>NW_020953953.1:1013991-1022328 GCF_900497805.2 Vombatus ursinus | reverse complement strand
GAGAGAGACAGAGGAGGAGAGAGACAGAGAGGAAAGACAGAGACACAGAGAGAGAGATAGAGAAAAGGAGAGAGACAGAGAGACACAGAGAGAGATAGAGAAAAGGAGAGAGACAGAGGAGGAGAGAGAGAGAGGGAGGGAGAGAGACACAGAGAGAGAGAGACAGAGAGAGAGAGAGAAAAGGAGAGAGACAGGAGGAGAGAGAGGGAGGGAGACAGAGAGAGACAGAGAAAAGGAGAGAGAGAGGAGGAGAGAGACAGAGAGAGAGAGGGAGGGAGAGAGGGAGAGTGACAGAGACAGACAGAGATAGAGAAAAGGAGAGAGACAGAAGAAGAGAGAGAGACAGAGAGAGACAAAGAGGAGAGAGACAGAGAGGAAAGACAGAGAAAGAGGAGAGAGACAGAGAGAGATAGAGAAAAGGAGAGAGACAGAGAGGAGGAGAGAGACAGAGGAGGAGAGAGACAAAAAGGAGGAGAGAGACAGAGAGAGAGGGAGGGAGAGAGGGAGAGAGACACAGAGAGAGAGAAAAGGAGAGAGACAGAGGAGGAGAGAGAGGGAGGGAGACAGAGAGAGATAGAGAAAAGGAGAGAGAGGGAGGGAGACAGAAAGGAGACACAGAGGGAGAGAAACAGAGAGAGGAGAGAGACAGAGAGAGGGAGGGAGAGAGATAGAGAGAGATAAAGAAAAGGAGAGAGACAGAGAGGAAGAGAGAGAGGGAGAGAGGCAGAGAGACACAGAGAGATAGAGAAAAGGAGAGAGACAGAGAGGAGGAGAGAGACAGAGAAAGATAGAGAAAAGGAGAGAGAGACAGAGAGACAAAGAGGAGGAGAGAGAGAGAGAGAGGAGGAAAGAGACAGAGACAGAGAGGAGGAGAGTGACAGAGGGGAGACAGAGAGAGAGAGGGAGGGAGAGAGACAGAGACAGATAGAGAAAAGGAGAGAGACAGAGGAAAGACAGAGAGAGGGAGGACAGAGACAGAGACAGACAGAGAGGAGAGAGACAGAGAGAGGAAAGAAGGGGAGAGACAGAGAAGAGAGAGTGGGAGACAGAGAAAGACACACACAGGCAGAAAGAAGGGTGTCGTGCAAACCTAGAGAGAAGAGCGCGTCAAGATGCAGAGTGACCCACAGTGTCCAAGGCGGCAGAGAGAAAAATGAGCATTTTTCAAAGTCCATTGGGGCAGTTAAGGGATCCTTAGTGTCTCTGGAGGCAGCGGTGTTCAGCTGAGTGGTAAGGCTGCCAGGCTGTGGAAAGCTGAGAGGAGAGAAGTGGAGCGCTCACTGGCAAGGCCTCCTCGAGAAGTTTAGCCCCAGAGAGAAGAGAAATAGGCCAGTAGCCTTTGGGGGTGGATGGGTGGACCAAGGGAGGCTCGTGAAGGCCGGGGTGAGCCGGCTGTGTCTATGGGCAGCAGGGAAGCAGCCTGGAGATGGGGAGCTCCAGGTAATAAGATGGCACTAGATAAAAGTGCAGAGCCTCAAAGTTCTCAAGCTGGAATGGACCTCTATCTAATTCAACCCCCTTGTTTTTCAAGTAGGGACACTGAGGCCCAGAGGTGAGGTGAAGTGACCTGTCCAGGGTCACATAGGTAGGAAGAGGCAGAGGCAGAGAAGATCCACATTTTCTGACTCCAAATCCATTTCTCACAAGATGTTAGAGGTGAGGCCTCTCTAGTACCCTTCGGTCACAGAATCTCAGCTTTGGAAGGGCCTAAGAGGCCCTCTGGCCTTCCCCTACAAACCTGAATCCCTACTCCTTCACGCTGGACAAATGGTCATCCGGCTTGGCTGGGATGCCCTTTGGCCAGGAGGAATTCACTGGCTCTGGAAGGTTCCTGGCTGTGTGTCCCCTCCCCCTCTCCTTGAAGTCTGGGCCTACTCAAGGCCCAGCCCTTTTGATCACTGGGTCCCCCAGCCACTAGCCCAGGGTCTGCCAAGCTAATTAATGCTTGCTGACTGATAAAATGTGTGGCTATGTGTGGCCGTGGATAGAGTACCTGGCCTGGAGTCGGGGAGACCTAAGGTCAATCAACACTTTATCCATATGACCCTGGACAAGTCGCTTCCCCTTGTCTGCCTCAGTTTCCTCATCTGTAAAGTGAGCCAGAGAAGGAAATGGCAGACCGCTCCAGCATCTGCCAAGAAAACCCCAAATGCGGTCCCAAAGAGTCAGAAGTGACCGGCTCAAGGTGACAAAGACCACCCTGTCCAAGCTGCTGCAGGTAACCAGGAGCAGAGACAGGATCTGAGCCCAGGTTTCTTGACTGTTTCTCAGAGAGGACTTTCTGGTCTCTGCACCCAGGGAGTGGGGCTGGAGGCAGCGGGCACCATGATCTCTGCTAGCTGTGTGACCACCAGCCAGAGCAGGGGCTCAGAGAGGGTTGGCTACCCCACTGCAGTCACACAGCTTCTCGGTATCCAGGCCCACGTTACAATCCAAGGGTCCTGAACCCTTGGTCAGGGCTCTCTCCTGGGCCTTCAGAGGCCCAGCCTTCTACTAGGCCAACTCCTGCTGGGGTCCACAGGTGCTTTCTAGAAGAGGGGTCTGTGGAAGGGGACTGAGTTCCTCAGTGCTGGGAGTCCATGATTTCGAGGGGTCTGGTGCCAGCTGCTGGAAGCTACAAGAAATACATGGAGGCAGCACTGAGCAGGACGAGCAGTGCCTGGGACCGTCCGCTGGGGCTGGTGCACCCAGCCTCCCTCCATGCCAACCTAACTTCTGCAGATGCCCAGGTGATTTAATTAAAGCACAAGGGTCACCCCATCCTCAGGAAACTCCGGCATCACCTTTGGGATCAAATAGGAATCCCTTCACCATCCCCCTTCCCCTCCCCATCTTATGCATCCTCCTTTCCTATCTCCACACCTTTGCACCAGCTGTGCCCCATGCCAGGGATGCTTCCTCATTCCCTCTGCTTCTCAGGATCTGTCCTTGTCAAGATCCTACTGAAAAACCGCCCTCCACAGGAAGCCTTCCCTGATCAGCCCAGCTGCTCATGCCCTTCCCACCAAATAAGCTTTGACTTATTTAGTACTTATCGTCTATTCTACTTTCCCTTTGGCATGTGAACGGTCTGAACCCTGAAGAGGGGAGAAAATGAACACTTAGTGACACGTTGTGTAAATACATACAAACGTATAGCATTAACGCTGCATTCTGTGGTGATGTGGGGCTATGTTGGATAATTTATTTCTCATTAATTTGTGCTATCCTCTCACTAATCAACTAATTATCTTGAGCTCCCACTCCAATTCATTAAATATTAATTGTTTAATGAACTAGATGCTTCTTTTCCCAATGCTTATTTTTTATCTATAATTAAATATTAAAGATCACTAAACATAATTTATTACAAGCGATGACAATAAACACACAAAACTACGTACAATATTTTAGCTCTGACTAATGTCACCACTTTTGCTGCTGGCTCACGTCCAACTCTTCATCACCCCATTTGGGGTTTTCTTTCTTTCTTTTTTTTTTTTTAGGCAGTTGGGGTTAAGTGACTTGCCCAGGGTCACACAGCTAGTAAGTGTCAAGTGTTTGGTCTGAGGCCAGACTTGAACTCAGGTCCTCCTGACTTCAGGGCCGGTGCTCTATCCACTGCGCCACCTAGCTGTCCCCATTTGGGGTTTTCTTGGCAAAGATCCTGGAGTGGTTTTGCCATTTCCTTCTTCAGCTCATTTTATTGATGAGGAAACGGAGGTAAACAAAGTTAAGTGACTCGCCCAGGGTCACACGCCGGGGATTTGAACTCATGAAGAGCAGTCTTCCTGACTCCGCGCCTGTTGTGCTGATCCACTGCGCCACCTAGCTGCCAGCACTAGCTTCACCTTAAGTCTTTAAAATGGTGATAGCCAATTCCACTTGTTTGGAAACCCAGTTTCAAATCATTCAACTCACTTCAGATAATAATTAAAGTCTCTGAAATAGCTTACCATTTTCCTTCAGAATTAGGCCTTTCTCTTTATTCTCTCTTTTAATGAACACAGGATATACTCTTTTCTAAATTCCCTGGTCTGCTAGTCACGGATAAAATGCACATTCTCCCCATTGCTTCAAAGGGAAAAAGATTTCATGTCGAGACATTTTCCCAACTGCCAAATGCTTTTTTTCTTAGCGTTCTACCTGCATTTGCGCTCTTAAAGAGACAGCTTCTATGAGAGGCAATTGAAAGAAGGGTTTACTGAGGTACTACTGAATGGGAGTATGAAACCAGCCTGGAAAGCCAACCTGGATTTGCTTGTGAAAGGCTTTAAATGAGAAACGGGAGTTTCTTTTAGCTTGCTGCAACACCTGATTCACTCCCACAAACTCTACATTGTTATTGTATCTTTAAGAGACAAATGGAATTTAAAAAGATGGTTCTGAATTTAACCACCAATTAAAGTGGACATTTCCATATTTATAAAACAGAAAAAAGAGGATTGTGCTTGAAACCTTGGGTGTTTATTAGGACTAGTTTGCCATTCATTTAAGGTGGGAAATTTGAAGGTACAGCTAGGTGACACAATGAACAGAGTGCTGGGCCTGCAATTAAGAAGACCTGAGTTCAAATCTAGCCTCAGACTTTACTAGCTGTGTGATCCTGGGCAAGCCACTTCACCTCTGTTTGCCTTAGTTTTCTCATCTGTATAATGGGGATAATAACAGCATCTACCTCCCAGGGTTTTGTGAGAATCAAATGAAATAAAATTATAAAATGCTTATAAACTTATAAAAATTACAAAATGTGACTGGCACATAGTAAGTGCTATATCAACATTAGCTATTATTATTACTGACATATAACTTTCAAAGTTGTCCTGTTAGTGGTTCTTTATGGATTTCCTTCTGTGCATTTTTCAAAAAGATGCTTCAGTGACCCTCTTTTCTTTCCCATTTTTTTCTACTATCCTATCCCTATCTACTTTCTCCTTATCCACAGTGGAATAGAAAAAAAGCCACCCCCCCATAATAAATGTGCATGGACAAGGAAAACAAATTAGCTGAGTTGGAAATTTTCATTGGCCGGTTCCCCATTGTGCCTGTCTTATTCTGCCTCTTGTGTCCTTCATCTCTGTGTCCACAAGTGGGCAGCATACTTTATCATCAGTCCTCAGGAATTGAGCTCCACCCTCACAAAGATTAGAATTAAAAAATCTTTCAAAGTTGTTTTTCTTTATATAAATTGTCCTCCTCTTTCTGCTCACTTCACTCATACATGACTTACCAGGTTTTTGGGAAACAATCCCTTTTGTCATTTCTTAAGGTGCAATAATATTCCATTATATTCATACACCATCTTTTTTTGGTCATTCTCCAATTGATGGGCACCCCTAATTTGGCTAGTTCTTTGCCATGATGAAAAGAGTTACTATAAATATTTTTGTGCATATGGGTTCTTTCTCCTCTTTCTTTGAACTCCTTGGAATATGGGCCTGGTAGTTGGCAGTGATATCACGGCATCAAACAAAGGGGATGCAATGCAGAGTTTAATGACTTTTGGGGCAGAGCTACAAATTGCTTTCCAGAATGACTGGAATGATATACAACTCCTTTTTTTAATTACACATGTTGAATTTATTGTACTTATAAAGGAAAGCAAGCTATACACAACAGAGGTTGATGGCTTTATTTACAAGCCTCGACCTATGTTATATTTGTTTATGGAGATGCTCTTCCCATTTGGTGTTTGTCAGGGTCAGGACAAAACATAATATACAGCTGTTCTTTAAAAGGAGGGAATGAGAACTCCAGGGGGTTACTAACATTGTCAGGTCAGGGCCCAGTCACCTAGGAATCATCACTGACTTTGCTTTCCATGAGACCATCAGGACCCCTTGGTGCTTCTGTTAATGGCGCTCTTGGGACACTGGGGACCAGCTCTCCTAAAAGCAGAGGATGAGTTCTGGAAAGGACCTTAGGACCTAGTCCTCTCGCCAGACAAGTAAAGAAATGGGCCGAGAAGAACGGTTAGGTGACTGACCCAGGGTGATACAGGTAATGGCGGACTCCGGATTCAAACCCAGGTTGTCCATGACTCCAATCCAGCACATGCTCTCCGAGGCCACGCGCTAAACCTGGAGTCAGGAAGACCTGAGTTCAAATCCAGTCTTAGATACTTACTAGCTGTGTGACTCTGGGCAAGTCATTTCACCTCTGTCTCCTTCAGTTTCCTCAACTATAAAATGGGAATAATAACTGACCTCCCAGGGCGGTTGTGAGGATCCAATGAGATATTACTTGTAAAAAGCACTCAGTATGGTTCCTGGCACACAGTAGGCACTCTATAAATGCTTCTTCTTCCCTTTCCCTCTTTACTAGGCCACGCCGCCTCTCCCTCTCTTCCAGAGATCTCGAGGTGGCTACACACGGCTAGGAGAGCTTCCTTCCCAAGCCTGGCCAAACCTTCTAAGCCCTGCTCTCTTTTATGCCCTTAGAAAGCCGAGGAAAGAAGGCCACACACAGGGGACAGACGACGAGTCCCAAGAGTCATCGCTGTAGCTCTGGAAAGACCTCAGAAGTCCTGCCTACAGTCCAACCCCCTCACTACACAGATGAGGAAAATGAGGATCAGGAAGGTCAAGGGACTTGCCCAAGGTCACAGAGTCACTGGACCCGGGTCTAGAACCAGCGGTTTGGGGGACTGAGTTCAGACTGATTACATTCCAGAGGAAAGCCCAATTCAAGTTGTTTTAGGCAAGGGAAAGTGGAGTAAAGGCCCCTGGGGGGAGGCAGGGTAAAGGGGCAAGATGAAGGACCAGAGACTGGGGATGGTGAAGGAGAAGGGAAGGAGAAGATGAAAGGGACTCTCTTTTCCACTAGTCACCTGACCTCATCATGTCCCTCACTCCCAATGGAGTTCAAGCTCTCTGAAGGCAGGAATCAGCTTGCTTAATTTAATTTAGGTCATTATGAATGAGTGTTTGGTAAGGTGAGAAATGAGGACAAAGGCCGGCAGCAACCAGGTGAGGGAAGGGGAAACCCCAGGTGGGCAGTCACAGAGTCAGCATCTTCTGGCCGGCCCATAATAAAGAAAGAGGAGGCTGTCTCAGGCCCCAGCATTCCCAGCCGCCATCTTTCTTTACTTCTTTCTTTTTTTTTTTTTAAGAAATTCCACAGAAGGGGTAGCAAACTGAATAATCAATCTCTTAGTATTTCTCTAGGGATTTAGGAAGACTCCATGGCTTCATTCCTTTCACACTGGGCAGCAACTGCCCTCTCTTGTCTTCAGAATACCCTATCCAGGGCTCAACATCCCCCTGGACTTCACAGCAGAGTGCAAAGGGTTCCCGTTAAATAGGACCATTGTCACACTTCTCTGGCACCCCCGAATCAACAGTCTTTTGTGAGGGTGTCCACAGATAATCTCAGAGTCAGCCTCGATTTTTCCCTCCCCCTCCCTTATGCCCACATTGAACCAGTTGTCCAGTCTTGTGGATTTGGCTCTTATACCATCGCCTTCTCTCCACTCACATAGCAGCTGCCCTAGTTTTCAAGTGACATAATTTATGTAAAGTGCTTCAAAAACCCCAAAGTACACATAAATATTAGCTATTAGGAGTGCTGGTGCAAGCCCTCATCACCTCACACCTGGACCATCACAAGAGCCTCTCAGTGAATTGGTCTTCCTGCCTCAAGTCTCCCTCTTTCCAGCCCATCTCTGCCCAGCTGCCAAGGGCTTCTTCTTAAGAATGAGTGGAACCATGTCATTCTCTTGCCCAGGATGTTGTCACCCTTTTGGCTCTCGCTGGCCCCTTGTGTCATAAGGTACTGGGGACCAGTTACCATAGTAACTGCCCTCTCTTCACCTATCAAAATACAACACTCCCACTCTCTCTGACTCTGGCTCCTCAAAGAGAAGCATTTTCCAGCAATCTACTCCCAAAGGCCAGCACCCACTGCTTTTTCTGTCATATGTCATTCAGGTTGCCTTTTTAAGAGATTAGGGGGAGAGCAAGACAGAGAGGAGAGGAAAAATAGCCAAGAGCTAAAAGTAAACAAATATGAGGAAATCTCCAGGAATGTGATGCTACTTTGGCCAAAGTAGAACAGCCCTTTCCGGGCAGATGGGAGATGTGAAAGGCATTTTGGGGAAAGAATTTCAACATCTTTCTCACAGAAAGGACAATGTGGAAGATAATGCTGGAATGAAGATGAAAACAGCCCCTCTTCTTCCTGTTACTGTTGAGGGCACCGCCCTCATCCCAGTTCTCCAGGCCCACAATCTAGGCGTCATCCTGGGCTCCTCACTGTCCCTCACTCTGCCACGTCCAAACTGTTGCAAAGGCTTATACTCTTTATTTCTGCAACATTTCTGGTTGATTTCACCTCTGCAGCATCTCTTGTAGATTTCAC
>NW_020953953.1:989908-1013981 GCF_900497805.2 Vombatus ursinus | reverse complement strand
CTCTGCAGCATCTCTTGTAGATTTCACCTCTGGAGCATCTCTTGTGGATTTCACAGCATCTCTTGTGAATTTCACCTCTGCAGCATCTCTTGCAGATTTCACTTCTGCATCATCTCTTATATTACACCCACACACAACCACACACACACTCCTCCCACCCTAGTGCAGGCCCTTATCACCTCATGCCTGAATTATTGCAATAGCTGCTGT
Source organism: Vombatus ursinus (assembly GCF_900497805.2). Lineage (NCBI taxonomy): Eukaryota > Metazoa > Chordata > Mammalia > Diprotodontia > Vombatidae > Vombatus > Vombatus ursinus. Next base: position 1,013,771 of record NW_020953953.1, on the reverse strand, counting down.
TGGTCCTGCCTGCTCCAAATCTCTCACTACTCTTTGAGTCCATCCTCCATTCAGCTACCAAAGTCATTTTCTTAAAGGGTAGGTCTGACCATGTTACTCTCCTACTCAGTAAACTCTAGAATCTGATACAAAATTCTTTGTTTGGTGTTTCATGCCCTTCATTCTCTGGCCCCCTTCCTACCTTTCCAGTCTTACATGTTACTCCTTAATATCTCCTCCATCCAGTGACACTGGCCTCCCGGCTGTTCCATGAACAAGACCCTCCTTCTCTCAGTTCTAAGCATTTTCTCTGGTTATTCCTCATGCCTGGAACGCTCTTCCTCCTCATCCCCACTTACTGGGTTGACTGGTTTACCTAAAGGCTTAACTAAACTCCCATCTTCTACGGGAAGCCTTTCCCAATTCCTCTTAATTCTAATACCTTCCCTCTGTTAGCGATTTCCTAGTTATCCTGTCTATAACTTGTATATATATTTTTGTTGTCTTCCCCATTAGATTATGAGTTCCTTGAGGGCAGGTGCTATCTTTTGCTTCTTTTGATATCCCTAGTGCTTATCCCAGTGCCTGGCACATAGTAGGTATTTAATAAATGTTTATTGATTGATTAGTATTATCCACAAACTTCAGCAAAGACTAGAAAACTTTATATATGTAAACATGTATATATATATATAATAGCTAGCATTTATAGAGCACCTACTATGTACCAGGTGTTGCTTTCTTTACAAATATTATCTCATTTGATCCTCATACAAACCTAGGGAGATCTGTGCTATTATTATCCCCATTTTACAGATGAGGAAACTAAAGCAAACAGAGGTTAAGTGACTTGTCTAATAATACACAGCTAAGTTTCTGAGGCTGGATTTGAACTTAGGTCTTCCCAACTCCAGGCCCAGTGTTTAAGTCATTGAGACATTGACACATTTCATCACAAATGATGAAAATGATTTAAAAAAATGTTGGAAGTGCAAAAGTCTCAGGAAATAGGCATGGAAACAGTGGCCAGACAATAAGCAAACTGAAGTCTCACCATTTCAAAGATACTGAACTCTCTCAGTTTCTTTTGACCTGGCTAAGTTATTGATGCTTACCCAACCACTGTTACTTTTGTGAAATGGACAGATCGTCAATGTTTTGTTTTGTTTTGTTTTTTAAATTAACATGGTATTAAAAAAAAAACTCCCAGCTAAGCAAAGAAGCAAAATTTTAATGGCTTGGTTTCATTAAGATCTTTAAAAATTTTTTTTAGCCTTTAAAAGATGGAAACGTTTCTAAGGTGTTTTCAGTTTGAATTTTTAGGCATATTTTGATAATTGCTAAAATGGTCAAATTGAAACTGATTCTCACAAGTTGAATTTTACAAGGAAGCATTTCTAGAATATGTAGATGGAATATATGTGTATGTATGACTATGTCAATTTTGACAGAACTCCCAGTGTGAAGCTTCCTTCCTACTCCTCACAGACCTGCAATTTAATAGATAAGTCCTGAGGAGTTACGTGGGGCAGACAGAAGTTGTAACTTTTCCAGACTTACATAACTAGCGTTTGAAGGGATTTCTACCCATGTCTTCCTGACCCCAAGACCAGTAAGTTATGTTGCTTCTAAAATATAGAAAAATTTTGTTATTCAGTTGTGTCTGATTCTTTGTGACGCCATATGGGGTTTTCTTGGCAAAAATACTGGAGTGGTTTGCCATTTCCTTCTCCAGCTCATTTTACAGACAAACAGGGTTAAATGACTTGCCCAGAGTCACATAGCTAATAAGTGTCAGAGGCCACATTTGAACTCACAAAGATGAGTCTTCCTGATTCCGGGCCCAGCACCCTATCCACTGTGCCACCTACCTGCTCATGGGAAAATATATACATGAGCAAATAATGGGTCAATGCCTACCCCAGAAAAGTGAATTGCTTGTAAGTAAATGCAAATTAAACTATTTAGTCTCTTAGATTATGAAATATTTCTAAAACCACAAGTTGTAGCTCTGCGATTCTTGTCAGGACATCATAGAAGTTAGGAGCTAGGACTGACCCCCTGGGCCATATGCCTCTCTACCATGTCCTTGGCAAGTGGCCATCCAGTCTTTGCGTACAGGCCTCCGAGAGGGGGACAAAGAATGCCAATAAGCATATTCTACATTAACCCAACACTGGAGTCATTGCTAGCTTTCTAAGAATGCCCAAACAAAACTACTCGCTATAGTATGTACCTTGTATTGTCTAGAGGCAACTAGGTGGCTGGGCAGATACAGCACGGGACTTGGAGTAAGGAAGGCTTCCGTTCAAATACGGCGTCTGACATTGACTCAGCCTCAATTTCCTCATCTGTAAAATGGGGATAATAATAGCATCTACCTCCTAGGGTTGCTGTGAGGATTAAATGAGATCATATTTATAACGTGCTTTGCAAACCTTAAAGATTCTATATAAATGCCAGCAGGCAAAATCAACAGCAGCTAATTGTTATTATTATCACTTCAGCCCAGCCCAGGAGGCTAGGCTCAAGCAGGAAGACAGGCCCCGAGGCATGTAATTTGGCTTGGGGTGATTCTCTACCAACAAACAACAGGGGTGGTTTTCAGGGGGCACTGACCACTTAGATGCGGAGGAAGTTTTTGAACCATGGATACAGCATGCCACATAAATCTTCCATGTGGCAGGCACCTGACAGAGAGCTACAGGGATCTACACTTGCTATTCTGGGTAACAACACCCCCCCCCCCCCCCCATTTATATGCTTAGAGGCCTGGGATGGCCAATTTAGGGAGGTAGAGACCTCAAAGAACATTCTTGTTACATTTCTAATGTGGCATGCCCTCTGGTGTACTCCTCAACTTGGACTTCCATTTGTGGGCTAGGTCCTCAGAGGACCTAGAACCTGGAAAGACTTACATGAGCTGGTACAAAGTGAAACATGCTGTGTACAAAGTAACAGCAATATTGTAAGAAGGACAGCTGTGAATGGCTTAGGGGCTACCTTGAGTTCTAAAGCTAACCATATAGAATTGTAATCCTACCAGTATGGCACATGAGCCCCCACTGGTGTGCTTCCTATTTAAAAATAAGTCAGTAGACACAATTAAATCTCTTCCCCGGGGCAACCATCCCACAAATACACATGGTGTCTGTGGGATAGTGGATGGACACAACCTTAGGATACAAAGGTAGTGAGGTAGGGAACACACGTACCAGGGAAACACACAAATCCAGAATTGGAGTGAGTGAGATCCAGCTCTTGGTAGCCACATCTACCTCTTTCTGAGTTCAGAGCCAGCTCTCTTCTGTGCTGCCAGGAGTCTCCCTCGGGTAACTGTCTTTCTGTATCCATGTTTACCTGGAGTGTGTGCCTCTGCTCTCTCAGTTGTGCTTCCAACTCTCAACCCAATGAACTCTCGAAATGCTTGGGATATCTTCCTCTGTGCAAGGCACTGCTACGTGCTGTGGCCTGACTGAAGGAAAAATTAGTCTCTCCTCTGCACCCTCCTCCTTCTTTGAGATATTAGGCTGTATTCAGGCAGGGATAATGTCCAGAATGAGGCTCCCTCTGAGTTCTGATAGAGTGAAATTCTCAATCACTTTTAATAGATAGTGCATGTATAGACACCATTATGCTATTCTGGATTTCTTTTAGGTTCAGTACAGCCCAAAAGCCCGGGTCATCTAGCACTGAGCTTACTCCCACTGCTCAAAGAATTTGCTGCTGACTGTAAATGGATACCACTCTTACTTCTGAGACAGCTTGGCCATGTTACCCTTGTTCTTAGACAGATTAGAACGGGATGGACTCTCCGGGACCATGCAGTCCGAACTCCTCATTTGTACAGGAGAAAACCTGCCTGCAGAGTCGGGCTGTTTTCCAGGGCAGCTCATTGGACCATCATTCTAAGGCTGGAACAGATGAGGGAACTAAAGCCTAAGGAGGTTAAGTGATATGACTAGGGTCACTTAGGCAATTAGTGGCAGAGCTCAAAGACTTCAAGCCCTTTCTTATTATTTTTCCTTAATGTCCATATGTTATGCTTTATAGGTTTTTTCAGTTTTTCTTTTTATTCTGAATAACATGCCCAATAAAATGAGCATTTTACATTCTACATTGTAGAATACATGGAGTATACGAAGCTGAACATGATGTAGACTTTGACTTTCTTTTTACTTCAGTAACGGGGCCAGGGACTGGCTAAGAAGAGCCTTGCCCTGGCCCATCCCCTGGGGAATGGCTGAACAAGTTGTGGTATGTGATTGTGATGGAATGCTACTGTGCCATAAGAAATGATGAGCAGGTGCTCTCAGAAAAACCTGGCAAGACTTGCATGGGCTGATGCAAAGTGAAATGTACTGTGTACAAAGTAACAGCAATATTGTAAGATGAGCAGCTGTGAATGACTCAGCTATTCTCAGCAATACAATGATGCAAGACAACTCTGAAGGATTCATGAGAAAAATGCAGTCCATCCCCTGACAAAGAACCGATGGTGTCTGAATGCAGATTGAAGCAGACTTTTTTTTTACTTTATTTTTCTTGATTTTTTCTTTTTTTTTTGTTTATATTTTCTTTCACAACACAACTATCATAGAAATGTTTTGCATCGAACTGCTTGCCTTCTCAATGGGGGTGTGGTGGGAGGGAGGAAGGGAGAGGATTTGGAACTCAAAAGTTTTGAAGATGAGTATTAAAAGTTGTTTTTCATGTAACTGAGGAAAAATAAAATACTAAATAAAGAAAAAAAAAGTTAGGAAAAAAAAAAGAGCCTGGTCCTGAGCATGTGCGTGTCCTCCGCTGATGCAATCCCCACACAGACTTCAGAGCCTGGCCGGAAATTGTTTCCTCTCTGTCAGCTTCGTGAAGACCGGTCTTCTGAAGGGGTGCCACGCCAGAAGTGAGGATGCTTGCGAAAAGCAGGAGCTGACATGATTCAGGCCCTCGCTGCTTGTGTTCAGTGGAGAAGGGATGTAAGCCTCCGCATGGGTAGAGAGGCATGGGGCCTTTATCTCCCTACCCAGGCCGTTGGGTGTGCACACTGTAAAGGAGCTCCAAAAGACCAAGAAAGCAAGCTGCTGGAGGGCCCGGGCCTGGAGTGCATGACAGAGGAGCCCAGTGAGGGGAGAAGGCCCCGGTGACTTGCCTGACCTTGCATAGAAACGGACCGAAGGCAGACAAGAGAGAGCACGATGACTCACCCACCGGCTCCGCCACATTTAGAAGTGAACTTGGTGGGGAAGGCCTTGTAACAACGGCTCTAAGGCAAGAGAGGAAGGCTTCCAACGAAGCATTACCTGTCCAGCAAAGACGGCTATAATCCTATATGGAAGAGAAGGAGGCTTTTATGAAATAGAGGGTTTCCAAGCATTTTCAGTGAAAAGGCAGACCTGAACCAACCAGTGAGGCAGGAACTCAGGAATCAAGAGAAACACGGAAAACGTTCAGATTTGTCGCTTTGAAGGGAATTGTTTCGTGCTCATTGGAGGACAAGAAACAAACGTCTTCTCAGAACCCTGATGTCTTCAAGTGTCACAGAGTAAGGGAAGTGAGACAGGCAGAGGGCCTGGGGTGTTGGGTTGTTGGTGGTGGTTGTTTGTTTGTTCGTTTGTTTGTTTTTTCTCTTTCGAAGATTTTAGGAGGAGACAGAAATGGGAAGGATAGAAGGGGGGCTGTACTGGAGAAGAAAGGAAGAGGAAGAGGAAGGGGACCATTCTGCACAACAGGGATACTTCAGGTGAAGGGTATTCAAACGTGGAGGAAAGGGTGGGGCATTCTATGAATCTCATTTTCATCCGAACCAAAGGAAAGGTGGAATACCACCCCCAAACCCCCTCAACGCATTCACATACAAAGACAGTTATCTGGAGATATATTAAACTTAACAGGGAAATAGGAAAGGACGGGGGTGGAGGGGGTGAGATAGAAATAAGGCTATAAATAGGAGGTCAGGATAGGTCAGTGAACAGCTGTAAGCAAAACACATTCCAACATCAGAGGGGAGAATATGTATACGGGACTGAAGGAAAGGAATAGAGAGTAATCAGAATGGGGGCAAGAGAAAGAGCAGAAGTTTAAAAACAGGTTCGTTTATTTATAGATCGAAAGTGTCAGGCAAACTCATTCTCTTTTATTAGCTTCTTATTTATAAAGAGAAGGGTAGGGGGAAAGAGAGGGAAAAGCACCAGAGGATAGGTAGGATGAAAGAGCATATGCAACTAAGGATCACAACTATGACGGTGAATGGGATAAACTCCCCTGTAAAATGGAAGAGGACAGCAGAATAGATTAGAAAGCAGAATCCAACAATACGCTGTTCATAACCCTACTTGAAATACGAGGATTTGCAGAGAGTCCAGACGAGGGCGAGAGTAGAACAGAATCTGTAATGCTTTGGGTGAACCAAAAAACTCAACGGGAGCAATCATGCTTTCAGACAAGGCTGCAGTAGATACGGACATGATACAAGAAGACTATGTACGCTTAAAGGCACCAGAGATAACAGATAAATATCGATATTAAATAGATATGCTCCAAATAACTTACAAAGGACCTATATGCTTAAAGAAAAAGTTAAATCAATTTGCAGATAAACAGAAGGTAAAACTGCCATACTGGAGAACTCGATCTAGGCTAATCTAACAACAAAATAAAAGAGAAAGAAAAATTAAAGATTATAGATCTTTGGTGATTAGGCTGCAGTAGATACGGACATGATACAAGAAGACTATGTACGCTTAAAGGCACCAGAGATAACAGATAAATATCAATATTAAATAGATATACTCCAAATAACTTACAAAGGACCTATATGCTTAAAGAAAAAGTTAAATCAATTTGCAGATAAACAGAAGATAAAACTGCCATACTGGAGAACTCGATCTAGGCTAATCTAACAACAAAATAAAAGAGAAAGAAAAATTAAAGATTATAGATCTTTGGTGATTACCGAATGGGAACTGAAAGGAGCTTGCTTGCCGCTTAGCCATAAATTTCACCTTTGCAAAACAACAACAAGAAAAAAAAACAACAACCCATGTATTGGTGCATGAAAACGACAGCCCCAAAATGTAGAAAAGTAGAAATACTGAACCTGTCACTTAGTAATAGTAATGTAACAAAATTACATTCAATAAAGTGTCTTGAAATAATTAAAATTCAATTGGAGACTAAAGTAAACTTGATCCTAAAGAACAAATCTTAGAAACAGAAGATAAATGACAACAATGAGACAACACACCAGAGCTTACGGGACGCGACGAAAGTAGCCCTTGGGAGAAAATTTTTCTCTGCAAATGTTTTAATCAACAAAAGAAAAATGAACTCGATGAATTAGGGATACAACTACAAAATCTATAACAACAAAGCAAAACCCGCAAGTAAACACCAAAGTAAAAAAATTCTAAAAAATCAAAGATTAACAAAATCAAAAGATAAGTATTTATACTTAAAAGTAGGAGCCGTTTTTTGAAGAAAAAATGTTAGCTAGTCTGATTTTTTTTAAAGAGAAAGGAAAAACAGATTGGTTCTATCAAAAATGAAAAAAGGAGCATTCCCAACAATTAAAGATGAAATAAACAAACTTATCAGAAAACATTTAGCTTAATTACATGACAACAGAAGTGAAAATTTGGAGGAAGTGGATAAATATATACCAAATTATAAAATACGCAGGTCCACAAAATAAGAAAAAGATCATTTAAATAATTCAAAGCAAGAAAAGAACTTGAACAGTCATAAATGAATTCCAAAGTGGGGGAGGGAGGAAACCTCTAGGATCAGATGGGTTTACAAGGGAATTCTAACATTCAAAGAAGAATTAATTTCAATATTACCAAATGTTTGCAAAAATTGGAAAGGAATGAACCCTTCTGATCCCTTTCAATTATACAAATATGGTCCTGATACCTACGTAAGGGAGAGACAATGCAAAGTGTAGACCGATATCTCTAATTTAACACACTGACGAAAAGTTTTAAATAAAATATTAGTAGGTTAGGCTATAATAATATAATAAAAGATTACATTCTACAATCATGATTTCTACAAGGAATACAGGGTTGGCACAATATAAAGAAGAGTATAAATATAATAAACTATATTGATGCCAAAGAATAAAAACCACACAATTATATCAATAGATATTGGAAAGGCTTTTGACAAACTCCAACACCCATTTCTGTTAAGAGCACTACAAAGCATGGGAATAGCGGAACCTTTCCTTAATTATGTAAATAATATCTGTCTAAAACCAGGAGCAAACGTCACATGTAACGGAGAAAAGTTAGAGGCCTTTCTAATACGATCAAGGGTAAAGCAAGGATGTCTATTTTCACCACCTCATCAGCATTCCTGTATGTTACCCACAAAACTCAACAAGAAGAAATGGAAAGAGAAATTTCGTTCAAAACAACTACATGAGGTACAAAATCCAGTGACACTGGCCTCCTTGTATCTCCTCAAACAAGACACGCCTTCAGCTGACATTGGGCATTTACAATGGCTGGCTGTCCTCCATGACTGGAATTTTCTCCTTTCTCATCGCTACCTCCTGGCTTCCTTCAAATCCCACTTTCTAAAAGAAGCCTTTCCCAATCCCCTTTAATGCTAGTATCTTTCTTCTAAGATTATTTCCTGTTTATCTGGACTACATCTTATTTGTACATGGCTGTTTGCATGCTTTCTTTTCCGTTAGATGGTGAGCTCCTTGAGGGCAGGGACAGTCTTTTGCCTTTCTTTGTATCTCCAGTTCTCAGTACAGTGTCTGATATATCACAGATGCTTAATAAATACTTATTGATTGACTGAATAAAATATTTGGGAATCTGTTTACCAAGATATACCCTGGAACTCTAAGTGTCCAACTACAAAACACTCCTTCCTCAAATAAAGACAGACCTAAATAATCGGAGAAATATGAATTGCTCACGACTATATTATATCACCCTAATAAAAATGATAATACTGCCTAAATTCATTTGCTTATTTAGTACCATACCCATGAAACTAATAACGAAGGATTATTTTAGAACTCAAAAAATAACAATTAAATCATCAGGAGGCACAAGAGGCCAAGAATCTCAAAGGAAATAATGAAATAAATTGCAAAGGAAGGGGTCCTAGCAGTACCAGATCTCAACTATAAAGCCAAACAAGAATTATCACAACCATTTGGTACCGGTTAAAAAAGAGCGGTTGATTAGTGGAACACAGTAGCTGCATGGCATGCAGCAGGCAAGGACCATAGCAGTCTTAAAACCCCAGCTCCTGCAGAAAGAATTCGATATTTGATTTTAAAAAAAACAAAACAAACTACTGGAAAGACTAGAAAGGAGTCTGGCAGAAATTAGGTTTAGATCAACCCCTCACCTTGTATACCACCTCCCACAAGGATGACAAAAGAGAAAAATGACAAATGTTGGAGTGACTGGGGGAAAATGGCCACAAGAAGGTGTTTCTGGAAAGCATTTGAAACTAGATCCTACCAGTCCCTAAGGTGTGACCATCACTTACCACCAGGTCTATGCCCCAAAGAGATTGAAGAAGGAGGAAAAGGAGATATTGATGCAAAATTATGAATACCAGCCCAAAGGAGTGTCCATCAACGGAGGAGTGGCTAAGCAAATTACAGTATATGAATGTCCTAGAATATTCTTGTGCCACAAGAAAGAATGAAATGGATGGTTCCGTTGAAAGCTGGGAAGTCTTGCATGAATTTCTACAGAGTGAAGTGAGCAGAACAAGGAGACCGGTTTATACAACAACATTGTAAAGAAAACAACTTCCGACTCCGATCAATGCAATGGCGAAGGGACAGGAGGTGAAGCGCTCTCTACTTTCTGAAAAAGACCTGAATACAGAGTGAGACATGGCCAATGAGGGAATTTGCTTTACTTGATTGTGCATATTTGTTATGAGGCTTTTATTTTTTGTTTGTTTAATTGGGGCTCTGGAGATCCTGGGAAGTGGGAGCTAGAGAGAATAAATGCTTAGTAATTAAAAACATTAATAAACCTTAAGAATTTTTTTAAAAAATAGCTTTTTTTTTAATTTAAAATTTTTTAGGCAATTAGGGTTAAGTGACTTGCCCAGGGTCACACAGCTAGTAAATGTCAAGTGTTTGGTTGGAGGCCGGATTTGAACTCAGGTCCTCTTGACATCAAGGCCGGTGCTCTATCCACTGCACCACTTAGCTGCCCCAAAAAATAGCTTTCATAGGGGCAGCTAGGTGGTGCAGTAGATAGAGCACCAGTCCTGGAGTCAGTTCAAAGGTGACCTCAGACACTTGACACTTACTAGCTGTGTGACCCTGGTCAAGTCACTTTACCCCACTGCCTAGACAAAAAGAAAAAAAAAGGGAAAAAAAAAAGAAACAGCTTATAGCTTTCTGTTTCAGGCCAATACCCCCAGGGAAATAAGGTGGTATAGGTAAGAATGTGCCCCAGGGTGTTGGGAGGAGGGGTTATGCCTTATAACTTCTGTTTTTGCTTCTTCTTCTCAGTCTGTTTCCCTATGTAAAACCTAATTAATGTTAATTGGTTCAATGATACTGGAGCACTAACCACCAGGGACTGCTATTAGTGAGAATACACCCAGGGCTGATAAAATTAGAAGGACACCAGACCCAGTGAGGCCCTTGGAGGAATATCACTTCTAGACCTCACACTCTATTATAAAGTAGCAGTCACCAAAGCCATCTAGTATTGGTTAAAAAATAGATAGATCAATGGAATAGACTAGATAAGTGAGACTCAGAAGTAATAGAAGCCAATAACCCAGTGTCTGATAACGTAGAAAGCATAGATTACCTAGGGAAAAATCTTTCAAGGTGATTAAAAAAAAAAGTGTTAGGAAAACTGGAAAGCAGTCTGGCAGAAATTAAGTTTAGACCGACATCTTACACCACATTACACAATGGACCCGTGACCTTAATATTAAATCTTACGCTATAAAAAATTAGAAGAGAAACAAATCATGCACCTGTCACTGCTATGGGTGACAGATGTATTCTTTAACTAAACAAAAGATAGAGGCTAGTATAAAGGATAAAATAGGTAGCTTTGATTACTTGAAACTGAGAAGCTTCTGAACAAACATTAACATATCTTGGATGAGAAAGGAAGTGATCTAATGGGGAAAAAAATCTTTGTACCAAATTTCTTGATAAGGGCTTGGTATCTCAGATATATAAACAATATATATATATATACATACATATATATATGTATATATATACATATATATATGTATATATGTATATACATATATATAAGACTATTAGCCATTCAGCAGTACATAAAATCATCAAAGGATATACACAAACATTTCTCAAAAGAACTGAAAAGTATTCATTACCACATGAAAAAATGCTCCAAATCACTAATAATAAGAAAAATGCAAATCAAAGCAACCCCGAAGTTCCACCTCACACCTTGCAAATAGGTGAAAATGACAAAAATGTCAACTGTCAAAGTTGGAGTGATTGTGGGAAGATAGGCACACTGATACATTGCTGGTGGAGTTGTGAAATGTTATAGCCATTTTGGAAAGCATTTTGGAATTATGCAAACAAAGCGACTAAACTATCCATATCTTTTGAACCAGAGATTCTATTACTGGACTTATACCCCAATGAAGCCATTGATGAAATGATACGTGTGATGGAGACCGAGAAGTCTGGGAAGGTCTACACGAACTGACGCTGAATGAAGTCAACAGAGCCAAGAAAACAGCACACACAGTGACTACAACAACGTCAATGGAAAGAATGACATAAAAAAAAATCAAAAGTTAATGAACAAAATTACAAAGATCAAGCAAGACTCAAATAAAGAGATATGAGAAGATACCCCCAAGCCACACCTTCCTGGAGTGCGGAGGTCCACAGGTGTTTTCAGATTTTTTCAACGTATTGATGAGTCATGCTGTTTTTTTTTCCTCTCTAAAAAAACAAAAACCACTATTTATCATATGGGATGGCTCTCTGGGATGGGGAGAGGGAGGGATACATGAAATACTATGGTAATATAAGAGAGGAAACAGTAAAAATTATTTAAAAAAGAAAACAATATCCCTAATCCCTCAGGGAGACAATAGCTAATGTTGTACTAAGACGACTGGATTCGTCAGTGGAGTGGGAGGTAAGATGAGGATCCCTAGAGCTTGTTAAGGAGCTCGGCATATAAATTCACCATATACCTCAAAAAGCTGTTCTGGTCTATGATTGCTTCTGCTGTTCATGAGGTTTCACTTTTCCCTCCACTGAGGATTCCTGCACATACAGTCAAGCAAAACAAAGTCCCACATGGTCCATGAGAATATATGTCTTACTGCTCTACATCTACACCTCCCTGTCAAGAGGCGCAGAGCATGCTTCATCATCGATACTTTGTAATCTTGGGGGGTTAATTTATCCAGATAAAGTCTTTCGAAGTTGTTTTGCTTCACAACATTGTTATCATTGTAGAAATTGTTCTCCTGGTCCTGTTTACTTCCCTCTGCATCAGTTCATACAAGTCTTCCCAGATTTTTCTGTAACTATCCCTTTCATCATTTCTTTTTTTGTTTGTTTTTTGTTTTTTGCTTTAGGCAACTGGGGTTAAGTGACTTGCCTAGGGTCACGCAGCTAGTAAGTGTCAAGTGTTTGGTCTGAGGCCGCATTTGAACTCAGGTCCTCTTGACTTCAGGGCCGGCGCTCTATCCACTGCGCCACCTAGCTGACCCTCATCATTTCTTAATGGTACAACAATATCTCATTACATTCACATACCATCATTTGTTCAGATGATTCTCAAATACCCTCAGTTTCTAGTTTTTGCTATCACAAAAAAATACTGCTGTAAATATTTTTGCACATAGGCATCCTGAGTCAAAGTACACTTGCTGGGCTTGGTTCCAAACTGCCTTCCAGGAGGAGTGGACCCATTCCTATCTCTTGGTCCTGATCAGCCCCCCCAACGTTGGTGATCTTTGCCAATCTGATGGGTATGGAGTAGAACTTCAGAGTTGGTTTAATTTGCATTTCTCTAATTTTTCTAACCACAAATAAGTCATTTAGAGCATTTTTTTTCATGTGGTTGTTGATAGCTTGGCTTTCTCCTTTGAAATCTGCCAGTTCATATCCCTTGACTTTATTAGTTGGAGAATGGCTCTTAGATTTATAAACCTGAATCAGTTCCTTATATAGCTTGGAAAAGAGACATTAATGAGGAAAACTTGCTGAAAAGATTTTTCCCAGCTGCCAGCTTCCCTTCTAATTTTAACAGTATTTGTTTTGTTTGTGAACAACCTTTTAATTGTATGTAATCACATCTCTGTATTCTCTGTTTGGTCATGAATTCTTCTCCTATCCATAGATCTGGAAGGAAATTTCTTCCTCACTCACAGAATCTGAGACATCACCTTTATGGATCTTATCTGGTTATATGGTATGAGATCATGGTTGATGCTTAATTTCCGCCGGACAGCCTCCCAGTTTCCCAGTAGTATCTGCCCAGGGGTGAGCTGAGTGTGTCTTTACCTGTGGGGCCTTTGGGTTTATCAAACACTAGATTACTATGTTGTGTGTCGTCTATCTACTCCATTCCACCATGGACCCCTCTATTTTTTCACCAGTACCAAATACTCTTTGATGATTATTGCTTTGCTGTACAGTTTGAGATTGGGTAGGCCCCCTTCTTTCCCAGTTAATTTCATGATTTCACTCGAGATTCTTGGCTTTTTGTTTCTCCAGAATCTCATTATTTTCCTCTCTAAAGTCATACCTCTCATAGTTTGATTGGCCTGGCACATACAGCCTGTGTTCCACAGCCCTTTTGGGGTCGATGCCAGGGACATTACATGCGGCACATGGGCGAACTTTGTGCCTCTACTGTAGGCTATGTGGTTGTAATCATCTCTGCATTCCCTGATGCGGTTTATTTATAAACTGCGGTAGGATTGAATGGGAGTGGTTCTTGGGCTCAGCAGACTGGAAGCTCCCCAAGGGCAGGGCCAGCTTCCTCTTTGTCTCTGCCTCGAACAGTCCTTCAAGGCCTTCACCTCAGTGACTGGTCCCCTTTCCCTGATCTGGATATACATGTAAGTATAGATGGATGGATGGATGACACAGATATCCAGCTATACCATATCTGTCTCTCTATAGATACACATCTATCCGTAGCTACACATGGATAGAGATTTTTTATATTTAAAATGACCTTCTATTTTGCGTTTATAAACACAACAGACATATGCAGGATTTAAAGCCTTGGGTTCGAATTCTGCCTCTCCTCTGTAAAGTAAGGGGCTGGCCTCGCAGCAGGGCCTTTCCTACGTCTAGGAGCCATACTGGGCCCCCCCTTAGAATGTAAGCTCCTCGAGGGCACACCCAAGCTCCATCACACAGTCAGGTACTAAGGAAGAAGCGGTGCGGGGGCGGGAGGGAGGGCTCAGAGGGGAGCCCCGTCCTACACGCGTGAGGTCCAGCCTCAGTTTCCCCATTTGTAAAATGACGGAGCTGATGATCTCTAAGCGCCCTAGTCAGCTACATCGAGGAACTTTCTCCCCCTCTTAGGGCTTCGGTTTGCCCATCTGTAAAATAAGGGCATTAGACGCCGGGATTTGCTTAAGGGTCCTTCTGCACCAGGAGGTCGGCGGCCTGGACCTAATTTGCATGACTCCGCCCACTCCCACCACCCCCTTCCGCTCCCGGAGAGTCTGATGGTGAGGGCGGGGCCACGGCGGCGCAGATTTGATTGGACAGGAATCCCCGGAGCCATGGTTACGCCGAGAAGACCCAAGGACATACTCAGACGCAGGCGCGTAGCCCCGGGAAGACGAAGTCACCACACAGAACTACGTTTCCCAGGAGACGCCGGGGCGAATTTCTGGAGGCGACCGCCAACAGAAAGCCGCGGCCTGGACACACGTGTCAGCAAGCAGCCAATGAGAGGCTAGCAGGGCAGCCGGGGCGGGGCAGGGAGAGGGGGAAAAAGAGAGAGAAAGAGAGAGGGGAGGAGGGAAGCTGAGGCAGGGCCGAGGTGAGGGCGGGGCCAACGCACCCTCTCCCCCGCCCCTTCTCAGCCCTCCCCCTCCCCTCGCCCTCATCCTTTCCTCCCCCTCCTTCCTCTCCCCTCCCCTCCCTCATCTCCTCCTCTCTTTCCCCTCCCCCTCCCCTGCTCCTCCACTATGCTCCCCTCCCCCTCCATGCCTTCCCTTCCCCCTCCTCCTCCCTTCCCCTCCCCCTCCAGCCCCCCCTCCTGCCATCCTTTCCCTCTCCCCCCATCCTTTCCCCCTCCCCTCCGAGTCCACCCCTACCTCTCCCATATCCCCTCCTCTCCCCCTTCCCCTCCCCCTCCCTCCTCTCCATCCTCTTCCCCTCCATCCCCTCCCCCCTCCATCTTCTCCCCCCTCTCCACCTCCTCAATTCCCTCCCCTGTCCATCCCTCCCCCTGCCCATCCCCTCCTCCCCTCCCCCTCTCTCCCCTTCCCCTCTCTCTCCATCCCCTCCCCCGCCCCCCTTCTCCATCCCCACCATCCCCTCCCCCTCCATCCCCTCCCTTTCTCTCTCCCCTGCTTCCATTCAGCCCCGCACTTACTGCTTCTCTGCTCTGGGTGTGTGTGTCTGCAGGTGGAGGAGGAGGGGGAGGAGGGGGAGGAGGAGGAGGAGGAGGAGGAGGAGGAGGAGGAGGAGGCGGCGGAGGCGGCGGCCCAGGAGGAGCCTGCCTGCAGGGAGGAGACTCCCCGCTCCGCTCCGCGCCGGACATCCAGCCGGGCGGCCGAGCGGGTCCTGGAGCCGGCCATGAGGAGGCCCCCCGGCTGAGCCCCGCAGGGTAGGTGAGTGCCCTGGCCGGCCGCAGCCCCCTTCGCGGCTCCTCTTCTGTGCCCGACGCCGCTCGGGAGGGCGATCTCAGTGCGGCCAAGCCGTCGTCTCCGCGGGCACCAGCCCTGGCCTTGCCATGCCCCCCACGCCCCAGGGGAGGGCTCACCGCGGGGCCCCCGGGCAGATCCCAGCTTTGCAACAAAGTGTCCCTGGGAGTAACCTTGGACAGCGTTCTGTCTGCCCGTGGCTCCCCTTCCTCCCCGTGCGGTGGAGCCGGCGATTCTGGCCCCGCTCTCGCCCAGGGCCGGGGGGAGGCAGTGCTGCCCCTCCCGGACCTCAGCCCTCTCTTCTCCCAAACGGGAGTAACCGTTCCCTGCTCTTGCCCTCAGTTTCCCCTTTTGTAAAAAGGATACTCAAAGTGCTCCCTCCCATTTCTGGGGTGTCCGGGGGCTTCTAGAACACCCCGACAGCCCTGCCAAGTAGGGGGGCAGGCAGAGGCGAGGGAGGGGGGAGGGGAGGGTCCGGCTCAGGTCACCCGGCCAGTCAGACTGCCCACCTAGTGGCCTGGCAGAGGAGACTGGGGCCAGCCGGGCCAGCGTGCCCAGGACCTGATCTGCCTCCTTCTCTCCCAGCCTCAGGAATGCTGGGAGGTCACTGAGTCTGATGGAGAAGAGAAGAAAGAGGAGCCTCCTGGTCCAGAGATGCCCTTCCGCCATGGCCAGTGCCCCCGGAGGCCAGGCCCCTGCCCTGCTGGGCCTGGACGGGCTGCTGGTGGTGAAGGTGGAAGAGGAGGAGGAGGCTGCGTGTGACGAGGTGCCCGACCCCGAGTCCTCGAGGCAGCATTTCCGCCACTTTGGACGTGATGGGGAGGCTGCGGGGCCCCAGCAGGCCCTGGCCCGGCTCCGGGAGCTCTGTCACTGGTGGCTGAGACCAGACATCCACACCAAGGAGCAGATTCTGGAGCTGCTGGTCTTGGAGCAGTTCCTGACCCTGCTGCCCAGGCAGGTGCAGGACCGTGTGAGGGAGGAGCAGCTGACCAGGGCCGAGGAGGTGCTGGGCCTGCTGGAGGGGCTGGACCGCGAGCTGGAAGAAAACGGTGAGGACGGACTGGCCCGGCCGGGGGCTGAGGGTCAGCGAGAGGGCACCAAGGAGAGAGAGAGAGAGAGCTCCCTGGCTCTGGGGTGTGCATTCTCGGCTTGGTAGCGGAACGGCTCCTGGGAGCTCCTGGAGGCCACCCCCAGCCCCTGCTTTTACAGATGAGGAAACTGAGAGCAGAGGAGTAGAAGGGAGCCCCAAAGTTGGCTGTGACATTAGGGGGCTCCTGGTCCCAGCCGGGGCTAGGCAGAATCCCTGACATGGGCCCCTCTGGCCTTTGCTCAAAGCCCTGCCCTCAGGGAAAGCCCAGTGGGCCTCGGGCCTCTGCCCATGCTCTCAGGCCGTTCTCCTAGAAGCCCTGCGCTTGCCCCTTGCTCCTTGCTCCTGGCGCTGCCCCGTGGGGCTGGGCCGAGCACGGTCACTCCTCCTTTCCCACGACAGCCTTTCAGAGAGTAGCTCTGAATCTTCTCTTTTGCAGGTTCTTCTACTGTCCTTCAATGCCATGTTCTCAGGGCCTTTCCCCATCCTGGCCCTCTTGTGCAACCTCTGCAGCTCACCTGTGTCCTTCCACGGGCGTGCTCAGAACTGGGCACAGCCCTCCAGGGCAGTTCTCGTTAGCTTTACTGACTCCTGCATCTCACTGCTGAAATGTTGAGAGTTGGCAGTCCATGAAAACTCGAGTCTTTTTTACATAAACTATTGTCTATCTCTGCTTTCCTCCTCATGTATATGAGAAGGTAACATCTGGGGACCCCTCACTCTGGGCCTTTAGTTAGCTCCCCCACCTTCTTCAGGGGTGGGGAACCTGTGGCCTTCTAGGTCCTTGGGTGCGGCCTTTTGACTGAATCCAAGTTTTACAGAACAAAGGATTTGTTCTGTGAAGTTTGGATTCAGTCAAAGGGCCGCACTTGAGGATCTTAAGGGCCACATGGGGCCTGGAGGCCGCAGGTTCCCCACACTTGTTCTAGATCCTTCAGTGTGGCCTTTTGACTGAATCCTAATTTTATGGAACAAGTCCTAGGATCTGTACATGGCCTCAAGGCCCCAGGTTCCCCACCCCCGTCTAGGTGTTTTGAGGGGCTGAAGCATAGGTCATGAGCCCCCACTAGTATATTTTTGCTAGTCATCCAGAGGACATAGTTCACAAGAGAAGCATTTAAAAGAATACTGTTAGGAACTGGCCCTCCTGTAAACCTTGACTTGACTGTCCTGCAAATTGACCTTCCCTCAGTGGGAAGAGCAGACAGCATGGAGGTAATTGGTAAAGCATTCACATGGAAGGAACACGGGTGACCAGTATGTACTCGTGGAGGGGCAGTGCCTGCCTCCTTTTTCTCTGCAACGCTGGTGCCGTCTGTTCTTGTGGTCTGGTGATTCTCTGTTGGCACTCTTCCTAGCAGACTTTGGATCTCAGCCTTTCCCTGCCAGGCCTTTACATCGATTTGTCTGAACTCACACGTTGGACATGCCGTGTGTCCCTGTTAAATGCCGATTTACTAGGTTCAGCTCCACAGTCCAGCGGCAGGATCTTTTGGACCTTGTCCGTATTGCCCAGGGTGTTTGCACTGCCCCTGCTCTTTGTGGCATCTGGAGGCTTGATGGCTGCACCTTCTCTGCTTTGGTCCAGGCCACTGCTTAAGATGGCAAGCAGCCCAGTGCCAGCTGCAGAGCCCAGAGGCACTTCATTAGAGACTTCCCTCCAAGGTCATGTGTTAAGCTCATACTGTTTTCTAGGTGTTAGAGACACAGAAGGAACTCAAGCCTGGCCCCTGCCTTCCAGCAGTGTACCTTTCACCTAGGAAACCATCGGTATGGAACTCGGTACAAGCTCTGGGGCCGCCCCTTCAGCCAGGCCGGTCTTCCCCGCTGTGCCCTCTCCTCACCCACTTCTTCCTGTCTTGCCCACACAGTAGCGTGAAGGATTGTGTATGGCCTTGTTAAATTCTAGGGCCTGTCTAGCGATGCTCTGAAAGGAGCAAATAAGGTCTGGCCAGCACAGCCGGTTCAGATGAAGCCACATGTTCTATAACCATCCCTTTAATACTCTGTTCTAGAACAGGGGTGGGGAGCCTGTGGCCTCAAGGCCACACGTGGCTCTCTGAATCCGTAAGTGCAGCCTTTCGACGGAATCCAAATTTACAGGACAAATCCTCGAGACCACAGGTTCCCCATCCCTGCTCTAGAACTTTACCAGGAACTGTAGCTGGGCTCCCTGGCTCAGGACGGTCAGCACTGGCCCTTCAGGCTGGCTGAGCCGCTGCCTCTCTGGCCTTTCTGCCGTTGCTGCCGTCACACCTGCTAGCTCTTTCCCGACTCCACATGTTGTTGATCTGGGCCTGGGGACTGGAGCTCTGGGGATGTAAATCCTGGGATTTCAGGTTTGGCCCAGGGTCACAGAGGAGGCATTGAGCACAGTCTCCTGCCCAGGCGCCCTGGTACCGGATCAAGTGCTCTCGGCCGGACACCATGCTAGGGAGTTGGCGGCTAATGCTGGTGAAAGCCCGCCTTCCTATGAAGGGCTGGAGGGTGAAGTCGGGATGAAGTGTCCCCAAGGCCTCAAGCATTTAGGAAGCACCTGCAGTGTGCCCAGCGCCGTGTGCTGGGAGCTGGGGCTACAAAGACAAAAACGAAGCATCCCTACCCTGGAAGAGTTTATGTTCTGATGCAGTGAGAGGTGGGGGATGATGACGATATCCATGTATCAAGATGGATGAAAAGTAATCAGGCTAATTTTTTGAGGCGTCACTGGTGGCTTTGGGGATCACAAAGGTCTCATGTCAAAACCGATTCTTGAGCTGTGCTTCTAAGGAAACAGGCTTCTAAGAGGCGGAGGGATGGGATCCATTTTAGGCAGGGCGGACGTCCCCCACAAAGGCATTGTGGTGGGAGATTGGGTGCTGTGTCCGAGCCCCAAGAAGAAGGCGAGTTTGTGGAGGAGAGAGTGTGAAGGCGGTGACGTACCCTGAGGCGTGGAGGTTCAGCTGCAGGGGATCATCCGTAGGAACTTTAAATGCTGAACAAAGGCGGAGATGTTTTACCCTGGTGGCCATAGGGAGTCACTGCAGGATGCGGAGGAGTGGAGCCATGTGCTTTAGGAAAGTCTCTTTGGCAGTTGTGTGGTGGGTGGGTTGGATTGGGTGGAGACTAGGGGTGAGGACTCCAGTTAAGAGAAGGGTGGTGAGGTCCTGAAGCAGGCTTATGGCTGGGTCAGTGGAGAGAAGGCCAGTCATGTGAGGAAGAGGAGGAGGTGGAAATGCCCACCTCAGTCCATCCTATTTCACCAAGGTCGTCCACATCCTATGGTCCCTTGACTAGGGGAGAATTCCTTAAACAAAGTGTGTTCCTGAGGACTTGAGGTACTGGAGCAATGACAGTGGTTCTCTGTTAGTGGTAGGCCTGAGGACTGAGGTGGAGGATCCCGGGTTCTCCATTAAGGGTCTTGAGGAGGATTCCCTTGCGCCTGTCCGGTACTGGCCCTTCCACTCTTCCCCTAACTTCTTTGACTGTGTCTTGGGGAGGCAGGACCATTCACCACACAGCCAGCCAGGGAGTAGAGAGAGACACTGAGAACAAACATGGACAAAGGAGAACACAGATGTATGCAGAAAGACACCTCAGGGAGGACGCCTCTTCAAGGAGCAGAGGGTGAGCTCTTGTGCTAGAGAGCAGTGCAAGTGGTTGACTCAAGAAAGGACTGCAGTACCAGGGGAGGTTGTTTTCCCTTTTGGCTATGGGGGGCCTGAATGCACTTTTGAGGGAGTGTGCCCCAGACATTTGGCCAGGGGGCATATTTTATATTAACTGCTACTGTATACCTTTTGCTTAAAAGGATCGCTGTCTACTGGCTGATTAAAATTGGAAGCCGGCCAGTAGGGGCTCGTGAGCAACATTACTAGAAGCCATAACCCCTCAGGGTTACCTCCAGAACCTGGAGAAGTAACAACTACCTTTGGTGGGTTGGGACGCCGAAGGAAGTTGGGCTGTTGTAGACCCCACACTGCGGAGGGTCAGCGGGAAGACGCCTTAGCCAGTCCTAAGCCTTCCGCTGAGGCCCAGAGCGGGGCAGGGGCCACCCAGCTTCCCTTCCCACCAAGACTGTAACATAGAGGGTCAGGAGGCGGGAGAAGACACACCCTCCAGTGTAGACAAGGAGGCAGGAAAGGGCCCTGAGTGGGAATCCTGGCTCTGCTGCTTGTGTGACCTCGAGCGGGTCCCCTCCCCTGCGCATATTTCTTCATCTGTAATTTGAGAAGAGAAGGCAGCGAGCATTCCGTAAGCTCCTATGTGCCAAGCACATATTCACGAATATTTTCTCCTTTGATCCAGAGGTAGGTGCTGTCTTTTTTTAATTTTTAGGCAATTGGGGTTAAGTGACTTGCCCAGGGTCACACAGCTAGTAAGTGTCGAGTGTTTGGTCTGAGGCCGGATTTGAACTCAGGTCTTCCTGACTTCAGGGCTGGTCCTCTATCCACTGCGCCACCTAGCTGCCCCTGGAGGTAGGTGCTCTTGTTCTCCTCATGTTACAGATGAGGAAACTGAGGCAAACAGGGTCAAGTGACTTGCCCAGAGTCACACAGCTAGTAAGTGTCTGAGGCTGGATTTGAACCCAGAGCTTCTTGCCTCCAAGCCTGGTGCTCTATCCATAGCATCACCTAGCTGATTTTGGGGAGATTTGGCCAGCTCTGAGTCTGATGACCTTAGGATTCTGCAGAGTTTAGATTTCTGGTAGAGACGTCTTTTTCTTTAGGTCAGGCTTAGAAGGAGTGAGCTCCGGAGGATGGGACAGACCTGTGGGGCCTATGAAGATGGTCCCAGATGCAGGGGCCCTCGTGGAAAGGGGAGCTTGGAAACATCTGCACCTTTCTCAGGCTCCCCATTCTCTCTCCCCTCCCAGGCCCACAGATGTCTGAAATCCTGCCGTGGCCTCAGGAGCGGTTGAATGGAGACCCTGGTGTGGAGGTGCCCCCAGCCAGAGCTGGGTATCAGGTGAGCTGGGAGGGCCTGTCCTCTGAGCTCCCAGGCGTGGTCATCCCTGGCCAGGCCCCCAGCCACAGCCCCCTGGGCCTCAGCCTGGGGCCTTCCCCATCTCTTTCCCAGAGGATTCCATTTCTGACTCCTCACGGTGTCCTGATTCTCTGGCCCGCCCTGGGCTTCCTGCCTTCATTCTTGTCCCAAGTCTCATCTTCCTTTCTCTCCCCTATCCCACTTGCTTCTCATGTCTGCTTCTGGCCCAGGGCCTGATGTGCCCTTGCCCCCGGCCCTGAGTTGGGCAGACGTGGCCTCTGACGCCATTTTCCCTTTGCTGCCTCCCCGACTGCCAGCCTCTGACAGGATCCTCACCCGTGGCCAGGGCAGACCTAACCTTTGCTGATGTGACTGTGAGCTTCTCGTGGGAAGAGTGGGGGCACCTGGCACCTGGCCAGAAGGAGCTCTACAGGGACGTGCTGTGGGAGAGCTACGGGCACCTGGGTGCCCTCGGTGAGTCCTCGGGTGGGTCCTGGGGGCTGCTGAGGCAGGGGCATGTCCTCTCTGTCTCTGTCTGGTCCCCGCGTCCCTCTCGCCCGTCCCTCTCCTCGTCTCCGTGACTCTTCATAGCTCACGAATAGAGAGCATGGATTACTATCCCTTTTTACAGATGGGAAACTGAGGCTCAGAGAAGTGGCCTGACTGGCGGGTCCCAAGCCGGAATGCAGCCCAAGCCTCTGTCCGCTTCCTGCCAGCTCAGTGTTCTGTCCACTGCAGCTCCTCCCCTTCCTGTCCTCTGGCTCTGGCCCCCCCATACCTCGTATCCTGACTCCCCATCCCACTGCTTCGGGTGTTTCCTTATCCAGGCCTCCCCGGCTCCCCGTTGCATTGGGTCCATCAGACAGCGTTGGAGGTTGGGGTGACCCCACTATGGGGCATTAGGCAGGGAGCTGGCCCTTCCTTTAGGGCCAGGCTCCTTCCCCACCCTGGGGAGGGAGAATGAGGGAGGCCTCGCTGGGCCCCAGGACCTCCCATCCTCCTTGGCTCTTTCCCAAGACTGCAGGCTGAAACAGAGGGAGGGGAGAAGGACTAGTGGTGGGATGCGTGTAGGTGGGCCGGAAGAAGGCTGTGGGCACAACTGAGGGGAGGAACAAAGGGGAGGTCGGATAGCAGGACAGACCGGAAGGGCATGGGGTGGGGACGGGCATCCTGGTGAGGACCGTGATGGGCTTGGGTAGGAATGGGCAGGAGAGAGAAACCTTAGGGCTGGAGGTGGAGGAGGCCCAGAGGAATGTACAGAGAGGTGGCAGAAAGAGAGTGATGAGCTGGGCAGAGAGGGTCAACAGACCAGACCCCAGTAATGACCCCGGAGCCAACACCGAGCCGGTGGCAGAGACGCACAGACAGGCAGGCAGTCACAGAGGCTGTGTGGGCCCTGGAGGTCTCCCTGAGCTGGCCACCACCCCGACATGGACACAACCTGGGGCCTTCCCTCAGGTCCCAAGGGCTCGCATCGGCCCCCCCCCCCCCGGCTGCCAGGGCTCCCTCAGGCCCCCGGTGCCTTGGCGGGGGCTCACAGGGTCATTAGGTGTCCCCTCTTCCCTCTCTTCTTTCCTGACCAGGAATCCCTGTCCCCAAACCAGACCTGATTGCCTTGATTGATGGAGAGGAGGAGGCCAAAGATGGGCAGCTCTGCTTGGCTGGAGAGGAGAACGTGCCTGGAGGGGCCCAGCCAGGTGAGGAAGCCATGCCCAATCCCTACCTACCCTACCTTGTCATTCCACAGGGGCCACACCTGAGAGGGGGCCCCAGAGCAGGGACATATCCTTGTCCCCCTCAGCTCCGTGTCCCCCAGGCCACGGGACTCAGAGCCAGGTGTATATCCCACCCGGGCCACGTGGGGTAATTCTGGCAGCAGCAGCCCTCCCCTGCCCTGGAGGCACAGATTATCTCCAGTGTTCATTGGATGGAGGCCTTTCCAGACAGCCCGCCACACACAGGCTCCCCAGCCCCCTCACT
>NW_020953953.1:970344-989898 GCF_900497805.2 Vombatus ursinus | reverse complement strand
CCCCTCACTGCTCCAGGGTGCCCTGTGCAGACCTCCAGGTCCCCCCTCCTGCCTGTCTGGGCTTTCTCGGGCTCAGCTGCCATGGTGGCACTGGCATTGCCAGACAGCTGTGCTGATGGGATGGGTGGGGGCTCTCAGCCAATGAACAGATCCTGCCTCTGTGTTGCCATGGATATGAGTCCTCTTGAAATCCCCGCACCCCCAATGGAGTCAGGGTCCTGGACGCCTCCCAGCCGTGAGCTCCACGTCCCTTCTTCCTCAGGAACTACATCCCAAAGGGTCATTCTCTTCATTCCCTGGGGATGAGGGGCAGGGCTGGGGCAGGGTCTGCCCTGGGCTCAGATCCTGCAGGGCACTCCTGGGAGGGGACCGACCCACAACAAAATGACACCGGGTCTCTCAGCCCTCCAAGGCTGGCCCTGACCCATTCTCATTTCTCTGAGCCTCTGTTTTTGGCAACACGGAGTGCTTGGCCTCCATAGTAAGGTTTGCAAAGCACTTGGGATAGGTCTTCTCATTTGAGCCTCAAGATAAGCCATGAGGTATTGTTATCCCAGTTTTACTGATGAGGAAACTGAGGCTCAGAGCAATTAAGTCACTGGCCTAGGCTCACAGAGCTAGTTAACATCAAACGCAGGATTTGAACCCAGGTCTTCTGGGTCCAAGTCCAGCTCTCTCATCTACTGTACGACTTCCTAAAGGTCACTCTTTAAGGTTGTTTTATGACTGGAAAAGTCCCTTTCCGGGCCTCTGAAAACACGAGCCAGGAGTTTTGGAGAGCTTTGGGGATGCTGAATGGCCCTCGTGGCTTTGCCTTCATGGGAGCCTCCCTACCGGCGTGGGTGGGAAGCTCCCACTTCCTTATTACTTGAGCCCTCTCTCCCTCCAGGCTGTGGGAAGAGACTCTGTAAGGGGAATCCTCAAGAGAAAGGGCCCCAACCTAGAGCCCTGCAAGCTGCCCCCTCCCCTCAGGACCAGACAAAGTCACCAAGGCAAGATGCGAGGAGAAGGGCTTCTGGAGAGGGGCCAGCAAGCCCTTGTGTCCCCCCTGCCCCTCAGAAAGATCTTGTGGCTGCCACCATCCCATCTGTACAGCGCCAGCTCCCCCCCACCAAAGGGGGCAAAGGGAAAGCCCAGCAGAGACCTCTCCCCAATGAGGGAGGGGCTCCTCGCTGCTTGGAAGAGAAGAGCCCCTGGAAAGACCTCCCCGCTCTGACCAAGGGACCCAAACAGTACAGATGCAGGGACTGTGGGAAAAGCTTCCACTGCAAATCCCCACTCGTCCGCCACCAGAGAACGCACACGGGAGAAAAACCGTTTAAATGTCCCGACTGCGGGAAAGACTTTAGCCAGAGGTCCAACCTGAACATCCACCAGAGAGTGCACACCGGGGAGAAGCCCTACACCTGTGCTGACTGTGGGAAAGGCTTCAGCCACCAGACCACGCTGCGCATCCACCGGCGGACCCACATGAAGGAGAAGCCCTACACATGTACAGAGTGCGGCAAAGGCTTCAGCCAGACGTCCCACCTGCACGTCCATCAGCGCGTCCACACGGGCGAAAAGCCCTACAAGTGTCTCGTCTGTGGGAAAGGCTTCAAGCAGAGCTCCAACCTGCAGGTGCATCAGAAAGTCCACCGGGGAGCAGTGTGCTCTGCTCGCCCAGAGTGATGCCCAAGAGCGCCAAGGCTCTCTGCCTCATCCATCCATCCATCCATTCATTCATTCATTCATTCAGCAGTCCTTCCTAAAAACCTGCTGACTGTTGAGTTCTGTCATGTCATGAAGACAAAGAGAAATGTACCACAGGCCTTCCTCTGAACAAGATTATAGTCTAAGGGTGGAGGGGAGAAAGGGGCGCGGAAAAGAGGCCATGTGCTTTACCATAAAGAGTGTTGTATTTTGGGTTAGAGGACCCAGCTCAGCAGCCTCCTTCCTGGGTCATCCCTCAACCACATCATGCATTTCTCTGGTCCTCCCTCAGTCTCCTCTACAAAATGAGGGTGCTGGGCAGGACAACAGTGGGTCCAGGTGGAAGGAAGGAGTCCTGGCTTTGAAGCTGGACGACCCCACCTAGAATCTCAGTCTGCTGTGTACTTACTTCACTTCTCTGGCCCTCGGGGTCTCTTCTGTAAAAAGTAAGGCCTTGGTCCCAGCTACTGGGTTAAGTGCTCACTGTGCCACAAAAACGGCTTGAAAACTTGGTAAGCAGTCTGGCAGAGAACAGGCCTAGATCAACATCTCCCACCACAGAGTGAGAGAAGTTGCAAATAAATACACAACCTAGACATAAAAAATGGCAATGGTCAAATTAGGCACTCATCCTATAGATATCCTATAGATAGGGGAAGATGTTCACAACCCAAAATGGACAATCTTGACAATATAGAGATGCCTTTGTACAAAGAAAGCTTGTGTAAGTTAAAATCAGACAGGAAGCAGGGAACTGGGGGGAAATCTCTGCGGCAGTTCCCTCTGATAAAGGTCTCATTTCCAAGAAATATGAGGAACTTATTAAAATTTATATTAAAGTATTTGAACAGGGAGTTCTCAAAAAAAAAGAAGTCTAAGCTATCAACAAATAAAAATGCTTCCAATCACTAATGTTTAAATAACAAATTAAAGCAATTTGGTCTCTACCTCATACCCATCAAAGGTGACAAAAGAGGAGAATGACCAATGTTGGAGAGGCTGTGGAAAAACAGGCACCCCAATGCAGTGTTGATGGAGCTGTGATCACTCACAGTCTGGCCATTCTAGAAAGCCGCTTGGACCTTTGCCTACCTAAGAGTCATCAAACTCTGTGTATTCTTTGTCAGCAATGCTAGCCCCCAGCCCCCCAAGATCAAAGAAAGGAAAAAGACCCACATATGTATGTGTATATATATATATATACACATATATACATATAGTATGTTTATATGTATGCATATATCCATACACACACGCAAGAAAATGTGGTAGCTTTTCCTGTAGTAGCAAAAAAACAAACCCCAAACCCTGGAAACTATAAGGTGGTGCCCACCTGTGGGGAATGGCCAAATAAATGATCATATGTGAATATAATGCAATATTATTTTGCCACATAAAATGATTAAATGGACAAATTTATAGGAAACTGTGAAGATCTTTCTGGACTAATGTACTGTCCAGTGAAGTGAGCAATTTGTAGGATTCCAGCATTATGAAGAGAGACAACGTAAGACTGAAGAATTCTGAGGTGGTGACAGAGCAGGAGTGCCGAGGACCAATAATGAAGCATGTTTCCCGCCTCTTAATAGAGAGGTGATGGACTCTAAATGACACGTACGTTTTGGACATGGACAATAGGAATTTGCTTTGCTTGACTATGCATATTTGTTGCAAGGATTTTGATTTTCTTTGTCGTTCATTTGGGAGTGGGAGAGAGAAAATAAATGCTTTAAACTGGAAAAAATAAAAATTGAAAAAAATTTTTGTGGTTGGACTCCAAGCTCTAAGATCTTTTATCATAGGATTAGGAGTTTTGTCAGGTCCCTTCCTGCTATTAATGAAATGTGAGAGTGAGGTAAATGCAAGTGTGAGGTCCGGTCGAAGGCCTATGGAACATCAGAGGAGGCAGCTCTCACTCTGTGATGGGGGGTGAGGAATCAAGGAAGGCTTTGGGGAGGAGGTGGCCCCTGAGCAAGGCTCAGAAGAGAAGGGCTTTACCAGATGAAGAGCTTTCTAGCCATGGAAGGTGAGATGAACAGAGGAGAGACAGAGAGGAGAAATAAAGCTCAGAGGTTAGGCCGCTTTGGCCAGAACGTAGAATGTGCCAAGAGGAGGGGGCCAAGCTAGGACGAGAAAACTTGGGTGGAACCAGAGGGTGGAGGGCCTTGAATTCCAGGATCAAAAGTTTAGCTTTTATATTGTGGGCAACCACAGTCTTCAAAGGTCACAGAGGAAAGATAAGACCCCAGTGCGTAAAATGCTTCAAGGGGATTCTGCACGGGAGACAGAGGAGATGCTCAAGAATTACATCCTACAGATGAAAAAGGAAACGATTCCAGGGAGGAGGAAAAATGGGTTTTGTCGGAAGATGCTGGTGTAGTTGCATAAGGAGCTCACCATCCAATATAGATGATGAGAAGGAATTCACAGAAGATGGGAGCGAGACCAGGTGACAGGATGGATATAAGACCCTGGAATGTGAAAGATTAGAATGAGCTCAACCTGGTGAGGGAAACCAAGGACATCAAAAAGGACTTTAAAAGCCATATTGGAAGAAAAAGGATCGGAGAATGGGTGGATGAGACCTTTACTTGGGGAGGGTGAGATGAGGAGGTCTTAGAGAAAGTAGAGCTTCATTCTCTTGTTTCTCTTTTTTCTGCCAAGGAGAATTACCTTGGCAATCAATTGATCAATAAACATTTATTCTAGCAATAGACATTTACACCGGAAATAATAAAACAAAAATGACTCATGGGGAGTTGATAGCTGAGATAAGTAAGGAGACGGCAAGAGAACACCTTGAAAGCTTTCCTTGAATTCAAACCACCTGATCCTGCTGAAGTTCATCCTTGGGTCCCGAAAGAAAGAACTGGAAAATTTGTTGGCTGAACCATTGTAGGTGTTAATTCAAAGATCAATGGAAACTGGGAGAGGTACTTACTGCAAGATTGGAGAAGGCTGAGTGAGCGAATTTTCAAAAAAGGGAAGAGAATAGTCTTCCAGTGTGCTTGAGTTTGACTGGAATTCCTGGGAAAATTCTAAAACAGATTATTACACAGTTGGCAAACATCAAGAAAGGGAAGCGGGGGAGGCAGATAGACCAATACAGAGGAACAAACCTTGACCCGCCGTTGCTGGAGTGCTACCCAGAGCAGTAGCAGAAGTCCCGGGTGGGCACTGCTACTTTCTCTGGCCTTGGATATGAGCCCTATTTGTTTCCATTAGAAACACAGATAAAATTGTTCATATTTTGAAAACAAAAATGGGAAGCAGTGATTCCAGAGCATCAGCCTGGTTTCATAAGAACAGGCCTTTGGAGATGAACACGGTTTCCTTCTGTAATAGCATCACTAGCCTAGTAGATAAAGGGAACGCTGTAGATGGAGTTTTCCTGGATTTTAGCAAAGCTTTTGATAAAACATAGACAATAATGTAATCAGATGCATTCAAACTCAGTTAGATGGTTGGACTTGAGTAGTTAATGCTTTGATGATTGTTGGCAGGTCTGCACTGGAGGAGTCTATGCGTTTTTAGCGTTTTAGTGTTTCTACCCGTGTTTTACGGATGAAGGTGTAAAGGATGCGCTCACCAATTTTGCAGATGTCACCAACCAGAGAGAGACGGCTGAAACACCCGGCCACATTGAGGAGCCAAAAGGACCTTAACAGACTGTAGCATGGGGCTGAATCTATTAAGATGAAATTCAATAGGGATCAATGTAAAATGTGGCACTTGGGGACCAAATCAACATCACAAAGCCAAGATGGGGAGAAGCAGAGATGGCAGGGGCTCTGAAGAGGGTCCAGGAGGCTTGTTTAGTGCTCTGCAAATTCAGTATGAGTTGGCGGAGTGAGGTGGCAGCCCACAAGACCCCAGCGACCTAAAGCTTTGACGATGGGAATAGCTTCCACCCGCTCTTTGGCCCAGTGACGTGGCGTCCTTCCTCCTCCTCACACAAGACTCATCCGGACTCCAGGCACCGGGGACAGCCGATGAAAATGCAGAGAGTTGGGATTCTACCTTGTCTCATGTGAGGAACAGTGGGAAGGCACCAAATTAAAGGAGGAGTTAGAGTCCTGAGTGCCATGACCCGGTGCTCCTGACGCTTGGTTTTATTCTCACTCTATACTTTAAGTGTGTGCTCACTCTCCTCTAGGCTAAAGCGTATTTTTGTGGGAGCGTGCACCCTGAGTTTTTAGGGAATATTTTATAATTATTGTTTTTGCTATTCTATTTGAATGAATGCCTTTTCTAAGAGCTAGTTGTGTTTACTGGCATATCGTTAATGGGAAGTTCCCCAGTGGGGGCTTGTGAGCCCCCTACAATATTAGCAGTAGTCATCCCAGGGTAACCCCTTGGAACCTGAAATAGCAGTCACCGCTCTGAGGACTCGCCTGTCTGGGCAACTGCAGGTCTGGGGAGCAGCCCAGAGGCCACGCGTACTACATAGATGTGAATCACCACTGTCATAAGGCACCCTTTGCCTGGCACTATCTGTAATAGCAAAAAGAGAGCACATGGAATCCAATGAAGGGTTCATCATGAGAGGAGTGCATGAAGAAGCTATAGCATGAGAGTGTCACTGGGCCCTACTTTGCCAGAAGGGATGACAGATGGGAGGGATCGAAGGAACAAGGGGACAAAACGATGCGTTCAACTAATCAGGGCGCATTTTAAAGCACCTACTATGTGTCAGGCAATACGCTGGGTGCTGGGCCTACAAATACAAGGACTGACATCCCTCCTTGCAAAGAATCTTACATTCTAATGAGGACGGCGACAAGTACAAGTGAACATGGACGGAACAGAAGGAGGCGCTTTCCAAATAGCATCTCATTACATCTTCACAACAGCCCTGAGAGGTAAGAGCTGGTATGATCCCCATTCTACAGATGAGGAAACTGAGGCAGGCAGAGGTGGTCACTCGGCTAGTGGACTTGAACTCAGGTCTTCCAGCCTATGACTAATAAACACGATCTACGCAAAGACAAGGTGGTTTGGGAGGGAAGGGGGGGGGGGACTAGCAAAGGGGGGAGGGAGGCCAAGAAAGGCTTCATCTTAAAAGAAGAGAAGGGCAGGGTGAGGCAGAGATGAGTAAGGAAGCATTCCTTCCAGGCCAGGGAACCAAGTAGTGATGCACACTGAGTTAGACTATGGAAATGGGGTTAATTTCAGATCAAAGAGAAGGTAGAAAACCCACTCCCGACTTTTCATTTAAGGAAGGAAAGAGCACGGCTCAAAGGTCGGTTACTGGTTCTGCTGAGACACAATCACTTCCGTTTGCTGTCTCATTTAATTGTCTTGGGATCCCAGTTGAGTGGATTCACCTGGGAGTAGCCCCAGGGTTTGTGGGATGGGACAGAGCTTTTGTCCATACACAACCCACTGGGTACCAGTGCAGGCCTAGAGCCGTCCCTCAGGTCTCCTTTTCTTTTTCTTCTTCTTTTTTAACTGAGGCAGTGGGGTTAAGTGATTTGCCCAGGGTGACACAGCTAGTAAGTGTCCGAGGCTAGATTTGAACTCAGGTCCTCCTGACTCCAAGGCCAGAGCTCTATTCACTGTGCCACCTAGCTGCCCCCGCCTCCTTTTCTGCTTCAATCTGTCTTAAGCGATGGATTTTGTACCCCTTCTTGCGGGGAATGCCTGGCTGCTTGGCCATGCCATACTGCCATGGAAGTTTTGTTCACCTCAGATTCGGACAGCACTGATTTCGTTGCCTCCTGGATCTGGGGACCCCAACCTAAAACACTCCGATCGGTGGGTTAGCGCATTGTAAGACCATCGGGGCGAGTCCACAGTGGGACCCGGCCGCGGAGCGAGCTAACAGGATCTCAGGCAGCTTTCTGGGATGGTGATGGCGGGGGGCCCAGGATTGATGACTCACTTTGCATAGACAATGCCCAGCAACAGACTAAAGCAGTAATGGATTTCTCAGGTGTGATGCCCAGGCCAGCCTGTAGTTAGCTCCTTCTCACTGCTCAGTGAAAGACTTCGCTGCTTCTGGTTAACGTTTTAAACATAAATTCACTGGGCTCTTTTGTTTTCACGTCCCCTACAACGCTGCCTTCGGGAAGGCTGGCCCTGGTCTTGGTGGCCGGCCAGGTGGTGACTCGGAAACCTTCCAGCCCAGCGTCCTCAGGGGAAATGGGCTCAGGCAGCTTGGGCTAAGGTGACACGGGGAGTGGGAGTCACAGCCCGCTCTCCTGGCCCCAGGGCAGCTCTTGCATCTCCATGGCAGAGGCGCGGAAGGGGTGGGACAGAGGAGACCCTCGAGAGGTAGTCTGGGGACAGGCAGAACCGGGCACCCAGAGGCGGGGCCTCGGCGGTCACTCCATCTGTGATGGAGCCGGGAGTCTCCGTCCCGTCCCTATCCCCAGCCTGTTCTACCAAAGGCTCCAGGTAGGACCGAGGCTTCTCTTTCTTGGTCGAGCTGAGTTCCTGCTTCCGAGGGGAGAGCTCTTTCACCGCTGCCTAGCGTTTCTTCTTCTAGGGTACTTTCTCTGACTTCTGGGTTCACTTTGCTGTTTGCTACGTGTGTGGGTATTTAACAGCAAAGGAGACAAATCACAGACACAAAGCCTGGGGTCCTCCTCTTCCCCAGTAATGAACAGCGATCAGGAGTTAGCTCGCTCGAGCCTAAGACCCCTGTCTCCCAGAACAATACTATTTAAGGGAGCAGTTGGATATGCTTCTAGCTCAGTAGCCCCTCTCTGAGGAAGGTAGAATGGTGGCCTCTGGCCCCAAGCTCCTTTAGAGAGAGGTAGGGGAGGAGAGACTGGAGATAGATGTTCTTACATGTCTCTCTTCCAGCGCCGCAAGTGAGGGACAGCCCTGTCTATGGATGGGCCTTGCTACATGTGATTCCAAAGTGTTTGGCACAGAAGAGAGAGGCCTGTGTTCACGGTGGAAAGAGAAGATCTCTGCCCAGATTCCACCTCTGAGGCCCAGTACCCATGTGATATGGGGCAAGGCTTTCGGACTCCTCACCTGTAAAACGGGAGGAGGGCAAACTGGATGGCTTTCTAGCTCCAGCGCCTCCATTTACCCTTTTTGTCTTTTATTGTTTTTGCCAGTCTGAAGAGGTGAAATGCTACTGATCTTAATGTGCGTTTCTCTGACTGTTATTGTTATGAACCAGACTTCATATACGGTTATTGCTAACTTGCATTTCTTCTCTGGAAAACTTCCAGTTTCTATCATTTGACCACTTTGTTCTTACATGTTTGAATTGTGCATGTACACATGCGTGCGCACACACACACACAATCTTCAAAAAAGCACTTGCTAAGTACCTTGGAATTAGGGCTTGATAGGGTTATATTTTGTATTTAGAGACCTAGATTTAAATCATGTGTCTTGGCTCTTACTACCTGTGCGGTTTCGGGTAAGTCAGTAACCTCTGTCAGCAAGCCTCAGTTTCCTCGGCTGTAAAATAGGGAGGCTGGACTGGTCCCTTTAAGGTCCCAGCCATCTATGATCCATGTCGCGTCTCACGGGCTGGTGTGTAAGCTCAGGAGCCAAGATGGAGGAATAGAAGGAAACTGCACAGTGAACTCCTCTCCGCCCCCAACTCCTCCAAATAGATCTAGAAAACACTCCGAGTCAAAGCCCGATGGAAAGAGCCCCAGAGAACCACTTTACCAGCTCAGGTCAACAGAGGAGACAGACCGAGACGTCTTGGGACGCCGGGGACAGGGTCTGGCCAGGAATGTGCATGTGCAGCACTACCAGGCAGGGAAAGGCTGTGCTCCAGGGCAAGAAGAGGTCCCTGACCCAGCTTAAAGGGGCCTAACCTCGGGCAGGACACAACTGCAGCCTTGGTGTTCGCTGCTCGGGGTCAGCTGACACGTCCTGAGCTGGCCTGCTCCTGAGGGAGCATTCCTGGGGCTCAAGTGTCCAGGCTGGTACGGAGCCAAGAGCAAGTTCAGAAGCAGGCAGCAGTTGTGTGGCTCAGACCCCAAGTTTTTATAAATGTTACGAGAGTGTGAAGGGGAAAAATAGAAAAGAAATGAGAGAAAGGAAGAATTGGAAAGGGAATTAATAACTTGGCATAGAGAGGTACAAAACCTTGGCCAATGACTTCACAAAATATGAAGAAATACTATAACGAAGTCAAAAGGCTGAAAAAAATAGAAGGAAATGTAATGTACCATGTAGCAAAAACTCACCTGGAAAACAGATTGAGGAAAAAAATTAAGGATGATTTAAGATGAATTTAAGAATGAATGAAGCCATGACCAAAAATAAAAGCCTAGACATCCTATTTCAAGAAATCATGAAAGAAAAGAAAACTTCCCAGATCTCTTCGAACCAGAGGGTATATTGGAAATGAAAAGAACCCATTGGTTACCTCCTATAAGAAACCCCAAACATCATAGCCAAAATCCAGAGCTTCCAGGTCAAAGAAAATACATTGCAAGCAGCAGAAAGAAGGAATTCAATGACCAAAGAGCCATAGTCAGAATTACACATGATTGAATAGCTACTACTTTAAGAGAGCGGAGAGCTTGGAATAAGATATTCCAGAAGACAAAGAATATAGGTTTACCATCAAGAAGAACTCATCCATTAGAACCGACTATATTGCTGCAGAGGGAAAAATGGACCTTTAGTAAAATAGAAGGCTTCCCAGCATTTCTGATGAAAAGACCACAGCTACATAGAAACTCTAAAGTGCAAACACAGGAGTGAAGAGAAACATAAAAAAGGTAAACCTGAATGAACAAAGATGAAGGACTGCTTACATTCTAATGTGGGGAGATGCTACGTGTGCGTCCCCATGGAACCCCATCATCATCATGGGTTATAGGTCTATGATCTTGGCTCCATCACACACCCAGGTGTCCATCTGTAAAAATGTGGGGGTCCCACTATGGTTCTCCAAGCCCAGGGTGCACATCCCACCTCAGCACTCAGCGAGCTCAGGGCCTCAGTAGCCCCATCTTACAGATCACACTCTCAGTCATTCTCCCCATCCTACATTCCCCGTCCACCTCAGAGCTGTGAGGAAGGCACTTTGCTTTCCAAGCCTTTACGTGTGTTGTTGTCAATCCTGATGCTGACACAGACTCGCCGTGAGACCTCTGAGCTTTAATTTACCCATCTGTAAAATGGGTATAGTAACCCTCACACTCCCTGCCTAACAGGGCTTTGGGGAAATGCTGCATAAACCTTAAAGGTCTAGAAATACAAGCTATCAGTGGTTAGCCACCACATGACCTCACCCTCAAAAGGCTTGGCCAAACTCCCTCTTGGGCATCGCCCAGTTGTGGTACCATACTTCAGGATGAACGTACTGTAGTGTCTGAAGGAGAATGAAGGTGCTGGACACCAAGCCTTTAAGGCACTAAGAGAAGGACCTGGGGATGCTTCATTTGGGGAAGACCCAGGGATGGTGGGAGAGAAATCCCGGCTGTTTTCAAGTCTTTGTGGGGTCCTTCCATTGTACTTCGTCTGAAAAAGATCTGGGGGTCTTAGCGGGCTACAAGATCACCATGGCTCGACAGTGTCATATGACCACCAAAAAGCTGCTGCTTTGATGTTGGTGTAAGCACTCAGCAGCAGTACCTGGAGCACTGTCCTCTACCCAGGTAAGACCACATCTGGTATACTGGGGTCAGTGTGGGCACCACAGTGTAAGTATACTGTTAAGCTGGACAGTGTCCAGAGGGCAATCAGATGACCTTGGGTTCATGCCAAAAGAAACACATCACTCATCAGAAAACACCAATCCATATTGTACAACATATTTAATAAATCAAGCAACATGCTTATGTTAACCAAAGAGAGACATTAAACATAGTTTTTAAAACAATCTTAAAATCAGCAAATCAAACACAAAAGAAAACCATCCAAAATAAGTACAAAGGAAAAAATCATCAGGGAAATGAATGAAATCAAAAACAAAACAATTTCAAATGAATAAGATGAGTGTGGAATTAAGGATCTCTAGCGGATAGAGCCCTGGGCTTGGAGTCAAGAAGACCTGAGTTCAAATCTGGCTTCAGACACCAGTTGTGTGACCCTGGGCAAGTCACTTCACCTCTGTTTGCCTTAATCCACTGGAGAAGGAAATAGCAAATCACTCCAGTATCTTTGCCGAGAAAACCCAGAATGGGGTCATACAGAGTCGGACGTGACTGAAACGGCTGAGCGAGCTCCCTCTCAGCTCGAATATCTTCTAAGAAAATACTCTAAGAAAAAATATAAAGTACTGACCAAAGAGCTTTAAAAACTTCACAGAAATCTTGGGGTCACTCGGCCCCGGGGAGCCATCCTACTATCACAGTGCAGCAAGCACGGTAAGCGGTTTGCCGCGGTGGCTGTGAGCACGTTCCTGCCCATCTCTGGGACTCCATCTCCAAAGTCCTTTCCTGGTTTTGTCTGAACAGGACGCGATTCCTCCTGATTGGCTACGCCACGATAAGCTCAGGGGTCCTTGGTGGCTGGTGAGCGCCTAACGATTCCCGGTCTTCTGCACGAATCTGCGTAACTGCTTGTGGGGGAAATTCTGGTGCGACTTCGGGGCCGGGTTTGGCCACGCGGTCTGACGGGAGGTAACTGGGTTTTCACATTATCTAAGACTTAAGACACAAGCTTTCTGAGAGAATTTCTATTTGTCTCTTAAAGAGATCAGCTGCGCAGGAGGTGCAGGCCACTCCACTCTGGCTACGTGTCCAGGACAGCGTCAAACGGCCATTCAGACCGGCGGCATAATCACACAGGGAAGTGGATAAATCTGGAAGACAAGAAAAGGGGCTATTACTTCCTGGCTGTCACTCCTCGCCAGGCCGGATGGATGTTTGCTCGATGACTTCTGGCCCCAGTGCTAAATAAACAAGGCTTATTCTAAGACCGGCTGAGGGCACATGTGCTCCCTGGGTGCCCCTGCCAACCCAAGTGCTTCTGCCTTACCCATGGGACAGTCTAGAAGCTGATGGAGTCGTACGGTTTAATGCGGTGGTTTTCGAGAGCCGACATCAAGACCGTCTGCAGCATTCTGTAGTTGGGCTTCTCTTCATACTGGAGAGCCATCGCTCTGTTCAGGTAGGCCTCTAGAGCTTCTGTCAACAGAGAAGGACTTCCATAGCCCCGACTCCTCATAAGAAGTTCTCAGGCCCAGGGAGGGAAAAGGACTTGCCCTCAGCTCCACACCCACTGACCGGAAATTTTCTGAGGACTCTCAGCTGGACTGAGAGATTTGGATGACCTCCCAGGGTATCTGGGTCGCCTCTCCGAGTTTTGCACATACGGAATCTGAGTTCCGCAGAGGGGAAGAGACATCCTCAAAGTCCCGCTGCCAGCTCGGAGAGCGCATGGTCCAGTCCCCTCCTCTTCTGATCGCAAATCCCAGGACCAGATAGGGGAGACTGGCCAAGGCCACACGACTCTGCCAGAGATGATCAGTCCACCCACCCTGCTCCTCCTGAAGAGGGGCTGAGGCCAACCAGGTCACCACGCACCAAGAATCCCCAAATGGTGGGGCTGGAAAGGAGACGCACAAGTGACTGAAGCCTAAGCCTGAGCTAAGGCCCAGAGAAAGAGAGCCCTCGCCAGAAGTTACAAGGGGCCTCCAGGTTAACCTGCTTCATCCCGGAAACGGAGGACTGCAGAGAGGAAAGGACCTCCCCAAGGCCACTCGGCAAGTCAGCAGACGTCTCACTGCTGGAAATGAGGCAGGGAGCAGGGCCTTCTCAGAAGAACCTGGCCTCAGGAGCCAAGCAGAGCTCCAAGGAAGACTCATCTCCCATGCTGGGGAAGGGGAGCCGGAGGGACTGTGCCCTACGCAGGTTCATAGTGTATCCCCTACAGGGAGGGAGTCTTGGCCCCGGCCCACCCTGGCCTTCTCCCTTCAGAACCCACCTGGGGGCTTTCTTTGGCCACAAGACTGCCTCATGAGCTCAGCCGCATTGTGGAGGAACCTGTCAGACCCAAAAGACAGCAAAATAATTTGTCAGGGATGACTCTTTCCACTCTGGTCCTCTACCACTGACATTCAATGTCCCTTCCCAACTCTGATGTTCTCCGATCTTGTTTCACAGGGCCTCAGATAAAGATAAAGTGCCCTCTAAGCCTTCAAGAACCAGAGGCTCATCCATAAGTGGTCTACCATCTCCCTGTTCTTCCTGTGAATTTTTGCATTATTTTATCCAGTTCTATAAAGTATGCCATTCATATTTTGATTAAATATGCAATTACGTCAAGAAGGGTAGCATCGCCATCTGTATATCAGCTTGATTTAACTATGTACTCTGAAGAGATCGTCATAAATTTGGCCTTTTTTCCTATAAAATTGTTTTCTGATAGCCAGCACTTAGACAGCACTTTAAGCTTCACAATGTGCTCTGCAAACACTATTTCTTATGTCGGTCTTCTCAACAACCCTGGGAGGGAGGTGCTATGATTTTTACAATTGTCTCTCTGTAAGGCCTGTATCTATATGGATACTAATGAATACATGTTGTCATTATTTTGTAGGACTTTTCTCCTAACAATTTCTTGCTTTTGTGGATGGCATACAGAAATGATTTTTCCGGGTTTATCCAAGAGCCTGTGATTATGCTGAGACTATTGAATCTGTTGATTCACTTGGGTTTTCTAAATAAACCATCATTCTGTCTGCAAGTAGAGACAGTCTTAGTTTTAGCTTTCTCTTTATAAATGTTCGCTCTCCAAGTCAAGTGGATCTGTGATCTCGCCGATGACGATACTCCCTCTGACAGTGCGGCCGGGGACCCATGTTCCCATCTGTCCGTGCATGCATGCATCCATCCACCCACCCACATCCATCCATCCATGCCTTCTCCTCCACATGACCCTTGGCTGTATCCTCCTGTGCTCCAGGCCATCCACACCATGTGCTGTAAGCCTCTTGTACATTTCCTGACATCGTACAGTTAACTAAGGAGCACACGGGCTGTCCCTTGGGGGTCCCTGGCTGTTGATACATGACACAGCTCCTTCCTTTTCCAGGTATACAGATCTCCGATATCCCGTAAGCTGTTTTTCCCATATAGTTACTGTTAGAAGCATACCGCAGCCTACCTGTGCCCATCAAGTGCCTCCCTATTGCCCTTTGGGTCATCTGTAAATAATGTTTCAGAGACCATGGTATTCGATGATTTGGCAAGCATACAGAATCATCAGAAGAATGTTGATGTTAACAAGATGGGCCTTTGTTTCAGGGAGAAACTTGGGGTCATCAAAAACACTACGCAGTTTCCCAAAAACAATGAAATGGGAGTCAACAATTCTAATCTTTCTATTGAGGGGCCTTACCATATGGCCTGCCTAATGTATCCTAAGGTCGGCTAGGCCCTGTCATTCACCTTGCTTTCACACCTTCAGACCCCCAGGCACTGGCATCTAAACTACTCCTACACCCTGGGCCTTGTCATCAGCCCTGGTACTGATCTGGGGGGACTTCTGGGCTTTTTCATCTGCCCTGCAACTTCATGAGCTCTTTTAGAGGTTGTCTGCCCCATTTCAGGGAACACCTCAGAGTAGGAACCATCTTCCTTTCTCTCTCTGTATCTCAGCACCTAGCACCGGGCTGGGCACATAATGATTGGCACTTCGTAAATTCTTTTTCATTCCCCCTGTTCTCCTCCTCTCCAGTTCTGGGCCCAGTTCACTGTCCATGACATATAAATACCAAAAGGGCCAGCTTTACCGGCTGTCCATCCCACTCTATCCTAGCGTGGCCAAGAGGCGTTTGTCATTTCCCCAACAAGATGACTCACGCATATTCTGAAGTTGTTCAAGATTTCTTAAAAGTCATAATGACGACAGAGACTGTTCAATAACCTTCTGATTATCAACCTGAAGTGAGGCATCAAACATGGAGATACATACTCATCGGAGGTGTTTAGATTTATAAATAAAGTGTTTAAGTGTATAAAAGGCAAAGGATTACAAGGGAAACCAATTATACTGAAATTCAGCTATCACAATACATTAAAGAAAACTACCAGTTAAGAAGCCCTGCTCTAATGTTTCTATTTCATAAAATTCTTGATCTCAAAATGCTTTTGTCTAAACGCTGCGGAACAACCCTTCATTACTTTGCTTTTCAGTGGTTTAAAATACACACACACACACACACGCACACACGCACGCACACACACACACATACACACACACGTGGATACTGAATTTTATCATTATCTGCATCTACCGATTGAATCCCACCTTAAAGTTGCTGATACAACTTCTTATGGCACCTTGTGGCTCTGAGCTTTGTGCCTCCAGCACCGACATTCTGTGTTCTGCGTCCTAAGATCGCAGCCAACTCTGTCTCTGCATGTTTTGGGTCAGTCCTTCTTAGGCTGAACGATTTGATGTTCTTCTCTGAAGCTGTCTGCCTCTTCGAGGTGCCGTCCCATCTATGGCTTTCCCTCAAGTCAGACTCACCTTGTTTCCAGACCCATCCGTCGCCTTGGGCCCTGAACACCTTCTCCATCAACAGAGGACTCGTGTCTGGAGCTTACCTCTCCTTCTGCCTCATGACCGCCTGGGCATCAGGAAGCTGACCGGTCCATGGCAGGGCCCCGTACAGCCACTTCAGAAGACAATAGCCGAGGGCCTGCATGTCGCTCCGGCGGGAGGGATCTGGGGAGAGGCCAACAAAGCTGCTATTTCTAGAGCGTATCAAGGGTGGCAAAGCTCTTTCTTCCAAACAACCGCGTAAAGGACCAACCGGCCAGGAGCATCACCTCCACGTTACGGATGAGGACCCTGAAGGGCCGAGCGGAGGCTGAGCTCGGCCCGAGGCCGGAGCTGAGGCCTGAACACGCTTTTTGGCTGGCGTGTTCAGTAAGCACGCTTTCCATTCCATTCTGTGCTCGGGGAGGCAGAGTGGGGCATCATCTCGTGATCCAGGACCACGGGCTGATGGGGACCTCGAAGCCGTCCATGTCCAAGCCCCGAAACTAGGGCCTAGAGAGATCGAGAAGCTAGGCTTGAACAGCAGAGTCACGGCAGAGCTGGAAGGGACCTCGGAGATGACGTCATCCATATCCCCCATTTTAGAGATGGAGAAACTGAGGCTCAGAGACAGAGGCAGGGAGATTTACTCCTGTTATACAACAAATCAGTCTCAGAACCGAGATCTGATGTTTTGGACCTGGAAGGTGATCAGAGATCTTACTTGTCAAGAAGAAGAAATGGAAATCCAAAAACAGAAATGACTTGCCTAAGGTCATAAAGCTTTAGAAATGCAAGAGAGTTCAGAGGTCACTTAGTCCTACCCCCTCCTTCTACACAGAGTGGAAGGACTTAAACAAGACGGCAGCTTTAGAAATGGGAGGGTCCTAAAATCTCACACAATATACGAAAATGAAGTCAAAATGAGTCCACGATTTAGATATAAATGCTGATACTGTTAGCAAACTGTGAGCAAGGAATAGTTTACCTATCAGATCTATGGAGAACAGAAGAATTCATGACCAAACAGGAGATAGAGAACATTACAAAAAGCAAAACAGATAATTTTGATTACGTTAAATTGAAAAGTTTTTCCACAAACAAAGCCAATGCAACTAAGATTAGAAGGAAGGTAGAAAATTGGGAAAGAATGTTTACAACCAGTCTCTCTGATAAGGGCCTCATTTCTAAAATATATAGAGAATTAAGTCAAATCTATAAGAATACAAGTCATCCTCCAATTGATAAATGGTCAAAGGACATGAACATGCAGTTCTCAGATGAAGAAATTAAAGCCATCTATAGTCATATGAAAAAATGCTCTAAATCACTACTGATCAGAGAAATGCAAATCAAAACAACTCTGAGGTACCACATCGCAACTATCAGATTGGCCAACATGACAAAATAGGAAAATGATAAACGTT
The DNA here is from genome assembly GCF_900497805.2 of Vombatus ursinus. Classification (NCBI taxonomy): domain Eukaryota; kingdom Metazoa; phylum Chordata; class Mammalia; order Diprotodontia; family Vombatidae; genus Vombatus; species Vombatus ursinus. The sequence goes on along the minus strand of NW_020953953.1, from coordinate 972,355 downwards.
GGAGAAGATGTGGGAAAACTGGAACACTAATGCATTGGTGGTGGAGTTGTGAAATGATCCAACCATTTTGGAGAGCAATTTGGAACTATGCCCAAAGGGCTATAAAAATGTGCACACCCTTTGACCCAGCAATAGCAATTCAAAGAGATCATACAAATGGAAAAGGAACCACATGTACACAAATATTCACAGCAGCTCTTTTTGTGGTGACAAAGAATTGGAAATTGAGAGGATGCCCATCAATTGGGGAATGGCTGAGCAAGTCGTGGTATATGAATGTGATGGAATACTATTGTGCTTTTTTTTTCTTATGAAATGATGAACAGGCTGACTTCAGAAAAACCTGGAAAGACTTGTATGGACTGATGCTGAGTGAAGTGAGCAGAACCAAGAGAATATCGTACACAGTAACAGCCATGTTGTGAGATGACTAACATTGATAGACTTAACCCTTCCCGGCAATACAAGGATCTAAGACATCTCCAGAGGCCGATGGAAAATGTTATCCACACCCAAAGAAAGAACTATGGAAGTTGAATTGCTATTTTTTTTCTCTTCTGTTACATTTTGTTTCCTCTTTCTGGTGGTTCCTCCTATTGGTTCTAATTCTTCCTTACAACATCACTAATGTGAAAATATGTTTAATAGGAATGTGTATGTATAGCCTATATCAGATTGTGCGCCGTCTTGGGGAGGGTGGTGGAGAGGAAGGGGGAGAAAAATTTTAAACTCAAAAGCACATGGAAGTGATTGTTGGTAAATCAAAAAAAATTAATAAAAAAAAAAGAAAAGAAAAAAGGTCAGTCTTGTCCATACCAAATTCTTAAAATCTAGCCTGCTTCTATTGGTGACACAATAAGCTTTGTCTCTGACTGAAAAAAAAAAAAAAAAGAAATGGGAAGGTCCTTAGAGACCCATGTGGACCTCTACTAGGGGGTGAGTAAAGGGCTGGCTTAGGACAGAGGCTAAGGGAGGAGGGCTGCTAAATAGTCACCTCTGAGGACTTCAGACCCACCGGCCTCGATGAACTGCAGTGTCGGGCACTGAAAGAACGCGAAGATTGACCGCTGACTCACCGTCAGAAACCTTTGAGAGACCGCAGAAGGCGGAGGAGAACACAACGAGCAGCAGAGGAAGCACAAACGCCCCAACTCTCAAGAAAGGGAAGAAGATGAGATCCTTAAAATGATGAGCAAAGGCGCCTCGCTCGGATCGACGGAAAGCTTCCAGGCTGTCCTGCTGGATGGCTGGACGGGAAGGGGGGTAGAGGAGGTCACTAAGGGATCCCAAAGCTCGGCCTAGAAGCACGGCAGACCAACCGTGCTCTCTTTTTTCAAAATGTGTTTTATTTTAGATAATTAATTTTTAGTTTTCAACATTCACTTCCATAAGATTCTGAGTTTTAGGTTTTCTCCCCCACCCAAGACGGCGTGCAGTCTGATACGGGCTCTCCACTAGTCACGACGTAAAGAAGGGTTAGAGCTGAGGGAGGACCCCGAGAGCAAAGCAATGGAATGAAACAGCGAAGGAAAAGGAGAGCGGACAGCGCACTTCCCCCGCATTCGGACTCCCAGTTCTCTCTCCATCGGGAGTCTTTCAACCTTGTTTTCTTTCGGACAGGGTTCAAAGACTCGCAGAGCGTGGGGGCTGTCGTACACGCAGTTTACGAAGGTTTTGGCAAAAGATTTGACAAATTTCTTCACTTCATCCTTGTGAAGAAGATGAAGAGAGACAAGCGAGTGGCTTTGGCAGGGGCTGAACGGCTGGATCCACAACATAGTCAGTGACCATCAGATCGACGCGGAAGGCCCACAGCGGAGCGCACAAAGCATCTGAGCCTAGCCCGTTGCCGCTCCCCATTTTTATAAATAATCTGGACGACGGCATAGACGGCTTACTTATCCACTTTGTAGAAGTCACAAAGCTGAGAGGGAAAACAAGCAAGCCAAATGGGAGAGCTGGGATCCAAAAAGATCATGACGGGTTAGAATTTGGGGAAGACTCCAATAAC
>NW_020953953.1:963377-965344 GCF_900497805.2 Vombatus ursinus | reverse complement strand
GGGGGGGGGACGACACGGTAGCTGCCTTCACGTGTCCGAAGGGCCTGTCATAGACGACAGGAATTAGAGTCACTCTACTTGGGCCCAGAGGGCAGAACCACGAGCAACGGGAAGACGGCACAAGGGTCACAGACGTGGCTGGGCAGCTATGGAAGGTAGTAAGCTGCTCATGACCACAAGTATTCGAGCAGGGGCTTGACAACTTCCCACGATGAAGGAGCTTCATTCCCAGACAGGTGACCTCGAGGCTCCCTTCCAGCTTTTGCCCCCCTAATGAAGTCAACCGTGTGCCCGGCCAACGCCCTGCAGAGCGCACGGGGCCCCTTGTCCAGAGCTGGGCGAGGGACGTTCACTTTGATTCATTCCAAGCAGGCACCTCCCGAGGGGAGCCCCGAGGACCAGAGTGTAGGAGGCGTCCACCCTGCTGGGCCACGGGGCCATGCCAGCAGAGGCTCACACCCCCTCAGCTGCGCCGGCCGGCCTTCCACAAGCTCCTACTTTCAAAGTCTGAGAGGCGACTGTCCCCCAAGTCCGGGACCAAGCCTTGGACGGGGCACACTCTGAAGTAACGAGAGCTCCCCAACCACGTTCGTCGGTAAAGATGTTGCGTGTAATATAAAAGCTGGCCCTCGTGGGGCCCTGGGTAAGTGCCTTCCTCTCTCTGGGCCTCAGTTTCCTCATCTTTAAGATGAGGGGGTTGGACAAGGGAATGTCCAAGGGCTCTTCCAGCTCTGACATTGTGAGGGCCCGCCAGCTTGCCCATTCTGCTCTTTCCCACAATCCCACCCTGGGAGCAATCTGGAAAGCCGCCCCGATTTCACTGGGGACGTCTCGGTGCTCTCCCCTTTCCCGCCTATTGTGCGGCCTAGCTGTGGGATACAAGGAGGGCGAGAACGTGAGAAGGGCTAGTCACAGCTGGCTAGCAGCCCCCAGCGCCACTGTTCGGGGACTAGCAGGGATCCGCTCCTGGGAAGCCACTGGGCCCCGGGCAGACCCCAGCCCGCTGAGTTCATCTGGGGCGGAGGAGGGGCAGGGATCAGAACAGGCAGGCCAGCCAAGAGGCTCCAGGCTGGGGACCCTGCCACAGAAGGACCAGCTGAGGAACCTTGGGACGCCTAGTCTGGAGAAGAGCAGGCTCGGGGTGAAGGGCCTGCTGGCTCTCTCCAAGAACCTAAAGGCCAGCACCGAATGACAGGCAGAGTGCTGCTCCACTTGGCCCCAGAGGAGGGGCGAGAAGGAATGGAGGAATGGAGCAGCCCACTCGGGCTCAGTCTAAGAAGACACTTCTGCGCTCTTCAAGCCCCTTCCCCTTCCCCTAAGCAGGGGCGCCCTCTGAGGTCAAGGCTGCAAGACGCCCATCCAGGCTGGGAGGCTCGGTGGGGGCCGCCTTGGAGGTCTGGCCGGCTCTCTGCAGCCTCCAGGACCCCCAGTGGGTGCTGCTCCCCGGGCCAGAGGCCGCCCTCTGTCCCAGGGGCTGGCTGCCCACACGGTCACCTGAGGCTCGGCTGCTGAAACAGCTCACGCCCAGCTGGGCAACATTCTGGGGCCCACGTCACAACTCACTAGTTTGAGGGAAAATCTTTGCTTCGCAAGGCTGGGTTCAGAGGCTGACACAGCTGTGAAAGAAGGGAAGATGCCGGGTTACCGCCTGCACGGGCCGGCAGGCATACCTGCTAAGGCCCACCTGGGGCCAGAACCTCCCTGGACTCAGTCAAGAACCAGGCTTCTCCTCCCCGGCCCAGACAATGAGGAGGCTGGAAAGCTTTTCACTGCAGACTTCGATGTTCTGAGGCCTCTGCCAGCCCTGACACTCCATGTTCTAAGCTCCCTCCCAGCCCTGACACTCCATGTTCTAAGCTCCCTCCCAGCCCTGACACTTCATGTTCTGAGGCCCCTTCCAGCCCTGACACTCCATGTTCTAAGCTCTCTCCCAGCCCTGACACTCCCTGTTCTGAGGCCCCTCCCAG
>NW_020953953.1:962836-963277 GCF_900497805.2 Vombatus ursinus | reverse complement strand
CCCTGCTCTGAGGCCCCTCCCAGCCCTGACACTCCCTGTTCTCAGGCCCCTTCCAGCCCTGACATCCCCTGTTCTCAGCTCCCTCCCAGCTCTAACATTCCCTGTTCTAAGGCCCTCCCTCCCAGCCCTGACATTCCCTGTTCTCAGGCCCCTCCCAGCCCTGACATTCCCTGTTCTGAGACCCCTCGCAGCCCTGACATCCCCTGTTCTCAGCTCCCTCCCAGCCCTGACATCCCCTGTTCAGAGGCCCCTCCCAGCCCTGACATCCCCTGTTCTGAGGCCCCTCCCAGCCCTGACACTCCCTGCTCTGAGGACCCTCCCAGCCCTGACATTCCCTGCTCTGAGGCCCCTCCCAGCCCTGACACTCCCTGTTCTCAGGCCCCTTCCAGCCCTGACATCCCCTGTTCTCAGCTCCCTCCCAGCTCTAACATTCCCTGTTCT
>NW_020953953.1:957109-962826 GCF_900497805.2 Vombatus ursinus | reverse complement strand
ACATCCCCTGTTCTCAGCTCCCTCCCAGCTCTAACATTCCCTGTTCTGAGGCCCTCCCTCCCAGCCCTGACATCCCCTGCTCTAAGGCCCCTCCCAGCCCTGACATTCCTTGTTCTGAGGCCCCTCCCAGCCCTGACACTCCATGTTCTAAGCTCCCGCCCAGCCCTGATGCTCCATGTTCTAAGCTCCCGCCCAGCCCTGACATTCCCTGTTCTAAGGCCCTCCCTACCAGCCCTGACATCCCCTGCTCTAAGGCCCCTGGCAGCCCTGACCTTCCCTGTTCTAAGGCCCTCCCAACCAGCCCTGACACTCCCTGTTGTAAGGTCCCTCTGATCCGAGCCCTGACATGCCCTGTTCCAGTGGTCTTTTTTTTTTTTTTTGACAAGGCAATGGGGTGAAATGACTTCCCCAGGGTCCCACAGCTAGTAAGTGTCAAGTTGCCTAAGGCCAGATTTGAACTCAGGCCCTCCTGACTCCAGGGCCGGTGCTCTATCCACTGCGCCACCTAGCCGCCCCCAGAGGTCTCTCTCTACAGAGGAGGTCACCTCAACCCAGGACGCAGTGACTGACCCAAGGACAGACATCTAGCTGGCTGGGTGCTGCGCTCTCATCACATCATCGGGGGGAGGCCGTCTGCAGTCCCAGGGTCTGTGATTCTAAGGACATGGCCTTCCCACCCCCGCCTCCTCTCTCTAGCTCGCTTTTGGCCGCCAGGCCCCGGCCCAGCCCTCTTGCTGCATCTTAGGCTGAAGGGGTGCTCCGTGGGGCTCTGCTTGCCCTCCTTCTTCCTCGTCCCCCCCTGCCTCCCGCCCTCAACACCACCCCAGGCTGCACCTTCGTAAAGCATCCCGTTCTGGCTGCTGCACACCAGCGCCCCCAGCCTCCAGCACCGGCCATCCTTGTCTGTCAGGACCTCGCACGTCCCCAAGGACTCCGGACACAGAGCTTTGACGGGCTTCTGTCTCTGGCGGGGGTCCTGGCCTTTGGGAAGACGAGAGCAGCATCTCAGAGACCCTCTCGGTAGCCGCGCTTAAAGCCGTTCAGGGCCGGGGAGCTCCCTCCAGCCCGCGGCAGGCCACTGCTGGGGTACGCAGGAGGAGCCGCTCGGCCGCGGACGGGACGGCACAAGGTCACCGGCTCCGTCGGTTCTGGAGCTGCCAGGGAGGAAAGTCGTCCTCCTGCGCCAGCCGGCGCCATCTCTCCCTCCTCTGCCCGAAGCATCGGGCCGGGCAGTGCCCGCTCTCACCTTTGGCCTTCCCCAGGGAGCTGCACGCTGCTTCCTCCTCGGCGATCTCCTGGGATCTGGTGGCGGATGAGGGAGGCGAGGTCTGGGGCAGGGGCCACTTTCTTTTTTTCCTCTGGACCTCTTGGCCTTGGTGGGCCTCTCTCTTCTGGGGGACTGGAATAGTGAACAGAGGGCTGGCTCAAGCGTGGCCCCCAGCCCCAGCACAGGGTGGGCCTCCCCCACGGCCCGCCTCCCACGTCCTCCCCTGGAAGGCCCCTCTCTCCCTGCCTTTCCATGGTCTCTCCCAGCTCTCAGCTTCTGTGTTTTACTAAGTCCTCAAACTCACGCTCACGGACACAGCAGCGGGGGCCCTCAGCGGCCACACGGCCCGCCCCTGAGGCCCAGAGAGGCCGGGAGACTCCGCCACGGCCACCCACAACCGATCCCCAAACGCAGGTGGTCTGGCTCCGGAGCCGGGCCTTCCCCACGAACACCCAGGCCGCAAAGCTGGAGGGAAGGGCCTTGCTCTCCCGTTTTCACACTGTCAGGAGAGTCAGCGGTCAGTCACAGCCCACGACTGCCAGGGGCCGGGCTCCGCGCTGAGGATGCAGAGAAAGGCAAGCAGGTGCTGGCCTCCGGGAGCCCCCAGCCCAACGGGGCAGATGCAGCAGCAGGAAGGCGCTACTGGCGGGGAAGGGCCGCTGGCACAGCCTGCCTCGAGAAGGAGCAGGGAGCGCATTCCTGGCAGGGGATCCCAAGCCACAGTCCCCGAGCTGAGGGGGGGAGGTAAGTGGAGGAAGACTGGAAGGGCTCTGAATGCCAAGCAGAGGACCCTGTGTCGGTCCCGGAGGCCACAGGGAGCCCCTGGAGATGACTGAGTGTGTGGGGGGGCCTGTAAAAGGAAGCACCCCACAGGTCAGTGCAGCAGTGACGGCAACGAACGTGGGACTTGAGGGGAGCCGGGGAAGGCAGGAGGTGAGGAGGAGGAGGAGGGAGAAGCCTCCAGGCAGACCCGCCCAGAGCTGGGAGCTGAAGGAGGCCTACACAGTCAGGTCACACAGGAGCACTGGCCGCCCTCAAGGCCCATCCTCGGCCCGGAGGACTGGCAGCCGGGCTGAGTAGCGGCTCACACGGCGGATGGCGGAGGAGGGGGAAGGAGCACCGGACAGCACCCAGGCCAGCGGCTGGCTTTTCCAAACTGGCCGCCCCACCTCTCTGCCAGGCGTGCGTGACTGTTAGGAGCAATGTAGAAGGGGAAGCCAGGAGCCCCAGTGTTAGCAGGCGTCACTGAGCGTGACTGAGCGCCTGCTAGACCCGGGAGGAACAAAGACACAGGGGACGCGGTCCCTGGCCTGCCTGCGGGCTGCGACAGGAAGGGTCCGGAGGCTGCAGGCATGGAGGCCGAGGGTAGAACGGAGGAGCGCTGACTGAATGCTTACTCTATGCCAAGCACCACATCAAACGCACAGACAGAGCCTGCCCTCACGAGGGGCATCGAACTGCCGGTGCGAAGCGCCTCACGTGGACGACAGGCCGTGAGCCCCTCCTGGTGCTGCGCCTCGGGGTCCCCTCCAGCCCTGGGATCGCCGGGCCCCTGAGGTCCTCAGGCCCCCCAGGCCCCGCCTCCTACAGAGCCCACCGCGGGTCCGTCCTCAGGGCAGCCCTGACCGCGCTCCTTGGGGACACGCGGGGTCTCTGCCTACGTTCAAGGGAGCTTTTCCTGAGGGACCTGGAGGAGTCCTGGGTTCAAACCCCGCCGCAGCGGCTCTGTTAAACGAAGGAGCTGGATTACAGGCCACCAAGGCGTCTGCAGCTCAGCGCGTAGGATTCTAGGCCCAAGGCTCAGAGGCTGGACCAAACAGCCGCAAAGATGCCTCCCGGCTCTGCGGCTGCAGAGGGCAGTCCTGAGCTGGGCCGGCATGGGGCGGGGATACAGGCAGGCCTCGGAGTCAGGGAGACCCAGGTTCACATACGGCCTCAGACATAGATGAGCTTTGTGACAGGTCGCCCCCTGAGCCTCAGTTTCTTTTTTGTTTGTTTTTGTTTTTAGCTAGGCAATGGGGTTAAGTGACTCGCCCAGGGTCACACGGCTAATAAGGGTCAAATGTCTGAGGCCGCATTTGAACTCGTGTCCTCCTGACTCCAGGGCCGGTGCTCTATCCACTGTGCCACCAAGCTGCCCCCCTCAGTTTCCTCATCTGTAAAATGAGCAGGTTGGCCTTGTGGGTCCTGACCCCGCCATGCCGTCACCTGCTAATACTCCGCCCCCCACCCCTTGACCCGCTTCCTGCTTGAAACGAAGGGGTCCACATGTCTGTCCTGTTCTGCACACCAATTCTGAAAACTGGCCGAATGGCAGCGCCCGGGTTCAGTGGACAAACGAGTCTGAACAAGATCAGCCTCGAGCCCCAGCCAGGGGGACCTCGACCGGTCAGCCTTCACCCCATTCCTGCTCTGCTCCGGCTCCCTCCCTGAATGGGGTGACTGTGCCCCAGCGGGAGAGCCGCCCTCGCTGCTGAACTCAACCAACCTCGCTCTGCCTTCCACATTTCTGGTCCCGTCCCTCTGCCGCCCCTACGTCTATGACCCCCATCTTTGCGGGCCATTCCCACTCTGCCATGCAGTGTCAGCTTTTAGAGTGAGGACTCCTGAGGACCGTGACAGCTCAGACCCAGCGCCTCCACACACGCAGGACTTTGGACACAACTGTCCCTCTGAGCCCAGAGTTCTGCAAGGCCTGGCCTGGACAAAGACTGGTCAAGATGACCTTGGGGGCCCCACGGCCCAGCAGCGTACCTTTTCCTGTGGTCCCATGCTCCTCCAGAGAGCTTCCGTCCCCCGGCGCATCCTTATCTGGCAAGAGGTCTCCGCAGTATGGGCAGAAGTGGAAAGTTGGCTTTACCTCCCCCCGGCACGCTGGGCAGAAACGGATGACTCTGTGGGAAAGCAGGCACCGTCACGTCCGTCAGCAGGGTGTGCCCAAAGGAGAGGGGAAGGGAAGACGCTGGCGGCCAGCCAGAGCGGGGCCTTCCTCCCTGCTCCCTGCTGCTGTCTGTGACCCCCTCAGGGGACTCTGGGGACCCCCTGCCCTCTCACAGCACATCAGCCCCGAGGCCAGAACCTGAAGGCAACGTCCATTCCCTCCGCGGCCTCAGCCCTCCCGCAGGCCGCGGCCCTCTGGCATCAGTGGGGATGGGCAGGCCTCCCGACTGGAAGGAGCTGGGCTGAGAAGCTCTATGAGGTCCTGGTGACCAGGCCCCTACATCACTGCAGGCCTCAGCTTCCTCTCAACACGGAGAGCTGGCATCACCGAGCTCTAAGAGTCTGGGAGATGCCACCACCTCCAAGCTCTTCTGCAGAGCCGCAGGGCTCTGTGTAGAGGGCAGGACAAGAGCCTGGACTTTGGACACCTGGGCTCAAATCCAGATGCAGATGGATGAGTCACTGGATTTCTCTGGCTCTGTCTCCTCACCCAGTAGACGGGGGGACCCCTGTACTCCCCACCTCAGCAGGGTGCTATGGAACAAGGGCTGTACGCTTGAAAGAGCCAGAGAAACGGGGTTCTTATCGTCCACTCCCCTCAGGCGCCACACAGGGCCCAGGACATTCTCACATGCTGCGTTTCCCCATTACACAGGGAGCTTCCTCAGGGCAGGGCAGGGTGGGAGCTAGGCACAGCACACAGGCTCTGATATATATACTACAGGCAATAAATGTTGAACCAAAGAAACAATTTCCCCCTTTCTTGGCCTCTATTGTCTCATCTCTAAAATGGGCACGGGATGGGGAATCAGGGAGCACTTCAGGGATCCTCGAATCCAGCCCCCTCATGTGGCAGAGAAGTGACTCCCCCAGAGTCTCTAGGTAGCAGCCCTGGGGCCAAGCGAGGCCTGGAGCCAAGGGGTCACGATCCCTGCCCAGAGGAGAGGCCGGAACCAGACTGAAATGCGCAGGGAAGCATTGACCCGAATAAGTGAAAACACCACATGACACAGATAATGTGAACGTATGGTTTTCTACACTCTGGCCAGCAGCAGCGGCTTCTCTCGGAGCTGGCCACCACACAGGATGAGACTGAGCCTCCAGGGGGCAGAGCCCTCCCGACTCCTGGGGCCAGGCTTCCAAGGCGGCCCAAGAGCCTGGAGCCCAGAAAGCCCAGGAAGGGGAGAGCCCCGCAAGCAGAGCAGAGGATCAGAGGCAGGAGACCCAGCACAAAGACAAGGCAACATGCCTCAGCGCTCTCAGGACCCGGAAACACAGAGAGAACACTGCAAGGAACGTCAGGCACAAAACATGGGGGGCAGGAACGCAGCAGACAAAGGGGAAGGGAACTCAGCTGTGGCAGGCCTGGAGAGAAGCCGCCACACAGGAGTCTGAGGTGGATGACAGCTGGTGCACAGCAGGGCCGGCTCCAGGGCAGTGCCTGCCCCCCCATCCCAAGGCTCAGTCCTAGGGGCTCCCCAGTGCACGGCGGGGCCGGCTCCAGGGCAGT
>NW_020953953.1:939095-957099 GCF_900497805.2 Vombatus ursinus | reverse complement strand
GGGCAGTGCCTACCCTCCCATCCCAAGGCTGAGTCCTAGGGGCTCCCGAGTGCATGGCGGGGCCGGCTCCAGGGCAGTGCCTGCCCCCCATCCCAAGGCTGAGTCCCAGGGCCTCCCCAGTGCACGGCAGGGCCGGCTCCAGGGCAGTGCCTGCCCCCCCATCCCAAGGCTCAGGACTGAGGGGCTCCCCAGTGCAGGGTGGGGCCATGCCTCTCCTGCTTCATCCCAGGGCCCAGTCTTGGGGGGCTCCCCAGTATGGAGTAGGGCCAGCTCTAGGTCCGTGCTTGGACCCTCCCCCAACCCAGGGCCCAGTCTTGTGGGCTCCACAAAGCCCCACACACTGCTTCTACTTGGGCTCAGGCCCCTGGGCTTCCTTGATGAAAGTCAGGGCTAACAGCCCCCACAGCTACAGGCTGGTCCTAAGGGTGCCCCTCATTCTTGCCCACCCCAAAGCCCCACACCTATTGAGAAGGCGCCTCTTCAGGGAGGGGGTGAAGCGAGAAGCTGCTCCCAGGAAAGTTCCTGGAAACAGGGCCTCCCCCAGCAGCCTCCTGGAAGCACCCTGGGGACAAGGAGTCAGGGAACAGATGGGGATGGGCGACCCCTCCCCCCTCCACCCCAGAAGCCGAGGGACAGCGAGGCGACCTGCTTCTTTTCTATACTTCCTTGTTTGTCCTCTGTCCCAGGCCAACAATCTTGCATCACCCCTACAGAAAACTTAACCGAGGGCCAGAGAGAAGTCAGCTGTCACTGCCACAGAGCCAAGACTCCCACCACCCCAGAAGTGAAACTGAGGCCGAAGAAGTGGGCAGGGCTCCTCCCAGCCACAAAGCCCCCAGCGTTGTACCGGTGTTCAGGTGAGCTCCACAGGCCTCTCCCCAGCCCAGACGTCATGCTCCAGCCGTGTGAGGGAGTGCCCTTCAGCTATGGTGCCCTGTTGTCCTGGAACCGTCTGGGCGTGGCTGCAGATTTTGGTTGGGTACTACACTGGGCTGGGCAGGGATACACAGATGGGAGGAACCAGAAGGCCCAGGCTGTCTCCAGCAAGAAGTCAACGCTTCTGTGTAGCTCAGGCTGTGGCCAGGATGCAGAGCCCTGGGCCTGGGAACAGAGGGACAGCTGGGGCTGCTGTTCCCTCTGGGCCTCAGCTCCCCCCATTTCCCTTCTCTCAAGACACTGTCCAGTGGTTCAACCTCCAACACCAGCCAGGCTGGGGCAATGGAAATGACCCTTTGTTTTCTCTTCCCTTGAGTTTCGTTTCCTCTTTCTGATGGTTCCTCCTATTGGTTTTAAGTTTCAGTTACAATATCACTAATGTGAAAATATGTTTAACAGGAATGTAAATGTATAGCCTATATCAGATTGTGCGACATCTTGGGGAGGGTAGTGGGGAGGAAGGGGGAGAAAAATTTTAAACTCAAAAGCTTATGGAAGTGATTGTTGACAAATCAAAATAAATTAATAAAAACGATTAAAAAAAAAAACCAAAGGTTACCCCACTTAAGCCTCACACAACCTGGGGGGCCATTATTACCTCCATTTTACAGATGAGGAAACTGAGGCAGAACGCGGTGAAGCCATTTGCCCAGGGTCACTTGGCTACAAAGTGTCTGAGCCGGGCTCTGAAGTTCCTCAGGCTAAGGCACTGTCCACAGCACCTCCTCTACCACCGTGCAAAAGGCGCAGAAGGAGGGGGTGAGTGCCTGGGGATAGCATCCCTAAAGAGCCTGGAGGACAGCATGGGAGAGGAGAGACACCAGGGCCACATCCAAAGGAGAGAGAGCTAGGCAAGGCCTCTGGGGGTACCAGCCTCGGGGAAAGCCAGCGAGGCGGGTTCCATTTTGTAGCTGATTCTACCAGGTATCAATCCAATGTGGCATCAAGTCACCTGAGCCGGGCTCCATCTCTCTCTGAGCTAAGCTGTCTCACAGTCACCTGAAGTCCAAGAAAGAGTTGCCCACATCTTCCTGCCCACACAACGAGGGGAGCTCTGTTCTCTGCTGCTGAGCCCTGCCCCATGCAGGCGGGCGCCAGGAAGTCTGACCGGCTGCCCTGAGACGCTCTCTTGCCACACAGGTGGACGCCACCGCGAGCGGGCTTTGGCCACAAGACCAGAGTGGGGCTGCTGCCATCCAGCCAATCAGGCCGTCCTCCTCCTCCTCCTCCTCCTCATTGAGGGCACCTCAGCCTCTATGAGCAGGCAGGCCTCTACTTCCCCAAGCTCCAGGAGGGCTCGGAAGCCTTCCAGTCTTCTGACTGACCCTTTTTATTGGGAATTGCCAGCCTTACCATGTAGGAAGCACCATAATGCCGAGAGCTCCAGGCCTGGAGTCCTATTACTGAGTTCAAATTCAGTCTCAGACACTTCTAGCTGTGTGACCCTGGGCAAGTCACTTCACCCTGTTTGCCTCAGTTTCCTCATCTGTAAAATGAGCTGGAGAAGGAAATGGCAAACTGCTTCACTATCTCTGCCAAGGAAACCCCAAATGGGGTCACCAAGAGTCGGACGTGATTGAACAAGAAGAAAGCCTTACCAGTAAAATGAATGCGCTTCTTCTAGGGCTGTATCCCAAAGATATCACACAAATGGGAAAAAGACCCACATGTACAACAATATTCACAGCAGCTCTTTTTGTGGTGGCCAAGAATTGGAAAGTGAGGGGATGCCCATCAGCTGGGGAATGGCTGAGCAAGTCGTGGCATATGAATGTGATGGAATACTATTGTGCTATAAGAAATGATGAGCAGGCGGACTTCAGAAAAACCTGGAAAGACTTGTATGGTCTGATGCTGAGGGAAGTGAGCAGAACCAGGAGAACGTCGTACACAGTAACAACCACGACGTGTGACGACTAATGTTGACAGACTTAGCTCTTCCCAGCAATACAAGGATCTAAGACATCTCCAAAGGTCTCGTGATGGAAAATGCTAGCCACATAGAAGAAACAACTATGGAGTTTGAATGCAGATCGAAGCACACTATTTGCTATTTTTTTCTTCTGCTGTGTTTCATTTCCTCTTTCTGATGGTTCCTCCTATTGGTTCTAATTTTTACTTATAACATCACTAATGTGAAAATATGTTTAATAGGAATGTATATGTATAACCTATATCAGATTGTGCGCCATGTTGGGGAGGGTGTTGGGGAGGAAGGGGGAGAAAAATTTTAAACTCAAAAGCATATAGAAGGGATTGCTGATAAATCAAAATAAATTAATAAAAAAATGAAAAAAGATATAAAAAAAAGAATGCGCTTGGAACTTTGTGTCTCAGTTTACCTTAATTTCCATCACTACACAGGAGCCTTGAAGGCAGCTGGGGTTTCTCAGACACTAAGGTGAAGAGGAGGGGCACCCCAGGCCTGGAGGTGGGCGAGGACTTGCCCCTTTGAGGTTGGCTGGATTGGGATGTCCAGGAGAAGGCACTACGGGAAGTAATGTGAAGAGAGTATGGAAAAGGGAGGAGCCCTTTATTCAGATGCCAGGGGGAAGAGTTTCTATTTTATCCTAAGGCAACAGAGAGCCGAAGGGAATTTTACAGATGGGGTGCTCTAGGAACGTTCACTAGGCACTATGGAAGATAGGAGGGAGAGAGGGGCTTGAGGCAATTGGGAGATTATTTCAATAGCCCAGGCATGAGGCAGGTGATGAGGGACTGAGTGGAGAGAAGGGAAACACAGGAAGGACACTGAGGCACAAGTCACAGCCTGACTCTGAGGCGGGGGGTGTCCCCAAATAGGGACGTCTGGAGGGAGCCTGGGTGGTGGGGGGAAGTGCGTTCTACGTTAGAGATGTTGGATTGGAGCTGGCAGGAGACACCCCCAGGGAGCTGTCCAGCAGGTAGGTGCTGATGCAGGAGCGGAGCTCTCTGAGTCTTTGCCCTGGCCGTGGCCCCCGTGCCCTGGCAATGCCCTCCCTCTCAGCTTCCTTGGTTTTCTTCCAGACTCAGCTCAAATCCCACCTTCTGCAGGAGGCCTTTCCAGGTGCGGCTAGGACCTTCCCCCCAGATGACCTCCCACCTCTACAGATCTTGGATCTATCTAAGGTGTCTCCTTTTTAGAAGGTGAGCTCCCTGAAGGCAGGGGCTGTTTAACAAAGTCAGTGCTTAACAAAAGCTTGTTGACTGACTAAGCTTCAGAGGACATCCAGATGACCCAGCAGCGGTGTCCCAGAATTCATTCACTCAATCAACATTTATTAAACGCCTACTATGTGCCAAGCGCGCGGGGGGGGGGGGGGGGGGGGGGCCACAAAAAGAAGCCCCGGCTGTGAAGGAGACCACAAAGGAACCCCCTCCCCATCTCCGACTTCCTAGGGCCTTTTGCTGAATTTGCACGGAGAGCCGTGTAAAGCACCCCACCATCTTTGAACCTCAGTTTCTCCTCGGCTAAAAAAAGGGCAGCGTGCGCAGTGACCTCCAGGGTTCCAGGCCAGAGCTCTGAGAAGGGGGACGGCGAAGGGAGGGCTTCTCTGCCGCCCACTCCCCAACAGCCCGAGCACCCTTCCCAGGCCTTGAGATCTCGGGAATCGAGAACGTGACAGACCAGGGACGGGGTGTCGGGGCTGCGCGGGTAAGCACACGGATGGTCCAGGCCCCACTCCCTCGAACCAGGGCCGCAGGGAGGACTCGGTCTTCCCATCTGTAAAAGGGGCCCGCGTGGAGCTTGGACTCTGGGTCCCTGGGGGAGAAGCTGAGGGCATGACGTCACGAGGGAGGGCGGGGCGGTTGCCAAGGTGACCCTGAGGTCCGCTCCCGGCGGGGGCGGGGACTGGCGATGACGTCACAGGAAGGCGGGGCGGCGGGACGGGACTGGCGATGACGTCACAGGAGGGCGGGGCGGCGGGACGGGACTGGCGATGACGTCACAGGAGGGCGGGCGCAGCGGTCGCCACGCAACACCCGCGGCCTTCCCCTTTCCCGGCTCCGCTCCCCCGCTCACCTGGACGGGCTGTTCGTTGCTACTTCGGAGGCCGGGGCTGCGCGCGCATCGCTATCCCCGCCGCGGATCTGCGCAGGCGCAGACCGCCTCCCGGGCCTACGCCTTCGGGAATTCCCCGCGGGCTCCATTTCCCCAAGGTCTCGGCAGCGCCCGGCTTCCCACGGGCCGGCCGCTGGGCCATGTATACGGGGTCCGCCGGCTATCGCCTCCCGCGTCCCGGAGAGGCCCCGGTTGCGTAGCTAAGGAGAGGCGACGAGGAAAAACACCACGGCCTCTCAGAGCATGCGCCGCCTCGAACCGTCGCGTGCCGTCCGCCAATCAAAGGGGGCTCCTTGGCCACGCCGCACCCCCCCCCACCGTTTACGCCCTTTCTCTCTGCGCGTGCTCGTCTCCATAACAACCCGCGGCGTCTCCGCCCGGCGGCGCGTTAGAAACTTCTGGGAAATGTAGTCCAGAAGGAGGCCGCGACGCGCATGCCCAGTGAGGGCGCAGTATGCAGCCCGAGGAAGAAGATGGAGGGGAGCTTACCTTGCCTGTCTCTCTGCATTGGTTTTTAAACTTAGGAAGGACGTCATCCAGCAAATTCGTCCGGTGCAACTCTGGTCTCCTTCCCCTCTCCCATTTTACAGATGGGGAAACTGAGGCCCGGAGAGCAATGTGTCCGTTCTCTGTCTCCAGACCATCTCTGCTCCGTCACCGCCTCCAGCCCCGTGCAGGCCCTAAGCCCCTCTCCCCGGGCTAGGCCAGGGGCTGCGGGCCGCTCCGGCCTGTCCTCCCCAGAGCTGCCAGGGTGCAGCTGCTGATCCAAGTAGCACTTCCCTGAAGCTTCGAGGGTCGCAAAGTGCTAGTGAGATAGGGGCCGTGGCCACCCCCCCGTTTACAGTTAAAGAGCCTGAGGCAGACCGGGGTTAAGTGACTTGTCCAGGGTCACACATGTGTAAATGTCTGAGGCTGGATTTGAGCTCAGGTCTCTGCCTTCCTCCAGGACCCAGCTCAGGCGCTGCATCCTATTTGACATTCCTCTGCACTATGTGTGCGTGCCTGGATTTTGTATTTAGTCCTCTGTGTTCGAGTTCCGTCCCCAGCAGAATGGGAGTTTGGCGAGGGCAAAGGCTGCCTTGTTTCTGTCTTGTTATGGGAAACACTTGGCCCAGTGTCCGGGAGATGTCGAGTCTAAATGTTTTTTTAATCGGATTCCTCGTCGTACCAAGGTCACTGGAGTCACACCTAGAATGGAGAACCCAGAGACCGCTGGATCAAGCCCCGACTCGTCGTCTCCCCTTTCTCCGAGCCTCAGTTTCCCTCTCTGTAAAAGGAGGGCCTTCCTGACACCCAGAACACCTCATCCCGTCCCCCCCCACTCCTCTCACTGGAGTGCCGTCCGTCCCTCTCTGTGTCCCAGAGGCTGGGGCTTACCCCTTTACCCTCCCAACTAGGGATGGCGCACGCTTGGATTCCTAGCATCCTGAGCCCGGCTTATTCTGCCTCAGAGTCACAGTAGAAGGTCAGGGTTGGAAGGGACGTTGGCGGCCGTCAGTCCAAACTGTCCTTGACGGAGAAACATAGCGATGGTCATGCGGCCTCTGCTTGGAGGCCTCCAAGGAAGGAGGGCCACCAGCTCTAGGGACAGCCCGCTCCGCTCCTGGAAATTTTCCTCACTGGGCCTAGACTGGCTTCTTGGCCATCCCCCCATTGCCTGGGTCTGCCCCAGGAACCAGAGAGAACAAGGCTGACCCCAGACCCCCCCTCCAACAGGCCAGGCCTGCCCCCCAGGCTACCCAAGGCATTGAGGATGAGAAGCTGTTGCAGTCCTGTCTGCCCTTTAGCATGTGAGTGTCTGGAAAGTAGGGACGGTCTGACACCCTGTTATGTACCTTCGGCACTTAGCACTGTGCTTTTTTCATCCATGCACTCATCACTCATTCGTTCATTCAGTCATCACACATCCATTCATTCCCTCATTCATTCATTCATTCTCTCTCCCTCCACTGTCTCTCCAAGACTCTGCACGCCAGAGCACTAGATACACTTTTACCAAATAACTGAACATGTACTTGGGAAAAAAGCCCCGAGTTAGGGACTTGGAAGGCCTGGCTCACTCTGGGAACTTCAGGCATTTGTCACTTTCCGTCCCCGGGCCTCAGTTTCCTCCTCTGGGAAGAAAAAAAAAAAAGGTGAGGGGCTTTGACTAGATAGTCTTCTTTTTTTTTTTTTTTTTTTTTTGGTGAGGCAATCGGGGTTAAGTGACTTGCCTAGGGTCACACAGCTAGTAAGTATAATGGATCTGAGGTTGGCTTCACCTGGGTCCTCCTGACTCTAGGGCCGGTACTCCATCCACAGCACCACCTAATTGCCCCTTGGTAATCTTTGCAAGCCCTCCCAGCCTTGGTGTTTGATTCGCTCCAGCTCCTTGGAGCCTGAAAAGTTGAGGTCGAAGGCACGTAGGAGTTCTCTACCCAAGAACCAGCTGTGCGTATGAAAATCAGGGATCAGATCCCATCTTGGCCACCGCAGGGCTTTAGCCTTCTCTTTGGCAGGAGATGTGTGATGAGCCCACGCCCGGGAGCACCCCCTTCCCCAGGGAGTGAGGTGCCGGGAGACAATGATGGCAGAAGATTCGCTGGGTCTCACAGTGCCATGTGAGGCGCCACTGTTATTATGACTGTGGGGTTGGTATGTTAAATGATTTTTTTTTAAGGCAATTGGGGTTAAGTGACTTGCCCAGGGTCACACAGCTAGTAAGTGTCAAGTGTTTGGTCTGAGGCCAGATTTGAACTCAGGTCCTCCTGACTTCAGAGCCAGTACTGTATCCACTGTGCCACCTAGCTGCCCCGATTTTTTTTGTTTTATGTAAAATCCACCTTCTCACCGTGTCCCGACCTTTTCTCCAATTTAAAAAGAAAGGAAAACAACAGCCCTTGTAACAAATATGTATAGTCAAAACAAATTCACACATTGGCCATGTCCAAAAAAAAAGTCTCAATCCGCCCTCAGGGTCAGTTATGATTATGAGGTGAGGCTCCTTCCGGGGCAGCAAGGTGGTACAGTGGATAGAGCGTTGACCCTGGAGTCTGGAAGACCTGAGTTCAAATTCGGCCTTAGACACTCACTAGCTGTGTGACCCTGGATAAGTCACTTAACCCTGGTGGCCTCAGTTTCCTCATCTTTAAAATGAACTGGACAAGAAAATGGCAAGCCACTCTAGTATTTTTGCCAAGAAAACTCCAAAATGGGTCACGAAGAGTCAGACCCAACTGATATAACCAAACAACAGCAAAGTCCCCTCCCGGCTCTGACATCGAGAGACGTGTTGTGTGATTTGGCCCAGACGGGCCTTCTTGCTACCCTCACCGTGTCTTTGCACCTGCTGTGTCCCATGCCTGGTACACTGGGCCTCCTCCTCTCCGACTCTCAGAACCCCTCGTTTCCTTCGAGTACCACTTCTTGCAAGAGGCCTTTCCTGGCCCCCCCCAGCAGAGCAAGGGCACGACTTCCTGGGGAGCCAGGTCCCTGATGCCTGCGAGCAGATCCCCACTGTGTCCTGGGGACTTAGCTGAGGTCAGTTTCTTTCTCTGAGAGGCTAATCCCAGTCTTCCCCTTTTCCTTTTCTCTGTTGGCTCGGATCCCTCCCTCCTCCCATTTTCTTTCTGTTATTTTTTTTCTTTACCTTTTCCCCGTTTGCTTGGGTTGGGACAGCAATGTAGTAAGTATTAAGCCAACCATGGAAGCTTGCTCCTTGGTGCCTTTTGCTAACTCTTTCTGGCTGGACTTGGGCCCTCCAGCCCACAGCGCGGGGAGGCTTAGGCTCTCTCCAGGCTTCGAATTGGAGATTTGTGCCACGTGAGCTATTTTGAGACCGGTGTTGGGCACCGAGGGTGGCACACAGAAGGATGATGGAGCCTCCCCTGGATCCAGAGAGCCTTCCTGGACTGGGCATGTGGACTGATGTGAAGAAGGCACCCCAGCTGCTGTGCTGAGGACAGCAAACGTTTGATAGGGAAGAGGGCGGGGAGGTTGAATGATCCTAGAAGGGTCATCATAGGCATTGGGAGCAGAGATCTCCCCTTGAACTTTGGGGACTCTAAGGACGCGGTGACATCATTTGGGCCTTTCCAGATGAGGACCTTCCCGCTGGCTGCTTCTAGTCACGCGGTGGCCCGGTGCTGAAAGGACTTGTCGTTTCGGGAGGACTTATGGTCCTCCCCTGGCCCATGACGGCAGTTTGCTATTGGGGTCTCTCGACTGTGACTCTCCAGGGAGCAAGATATAACTCCGTGGAGGGGCAGAGAAGGACAGCATCCTTCCCTGCCCTGGGGTCATGGCAATCCTACCCACATGGCAGGTAGGGCAGGGAGCTGGAACTCAGCCGCCTTGCTCCTGGGTCCTTGCTAACTCCTGTCATGTTGTGTCTGCATCCCTTCAGTAGTGACCTCGTGAGTTTGGAATGTCAGCGGCCTCTGGGGCGGTTAGTGGTTGCAGAAGCTGCAAGAGAAGCTTCTTCATTGGAGGGGAGAGTCACCAAAAACGAGACCGAGTTTGAAAGGACAGTGCCCAGTTGAGATGAAATGCAAATTGCAACATTGCTTTGTGTTCTCCTGAGGCCTAATGTTAGGTTCCCGACCTGCCTGGTTGTCCCCATGGGCGAACCTGGAGTCGTCCTGGGCTCTTTCCTCTACGGCCTCTCCACACCCTTTTCAGCTGCAGTCTGAAGTCTATCCGTGTGACGTCTCTGACATCCATTCCATTCCCTCCACTTACACGGCCTTGACCTTTATTTGGGCCCTCATGATCAGTTGCCTGGACTATTACAGCAGCCTCCTAACGGAGATCCCTGCTTCCAATCCATTGTCCATACAGATGAGAAACTGATATTCTTTTTTTTAAAAATTTAATTAATTAATTTTGAATTATCCACAATCACTTCCATAAGCTTTTGAGTTTTAAATTTTTCTCCCCCTCCCTCCCCAAGTCAGTGCACAATCTGATACAGGCTATACATTTACATTCCTATTAAACATATTTTCACATTAGTGATGTTATAAGTAAGAATTAGAACCAATAGGAGGAACCACCAGAAAGAGGAAACAAAACACAACAGAAGAAAAAAAATAGCAAATAGTATGCTTCGATCTGCATTCAAACTCCATAGTTCTTTCTTTGGATGTGGAGAGCGTTTTCCATCATGAGACCTTTGGGAATGTCTTAGATCCTTGTATGGCTGAGAAGGGTTAAGTTTATCAAAATTAGTCATCACACAATGTGGCTGTTACTGTGTACAACATGCTTCTGGTTCTGCTAACTTCACTCAGCATCAGATCATACAAGTCTTTCAAGGTTTTTCTGAAGTCAGCCTGTTCATCATTTCTTATAGCACAATAGTATTCCATTACGTTCGTATACCACAACTTGCTCAGCCATTCCCCAGCTGATGGGCATCCCCTCAATTTCCAATTTTTGGCCACCACAAAAAGAGAAGCTATAAATATTTTTGTGCACGTGGGTCCTTTTCCCATTTGCATGATCTCTCTGGGATGTAGCCCTAGAAGTGCTATTGCTGGGTCAAAGGGTATGCACATTTTTACAGCCCTTTGGGCATAGTTCCAAATTGCTCTCCAAAATGGTTGGATCATTTCACAACTCCACCAACAATGCATTAGTGTTCCAATTTTCCCACATCTTCTCCAACATTTATCATTTTCCTGTTTTGTCATGTTGGCCAATCTGATAGGTGTGATGTGGTACCTCAGCGTTATTTTCATTTGCATTTCTCTAATCAGTAGTGATTTACAGCATTTTTTCATGTGACTATAGATGGCTTTAATTTCTTCATCTGAGAACTGCCTGTTCATATCCTTTGACCATTTAGCAATTGGGGGATGACTTGTATTCTTATAGATTTGACTTAATTCTCTATGTATTTGAGAAATGAGGCCCTTATCAGACAGACTGGTCGTAAAAATTCTTTCTCAATTTTCTACCTTCCTTCTAATCTTAGTTGCATTGGCTTTGTTTGTGCAAAAACTTTTCAATTTAATGTAATCAAAGTTATCCATTTTGCTTTTCTTAATGTTCTCTATTTCCTGTTTAGGTATGAATTCTTCTGTTATCCATAAATCTGATAGGTAAACTATTCCTTGCTCTCCCAGAAAAACTTAAAAAAAATTCTTAAAACTCATCTTCAACCAAGTCAGTCACCTGCTCAAGAATCTTCTGTGACTCCCTGTTATCCATAAGATAAAATATAAACCCTCAGTCTTACATTAAGGATCTCCACAATATGCCTATTTACCTTTCCAGACTTATATCACATTCTTCCCTGTGCTCTCCATGCCTGGACTGTTCTGCCTCCTGTTCTCTGCTTTCCAGAATCCCAAGGGGCAGTTAGGTAGCATAATGGATAGAATGCTGGGCCTGGAGTCACAAAGACTCCAGAAAGACTAAGTTCAAATCCAGCCTCAGACACTTATTAGCTGTGTGACCTTGGACAAATCATTTAATTTCTGTCTGCCTCAGTTTCCCCATCTGTAAAATGGGCACAATAATCCTATTTGTAAAATACTTGCCACATAGTAGGTGCTAAATAAATGCTTGTTTCCTGTTTTCCTTGGAAGCACAGTTTAGGTTCCAACTCCTACAAAAGACTTGCTGATCCCCTGTTTGTTTCTCTCTCTCTCTCTCTCTGTCTCTCTGTCTCTCTGTCTCTCTCATATCCCCTCCTAGAGTGTAACTCCTTGAAGGCACCAACTGGTTTGTTTTTCTCTTTGTATCCATAGCACCAAGCCTAGTGCCTGGTACATGGTAGGCCTTTAATAAATGTTGAATTGAACTGAACTAAGCCATCCAGCCCTGATATCCTGTGCTCTATGTTCTTGGGTAGTCTCCAGCCCTGATGTCCTGTGCTCTATGTCTTAAGGGCCCTTCTGGCCCTGATGTCTTATGCTCAATGTCCCAAGTTTCCTCCAGCCCTTAGGTTCTATAATTCTGTAAGTAGAACTGATAAAACAACTTGCACATCTATTGCTCAGGGGAATGGATGGACCAAACTAACAGGCAATATATTCCATGAACTTTTAGCCTTCCCAGAGCTTCAGTTAGTGTGTCACTAATTGGAGAAAAAACACTGCTTGGAAAGGGAATTGGGGATGTCTCAGGAGAAAGAGCAAACTTTCATCCCAGGAGCTAATAATTTCCATCAATGATTCCTGGCCATTAATTAGGCCAACCTGAGGAGCAGCTGGAAACCATCATCTTTCTCTCAACAAATACTTACTAAAAGTACAACTTTTTTGTGCTCTCTGGGAGTGGGAGGGGAGGGTCAGGTCTAGAGAAGCACGTGGGGTTGCGGCAGCAGGAGCAGTTCTGGGACCCATTAGGCTCCTCCTGGGACTCCTGTCTCATTCTTACCTGCTGCTTGTCAAGGTCAGCACCTGAGATCATACGCCCCAGAACTCAACTCCACAAATAGTTGTTAAGAGCCTGCTTTGTCTAAGGCACAGGGCTTATAAAGATAAAAATGGTACATCCAAAAATGGCATGTATAATACATATATAATATATGACACCTATATAATAAGTACAATACAAAGCATAGAAGGGAGTTAAGAGTTCTGGAATGCCACTACCAAACCCAATATTTACTTGTTGTTGTCATTGAGTTGTTTCAGTTGTGCCTGACTCTCCATGGCCCATTTGGAGTTTTCTTGGCAGAGATAGTGGAGAGGTTTGCCATTTCCTTCTCCAGCTCATTTTACAAATGAGGAAACTGAGGCAAACAGCATAAGTGTCTGAGGCTACATTTGAACTCAGGAAGTTGAATATTTCTGACTCTAGGCCTGGAGCTCTATCCACTGTACCCACCTAGCTGCCAGTATTTACCATAAACACATATATATATGTGTGTGTGTGTGTGTGTGTGTGTATACACATATACGTATGAAACCCATATATAGTGAGAGCATATATATATATATATAATATGACCTATATATGTATGTGTGTAGATAACCCATATATAGTGAGAATACAAGAGTATTTGGTTTCCATATGGAAAACTCTTTCCTCTTTAAAACACACCATAAACACAATAATGTCAAGAGAAATTGATACAAAATGTGACATTTTCTATGGAGACAGTTGGAGCCCCTGATGGTTCTGCCTGACCTTGAATTCATCATCATCTTTCCTAAACAGAACTAGATTTGGCTTTCAGGTTAAAGGGCCAGCCAGAACAAAACATCTCATCAATCACATGTGTGTGGATGGCCTCAGGTTAGGTGGCTCCACTGTGAAATACACTAAGTGGTGTCTTCTTTCTCCAATTATATAGGCATGTCTCAATACTTAAAGAAATTAATTCAGACTATTCACTGGAAGGTCAAATACTGAAGCTAAAGCTTAAATACTTTGGCCACTTAACGAGAAGATGGGACTCTTTTCTAAAAGAAAAGGCCCCGATGTTGGGAAGGATTGAAGGCCAAAGGAGAAGGGGATGGCAGTGGATGAGATGCATAAACAGTGTCATAGAAATAAGAAACACGAGCTTGGACAGACTTCCAGAGATAGTGGAGGGTAGAAGGGCCTGGTGCGCTGTGGTCCATGGGGTCACAAAGAGTCGGACACGACTGAAAGACCAAACAACAGCATAGACGTGTCATTTGGACTTAATAGAGGTAACATTCTTAATGTATACCAAGGAGAGATAGAAGGTGAAGGCTTTGAACTTGAATCTGGGATCCCATGGCACCAGTGGGCAAGGTGACGCATAGGGGAGGGTACGTCGGTGTCCTCCAGACAGGAGGCTATCCCAGAGAAGGCTGGGATCCACTCGGCCATGTGTGTGAGTCCCTTCAAAACAAAGCTCAGTGTGGAGAGCGCATTTAAAGGAATGAATGCCTGTGCAGGACCTGTCGTAACTGGGGCTGTGCAGGTAATGGACAGCAAGAGATTTGGAAAACATCTTCACAAAAGCCTGTTTCATACTGATGAAACACAGGGCCCGTTGCCCTAAGCCAGCTCGAGAAGGATGAACACTCTTTGACCAGATAGGGGGAAGAAGATTGTTAGATGCTCTGAGGGCATATGACTGACCCTACAGGATACTTTTGGACTGTCTGAAAGGTCTACATGCCTTGGATTGGTCAGATGACACCAAGAGTGGTCCACCCATCTACGTAGCCATGAAACAGCTGACGTCCAAGAGTTCCTCCACGGGCCGAATCCCCATGACCCGGCCCAGCCAACAATATGGAGACAAAGGAGTGAGGAACACGTCTGCGTCATATGGAGTTGTTAATGGAGACAGAAGAGTTTGCTGTGGCAATTCAGGACCTGGGTATCGCTACCAGAAATCACAGAAGGGTTACCCTGAAGGAGCCAGGACTTAATGATCAATGTGGGTTATGCAAAGGAACAGGAGGTATTGTCCAGGCTGCAAACATTATTCAGTCATGTCCGACTCTTCCTGACCCTATTTGGAGTTTTCTTGGCACGGATACTGGAGTGGTTTGCCATTTCCTTCTCCAGATGAGGAGCTGAGGCAAACAGGGTTAAGTGACTTGTCCAGAGTCTCATAGCTAGTAAGTGCCTGAAGCCAAATTTGAACTAAGGTCCTTCTGTCTCCAGGCCTGGCGCTCCATCCACTGCGCCACCTGCAAACATTTAGCACCTATAAAACACCCTGTGGCTGAAATGAATCAATCAGCATTTATTGAGAACCTACTATGTGCCAGACACCGTGTGAGGTTTTGAGAATGCAAGTACAAAGAATGAAAAATGCCTATTCACAAGGTACTCACATTCTAATGGGGAGACAAGTATGTGTGTGTATAGAATATTTACGTAAAAATATGTGTTCCATATAACTCCACACACACAAAACATAAATACAAAGTAACAAAACCCACCTACGTGCAAAGTTAAATACAAGGGGGAGGGAAAAGCTGCCTTGGCAGGGGGCCTAGGCAGGCCTAGTCGTCAATGGCCAGAGGCCCAAGGACTCTCCTTAGAGCTTTTGCTCCTAGGTAACTGTGCGTGATTGTCTCTCTCCCCGTAGGATGGAAGGCACGCCCCGCTTTTGTCTCTGGACTCCCAGCACTTCCGGCTTCCGCAGTGCCTTGCATCCAGGAGGTGCTTAATAAATGCTTGCTGAATCCTACTGCCTGTGGGACTTCTCCCACTGTCCTGTTCATCCTCCCCTACACCTAACTTCTTTAGCCTTATTGAGGAGCCCGATGCCTTCATCGCTCACCACCCCCTCATTCCTCTCCTATCCTCTCATCCCCCTCCATCCCTTCTGCTTAATCAGCTTCCTCTGTCTCTCCTGCTCTCTTCTGAAACTCCCCTCTCTCCCCTCACCTCCCTCCGGCCTCTGTCTTGGCACCTCCCTCCGTATTCCCCACTAGTAATCCTGCTTACACCTTGCTTACAAACTTTCAGGGGATGAGCACGGTGCCTGGCGCATAGGAGGCACTTGATAAATCCTCGGTTTACTATTTAAAGCTCTCCAGTCTGGCTCTGCTGATCTGTTTAAGCTGATTTCCCATTTGTTGTTTTTAGTTAGGTCTGACTCTTCACGACCCCATTTGGGGTTTTCTTGGCAGAGACACTGGAGGGGTTTGCCATTTCCTTCTCCAGCTCATTTTACAGATAAGGAAACTGAGGCAAACAGGGTGAGGTGACTTGTCCAGGGTCATACAGGAAGTGAGGTGGTGCTGACTCCAGGCCTGGTGCCGTCTCTACTGCACCATCAGCTGCTCTACTGATTTCTCATTGCTCAGCATCTTTACCCACTTTCCATTCCAACCAAGTTGACTTGCTGTTCCCATCCACAAAATTTACCTCCCACCTGAATGGCTTTGCAAAGGCTGTCCACCATGCCTGGAACGGACTCCCTTCTCATTGTCTTTTGGAATCTCTGCTCTGCAAAATGTCCTTAGTTGTTAGTGGGCCGCTAGGTGGCGCCATAGTGCACAGAGTGCAGGGGCCTGGAGTTGGGAAGATTCCTCTTCCTGAGTTCAAATCTCTCCTCGGATCCTTCCCAGCTGTGTGACCCTGGGCAGGTCACCTCACCCTGTTTGCCTCAGTTTCCCCATCTGTAACATGAGCTGGAGAAGGAAATGACAAACCACTCCAGCATCTCTGCAAAGAAAACCTCAAATGGGGTCATGAAGAGTTGGGCACAACTGAATGACAGCTAGTTGTTAGGGTTCCCACCTCCCAAATTGCTTGGCACATTCTGCCTATTTTAAAAAAGAATTCTTTCCGTGGGTTCACTCTGCTTTTCCCTGGCAGGATGAGGGCGAGGACCGATTCGTCCCTGACTCCTAGACCAGCCTGCTTCATGGTGAGCACTTCGTAAAAACTTCTTGGATCTGAGGGAATTAAAAGTTTGCTTCATTCAAGTTTCTCCTGCCTCCTGCCGTCCCTGCAGACCAGAACTTCTCTCCCCAGCTGAGGTCTGCTTTGCCAGCTGGGCCCTGGGGCCTGGGACCGTGGGGAACAGCTCCTCTGACCCGGGGGGTGGTTCCCACATGACCAATTAAAGTGGCTTCCTCTAATGAGCTCCACTGTGGGAAGCCCAGCTGGGGCTCTGTCATCCTCGGGCTGCCGGGCAGCTGTGGACGAGGCTCTTTTGGACTGGGCTGAGCCTTCCCAATCTGCGGGCTGCTCTCTCTCTCTCCTGTCCTCACCTCCCCTGGACACTCCACAGAACACAGCTCCTCAGAGGACACTCTTGGACGAGGAAGGGGTTACAGGGTGACCTTGACCAGGGTGACCATCTAGCTCCTAAACCAAGAGACTAAATAGACCATGGGCCCAAACCCGCATAGCCACAGAAGGACCCCCAGAGATAAGAGCTCCGAACAACGCACAGAAGTCCCAGGCGGGTGGACGCCGATCAGAGCCACCCTAAGACGGGCGTACTGGGCTGACCAGAAAGCAGTGGCCTCCCCCCCCAGGCCAGGACAGGGGGATCACTTCCCTGTCGTCCTGGGTTGTAGAAGGGACCCTTCAGGGGAATGGACAGCACTGGATGGCTGCTGAGCTCTCTTTCAACTTGGAAATTGACTGGCATTCTCTGGTTCAGAGACAGATCCATAGTCACAAATGAATCCATCAATAACATCCAAGCATACCGTGCTCCAGACACTGTGCTAGGCACTGGTAGTACAGAGCCCTGTCCCCAAGGAGCCTACCTTCTCTTGAGGAAAACAATACATATACATATTTATGTATAAAATATATGTAGAATTTTCCTAAAGCTCAGGCCTGACCATGTCACTCCCCTACTCAATAAACTTCTGTGGCTCCCTATTGTCCCGTGATCAAATGTAAACTCCCCTGTCTGGCACTGAAAGCCCTTCATAGCCTGGTTCCTTCCTATCTGCTAGTCCTCATTACACGTTACTGCCCTTCACCTGTCCCATTCAGGGGGATGTTGGTAAATGGTGAACAACCAATTCTCTGGAAAAACAAAACATACCAGGACACACTTTTAAGTTTCATCTGTACCGTTAATGTTTTCTCCATCACTTTCTTAAGCATAGACAACCAACAAAACACCACGTCCAGCCCTGATTTCTGAGGTAACAATCAGCCCTCTGGAGCCGGTTTGAGCTGCACGCCTCTGCTGGTGGTAGAATCAAACCAGCCTTCTGACCACAGAGGCAACATTCCATTTCCCATCTCCATGCTCTTGCACTGGCTGAGCCTTATCTCTGGAATGCCCTCCCTCCTCATTTTTGCTTCTTAGAATCTCCAGTTTCATTCAAAACACATGCAGTTCAAGCACCAGCTTCTCCACCAAGTTTCTCCTGAGCCCCAGAATAACCAGTGGGGTTTCCCTCTTGAATGACCTTCTATCTTGTTTGTTTTTCTAGTTAGTATACCTGCATATGTACATCTTGTTGCCTCCAATAGAACATAAGCTCCTTGTGGATAGGAGGGTTCATTTTTGTCTTTGTATCACCAGGCTACATAATGCTTGGTCCATATTAGCTGCTCTATCATCATCATCATGATCACCATCATCACCATCACCATCACCATCACCATCATCATCATCAT
>NW_020953953.1:929809-939085 GCF_900497805.2 Vombatus ursinus | reverse complement strand
CCCCCTCTAGTTAAGTGTTGGATGGACTATGGGGGCCTCATTTCATTCCAGTTCTGAATTTGAGGTACTCGAATGGCCTGCTTCACCCTGGACTGTGACAGATGGTGACCGGGGATGGAAAAGAGGGGAAGGATGCAAGAAATATCATGGAGATGAAATTGATAGAGCCTGATAGCTCTCTTATGCAAAACTGATTGGATCAGAGGCAAGGTTATAGAGCTGGGAGACTGGTTGAGTGATGGCACCACAGACAGAACTGTCCAGTTCAAAGCAGGGGCAGGTTAAGGAGAAGCTGGAGGGGGCTTACAAAGAGCATGGCACGTGGGATCAGAAGTCCAGGGCTTGAGCCTCTAGAATGTCATCTGTCTCAGCTCCTATCAGAGCAGGATTCACCTTCTCCAAAATTGCCAGGGAGGGCTCATCCACCTTCTACCCTGAAGCCCCCAAGGAAGGGGAATTCATTGTCTCCTGAGATGAAGCAGGAAAGTGTGAGTGTTTCAATTCTGGGATCACAGACTTGTAGGAGACCTCATAAGTCATCTGTCTTACCAGTATCTGAAATAGAAATCAAGTGAGCAAGCCTTTATTGAATGCCAGGCACCGTGCTAAGCATGGCATCTACATATCCCTGACAAGTGGTTTTCTGTCTTCTACACAAAGACCTAAAGGGACAGGGAACTCATTACCTTCCAAGGCAGCTCTCTTGGAATGAAGTTTTTAGGAATTGGAGCCCTCAGGATCCCAAACTATTTGAACAGTCCAAGATAAGGGACCAGATACTGAGAGTTGGAAGGGACCTCAGATTGGGTCGTTAGTTTGATAGAGATTTGAACCCAGGTCCTATCACTCCATCACTAATGGGGATAAATGTAAAGGCCTAAGCTTAGGTTCAAACAATCAACTGTACAAGTACAGAAAGGAGAAAATGTGACTGGAGAAGAGCGTCAGGGATTTGCAGCTTAAGTGGACTGCAAACAGTGCAAGTCAACATTGTGATGTAAGGCCAAAAACCACTAATGGAGCCTTCAGCGGCCCAAAGGGCACTGTGGCATCCAGGAGGGGAGGGGTCACACTCCTTCCATTCCCGTGCTGCTATCTGAGCATTGTGCTCAGCTCTGGGAGCCACGGTTTAGGAAGGACATGGATAAAGTGATGGATATCCTGAGAAGGGTCTCAAGGATGGCAGGTGGGCTGGAGACCAGGTCCTGTGAGGCTGAGGGAACTAGGGGCATTTGGTCTAGAGGAAACTTAGGAGAGACATGGTGACTGTCTCCAAGTATTTGAGTCTGCTGAAGAGGGATTGGGCTGGCTCTGCTGGGCCCCAGAGAGCAGATGTGAAATGTGTGAAATGAAGGGGAAGGGCCTAAGGGAAAGGCTGACCTCAGTTCAGAGGCAGGAGCAACGGAGGGAACTCCAGGCCATCCAGAGGTTTGCAGCCTACCCCCACCATTGACATTCTGGGCCCTTTGTCCAAGGTGCCATCCTGCAGTCTCTTCAGACTCTGACTTCCTAAGTCACTTCCTAACAGATCTTCCTACCTTCTGTCTTTCACTCTCTGGTCCATTGAGCTCAGACCACTCTACTGGTCTCAGCCACAGCCAGTTTGGACCCTGTCTCTCCCTACTCCTTAGGAATCTTTGGTCATTCTCTACCCTCCACCAAGAAAAGTCCCAATCGTTTCCTTGGCACTCAAGAGTTCTGCAGTGTAGCAGGTCCCCCGCTTTCCAGTCTTATTTCTCATTCCTGCTCTGCCTACACTTTTTCTCCCCTCATAAGACGGACAATTCTTGGCAAAATATTGGAAACTGAGGGGATGCTTATCAATTGGGGAATGGCTGAACAAGTTGTGGTATCTGAATGTAATGGAATACTATTGTTCCATAAGAAATGATGAGCAGGTGGATTTCAGAAAAACCTGGAAAGTCTTGTACAAACTGATACAAAGTGAAACGAGCAGAACCAGGAGAACATTGTACACAGTAGCAGCAACATCGTGTGATGATTTTTTTTCCCCTTTTAATTTGTTTTTTTCTTTCACAACTGTGGCTAATATGGAAATGTGTTTTACATAATTGCATATACATAACCCATGTCAAATTGCCTATCATTTTAGAAAGAGGGGAGGGGAGGGAGAGAGAAAATTTGGAACTCAAAATCT
This sequence comes from Vombatus ursinus, assembly GCF_900497805.2. Lineage (NCBI taxonomy): Eukaryota > Metazoa > Chordata > Mammalia > Diprotodontia > Vombatidae > Vombatus > Vombatus ursinus. Next base: position 936,927 of record NW_020953953.1, on the reverse strand, counting down.
TGTAAAAATGAATGCTAAAAATTGTCTTGACATGTAATTGGGAAAAAATAAAATACTATTTAAAAGCAAAATTTAAAAAAAGGAAGATAATGCTATCAAATCAACACATCCTGTGTCTGCCTCTGTGACCTTCCCAGTCCCTGAGTATCTACCTGTTGATATCGTGTCCTGCTTTCAGGTCACAGCTCAATGACATCTCCTCCAAGAAGCCTCTCTGATCACCAGTCACCACCTAGACCCCAGGTTGAAATGATTCCTCCTTCCCGAGACTATACCTAGCATGAGTTTGCTTCTGTTTTGTGCACTTCTGTAAGATGACTTATGGTAGATATCTATTGCTATCAGAGCCCCCCAGTAGGTAGACTAGGAGCTCCACAGAGAGAAGGACTGTATCTTATTTGATTTATCTTTCCCAGGACCAAGGAGAGGGCCTGGCACATACTTGGTGTTTAATGTTTGTTGAAAAGTAGGTGCCTGTTGGTTGGGAAAGGGTACAAGTCTTGGTACACAAATTTAACAAACATTATCATGCTATAAAAATGGATTTGAAGAAACAGAGGAAGATTTAGATTTACTGATGCATAGTGACTTTAATAGAAATGGAATAACAACCACCACCAAATCAAAAAGGAATGTCCGAGCTTGTCATGGAAGAGATCTGGGAAGATGCTCCTCTCCCTTCTGTGCACAGGTGAGGGACTAGAAGGAGAACACTGCAAATCCTGCTGGACTTAACCAACGGGTTGGATGATTTTGCTGCTTTCCTCCTCCTCTTCTTTCTTTTTAATTCTTTGTCATATGGGCTGGCTCTCTGTGTGAGTGCAGGAGGGATATATTAGGAAATGAAGGGACTGTAAAAAAGATTGATAAAATTTTAAAAAGAAAAATTAAATTCAGAATCGCAGAATTTGTGAATTGGAAGGAACCTTGGTGGATGGATTTGGAGTCAGTGGACCCAGGTCCAAATCTCACCCCTTCCATTTACTGGTTGTATGACCTTAGATAAGTCATTTAACCTGTAAGGGGCTGTCTTCTCCTTTGTAAAAGGAGGCACTTGGATTCTATGGCTTCTAAGATCTCTCCCAGCTCTAAATCGATGGTCCATCTGGCCAAATCTGTGCATCAAAGGAATTCCCATCATAACCCTCCTGATGACCAGTTGTCCAGCCTTTTTGAAGACCACCGAGAAAGGAGAGCCCAGAAGCCCCCGAGGCAGCCCCTTCCCTTTTGGACAGGTCTCATTGGGAGCAAACTTTTCCCGATGTCAACCCTGAATTGATATATGAAGCAGTTTTGAGAAAAAGACGGTGTGCTGATTGTCCACAGATATCCATCTGTATGGGAACAGGAGAGTGCAGCATGGGCAACTGGAGACTCAAGAGCTGTGGGTTTGAATTCTGCCTCTTCTTCCTAGATGTGTGACCTAGGCAGGTCACTTCCTTTCCCTAAGCCTCATTTTCCTCATTTGTAAAATGGGGAGGCATTTGCATACCTGATGCAGTCTAGTGACGCTCTCCCTTTTCTCCAAGGAATGGGGATGACTGCGTGGGTGATGACATATAGACTGAGTGATGAATCTGGAATGGAATGGCCTGGAATGGCCCCCCTATCAATCAACCCTCAAGACCTTGCTCAAATCCCCCCTTCTTCAGGTGGCCTCCCCAGTCCCCCCAGCTGCTATTGCCATCCCCTCTCAGATCGCCATCCCCCTACTTATTTACATGTCATCTCACCCATTGGAATAGGAGCACCCTGAGGGCAGGGGCTGTTCTAGCTAGCTACTTTGTATCTCCAGTGTCTAGCTAGCTCAGTGTCTGGCACACAGCAGGCTTAATAAATGCTGGTTGACTGACTTGTCCCAACCTGCCCCGGCAGCCTCATCTAGTTTCTTCGCTACAGGCATAGTCATAGCACGGGCTGGCTTCTTTACTTGCTTCAGAGTATAAAACCCTCTATGTCCCTGCGTTCAGGAGCTGCAGGGTTGGCAGAGCTGGCCAGATTCAGGGCAGGGTCAGGGAGAGGGGGGGTGAGTGGGAAAGGGAGGGGAGACCCTAACCTCCTAACCTGTGCTGAGAAGTGTCCCAAATCAGAACCATGGACAGAGACCCAGGGGACCACTGGCCTTGCTGTACCCTGGAGAAGGTTATATTCAGTGTGGTCTGAGCTGGGTCGCTTTCTTAAGTCAGAAATGGGCTATTAACCACGATCTACCCCATAGGGTGGCAGTCAGGGAAACATTTTGTAAACCATTAAGCGACAGCTAAATGTGAGTGTAACTGGAAGCAGCAAAGTTAGGCCTCCCTTTTCTCACTTGCACGGGGTCTCTAACACCCTGTGGCAGCTCAGATAGTCATTCCCTCCTCTTCTCTTCCTCTGCTCTTCACCTTTCTCAGGTCACCGCTCTCTTTGGAAATTGGTCTGGTGAAGCCTTGGAACTCTTTCGCTAAATTTGTTTTGAAATGCACAAAATAAAATACATAGGATTGCAAAGGAAAGCAATTACATTAAAATAAAGATGTATTATTTTTCCTGTACAAGTTCACAGACTCTCTGAAATCTATCCATAGACCTCACATTAAGAACTCCTGGTCTAAAATCGAAAATAGGAATTTCTTGGGAAAAAATGAATTCACCATTCAAGTTTTTTTCTTTCTTTTTTTTTTTGGAGGGGAACAAACGTTTGTTTCTCAGTCATATAAAAAACATCATCATGGGCTACCATGGTCAAAGAGGGCAGCACCAGTGGGTTTTCTGTCCTTAGAGGAGATGACTGGGGGTCATTCAAGCACACTGGCCAAGTGTATTCTGCTGGCCCAGCACTGGAGAAGCCAGCACCACTTCTAGACCCCTGAAGTGGGTCCATCCCCAGAGCAGCCATAACTACTGATCACCAAGCCTACTGATATGTGAGTGCAGGGCATGGCTGATGAAAATACCAGGGTCTTCCTAGAACAGGCTATGTCTTCAGTCGAATGGAGAGGAAGACGTAGAAAGCAGGAGTGTATACGGCCTGTGGATAATGTAACAGGATGGTCTCCCAGAGCACTCATCACGGCCTGCAAGGCTCTCTTCTGCTGCGGAGTTTCTTGTGCATACTTCAGGATCATACAAGGCATCAAATAAGGAGGTGTATGCTCCACTGTTTACCACCGCCATGGGGAGGCCCTGGGCAGAATCCCAGGGTTTCAGGGGCTAATTGGATGCTGCTGGATGGTATAATTAACTGGGATGACACTGGGCCCATTAAATTAAGCCCCAGAATATCATGGGGCCTCCTCAGTGAAACCCCCCAGTGACTGCCACAGTGGCAGGCCTAACGATTTCCACAGGAAAACCCAAAGGGAACCCCAAATGCCTCTAGTTCAGACTGTGCCAGGCAGGTCAACGGGCGGTCCATTGGGCTGGTCCATCAGTACACGGATGGGGTGCAGACGCTGCAGACAGACAATGAGTTGAGCCCAGAACTGAACAGAAGGAAGAGGGTGGGCTGGGTGGCACTTGGGAAATTAGGGTGTGCTCTCAATGAGCTTGGCTGTGACCCTGCCTCAGAGACCCATCTCTTAAACACCATTATTTTTCTGGTGATGCTTGCTTGAATGTCTGTGAGTCTTTGAAGAATCAAAATTGCAGGTATCCCAAAGGATGGAGAGATGGACGACAGGAGGGACGACTGACGGACGAGAAGCGGCAGAGGTCACAGGAGGGGCCCGGTGCAGTGGACGACGGCTGCTTCGGGAGTCAGAGGGCCCGGGTTTGAATCCAGGATCTGCCACTTGCTGCTGGAGTGACCATAGGCCAGTCTTGGCTAGGTCTGTGCCTACAACCCTCCCCTGTTGGTGGGAAGGAGCTGCTGGTGGAGACTTTGAGGACTCAAGGTCCCCTGTACACCATGAAGGAGCGTCAGGGCCTTGGTCGGGGGCTGCCATCACAGACAGGCAGGATGGGGGGCTTGGAGGGGCCTCAGAGATCATCTCATCCAAGTAGCCCCCCAAAGCTAGAGGCCTGTCTCTAACATGTGCCAATATTTGGGGGTCAGTGGTTCATTGCCACAGATGGGAACCCCTCCGCATGCTAGCAGCTAGGGCTTCCTGTGTCGTAAAGTCTGGCCCTCTGACGCTAGGCCTATCTTTGCCAGTGAGGCAAGGCTGGACAGTGAGCCATCGGCTAACGGCAGGATTGGGCAGACTGCCCAGCCAGCTGCAAGTCACAGTGTAGCCACGAGCCTTCTCTTACCCATGAGCCAGGCCCTTACCCATGTCTCTTCTGCATTCTCGAGGGTTTCATCGCAGAGGCTGGAGAGCATGGGGGCGGGGTCTAAGGCCACTACCACCAGGGCTCCTCAGGACCCGGGAGCTGTGGGGCTTCTGTCTACAAAAAATCCTGCTTCTGTTTATCGAATTCAACCAAGCAAACCCTTAAGAATGGGCTGCATGCAAGGCCCTAGGGCTAAACCCTTCCTCAAAGAGCTTTTAGTCCAATGGGGGTGGAGCTTAGGGGCCACACCCAGAGAACAATGGCACTTGGTCTGAGCCAGCAGAATGTAAGCTCCGGCAGGGCAAGGCCACTTCACTTTTGTCTCCATCCCGGTACCCAGGGCAGTGGCTGGCATACAACTGCCCAGTACATGCCTGCTGCTTACTTGGGCTAAGCTTTGCAGAATCCTTTCATCACACTGGCCCTGTGATAGAGGCAGGTCTTCCGGTCACTGGTATCACTTGGCAAGATGCCCGGGGGCACCACGAGGCTGTGGCATGTCCCCGGTGATGATGCCCTCATCAAGCAGGTGGTGGAATGGAGGGGAGCAAAGCCCAGTGCCAATGTTGAGTGACTGACCCTCGGCAAGGCGCTGCACCTGACCGAGCCTCAGTTTACTCATCTGTCAAAGGGGGAGAGTAAGCCAGACCTGGATGAGCTCACGGCTGCGGCTCCACATTCACAAAGTCCCATCTCCATTGCCCAAAATGCGGATTTTTTGCCTTGAATGATATGCAGATTGCACCTCTTTCCTGAGGGGAAAGAAAAGAAGAAAGGTAGAAGGAAGAGGAAAGAAAAGGCAGGTCAGTGACTCCTGGCCCCCTCTAGGGGTCCTCTCTCTGCCTCCCAGGCCATGTGGTGGGCTAGGAGGTGAACTCCAGGGGGAGGGGCCAGCCTCTCCAAGCTCTATCTCGGGTGTGGGATTCTCTCTCTACTCTCTCCCCCAGGGCTCACAAGTGTCCCCGGCAGGCTTTGAACCCAGCCTTGCTGCGACCAGGGCCCGGGTCTCTGCGCTGCCCTACCCTGCATCTCTCACTTGGGGCTCAGCAAAGTTTTGGGAAGCCAGCAGTGAGGTGAGGAGGTCCACTGGGCCAGCCTCAAAGATCTAGACTGGCCTGGAGCCCAGCACCGTGAGGGCGACTGCCAGAAACATCTGCTCGTGACAAAGGCTCATCTTTCAGGCAATGGGGCTTCTGGTGCTCCGTGGACCAGGAGAGGCTGCATTCCAGCTCCCTTTAGCTTCCAGACCTTCTGACACCCTCAGAGGCCCCCTAATCCACACAGCCCTCCCTGATGCAGATGTCCTCTCTACTACGGAGTCTCGGCCTCCACTTGAATAGCTCCAGTGACAGGGAGCTCACTACTCAGGTAACTGTTTTCACTGTTAGAATTGTCAGGAAGCTCTGGTTAAATTGGGCCAAACTTGGCCTTCCTGTCATCTTCCAAGGGCCTTGGTTCTACTCTTTGGGGCCAAAGAAGGCGAAGCTAACCTTTATTCCACACGACATCTCTGTAGATACTAGAAAGTAGCAATCAGCCCTCCTGCTGCAGGTCTTCTTCAGGCTGACCCCTCCCTGCCCCGTCAGTGTAAGGACCACTTGCTAATCAATGACTTTCTTACAAGTGGGGCATCTAGCGGCAAACATGGCATTCCAGAGGCGCCCCGCTGGGGCAGAGGACTGTGGGGCTGTCACCTTCCTGACAGTGGCCTTAGCGCAGCTGCAGATCGCACTGGCACTCATATCACACGCTGTACATTCCTATCGAGCTGGTGGTCCACTAACACCTCCAGATCTCTGTCATATGGCCTGCTGTCCTGTCTCTCCTCCCCATGCCCCACTCGGAGCCTGGAGAGTCAATTAGAACAACCCCCATTTGACACTCTCCCCTTTTCAATGCCGCCTTCTTGGCTCGACGCCCTTGCCTACGGAGGCCTTCTTGGATCCCAGCTCCACCACCCAACACAAATGCTTCTCCTCCTCACTTCAGCAAGAAAACAGGGAGCATTTGAAAAAGAGCTCCATCGAGGTGACTGGCAACCAGGCTACTCCCAACTAAACCGGGGATTTTTTTCTTCTGGGCTTTTACCATTGGAGGCCGGGTGGCAGCACCCTCACTCACCTGGTCTTGCAGAGGGATTCTTCTCCAGAGGGCCCCCCGTGCTGAGACATACCTCCCCTTTTTCACGCCTGGGGCAATGATACAAGGCCGCATGCACCAGAAGGAAGCATGGGGGAACCAGGAGGCTCAGCACCCACAATGTGAGCTCAAGGCCCACGTCACACTTACCAGCTGAGTAACCTTGGGCACGTGACCTTCCCTCGCTGGGCCTCAGTTTCCCCATCCATAAAATGAAGGTTCTGACTTGGTTTTTTCTAAGATACCCTCCTAGCTCCACAGTCTGCTTCTGCTTTGGCTCACGAAGCCCTAATCATCGGCAACCACAGCATGCATCTTTGGACCACAACCCAGGAAGCTGCTCCCGCTCTTGGACAATCCTCAACAATCACATCTCTGCCCATTTCTCACATACTCCCTCACCTCTGGCTTTCTAGGGGAAAACACAGTGGGCTGGACAAGACTCAGAGGCTCTACTTCTGGCCTGGCCAGTACCTAAGTGGCCACAGGCTCAGGATGGCTTCTCAAGGGCCCGAATTTCCCTACGGTAAACTGGGAGATTTCATGGTCTCTACAGAACCTTCAGCACTTTCTGCTTCCTTGGACTGAAGTCTCCACTTGTTAACTTCACTTTGGAGATTTGGTGTTGTGGGAAAAGTGCTGGAGCTGTGGGGAAAAGGGAGGGAAGAAGGAAGGAAGAGAGGGAGGAAGGAAAGAAGGAGGGAGAGAGAAAGGAAGGGAGGGAA
>NW_020953953.1:912279-929799 GCF_900497805.2 Vombatus ursinus | reverse complement strand
GAAGGAGGGAGAGAGAAAGGAAGGGAGGGAAGAAGGGAGGAAAGGAGGAAAGGAAGGGAGGGAGGAAGGGAGGAAGGAAAGGAAGGAGGGAGAGAGAAAGGGAGGGAGGAAAGGAGGTGAGGAAGGGAGGAAGGAAAGGAGGGAGGAAGGGAGGAAGAAAGGGAGGGAGGGAGACAAGGACCATTTGTTAAATACCTACTGTTTTCCAGGCACTTGCTAAGTGCTTTACAAATGTTTTCTCTTTTTTTCTTTTTTTTCTTTTCTTTTTGGTGAGGCAATTGGGTTTAAGTGACTTGCCCAGGGTCACAAGTGTCAAGTGTCTGAGGCCGGATTTGAACTCAGATCCTTCTGACTCCAAGGCTGGAGCTCTACCCACTGTGCCACCTATTTGCCCCAATATTTTCTCATTTGATCTTTACAATGGTCCTGGGAGGTAGATGCTGTTCTTACGCCCATTTTACAGTTGAGGAAACTGAGGCAGGCAACAGTTAAGTGACTTGCCCACAATCATACAGCTAGCAAGTGTCTGAGGCTGCACTTGAACTCAGGACTTCATGACTTCGGGCCCAACTCTATGCCCTTGGACACCTAGCTGCCTTTCTGTGGGGGTTGGGAAGTGTGGGGCAAATTCAGGCTCTGACACTTTCTTGTTTTGTGACCTGGAGCAAGTCCTGACTTCTCTGTGCATCAATCTCCTCATCTGTAAAATGGGGATGAACATAATGCTTCACTCTCACAGTAATGCTTCACAGAGTTGTGACCCTTCAAGCACCGCGTAAATGAGTTCTTATTCCAGTCTGCCCCAGCGACACTTCATAAGCGCGGCAATAAGACGAGACCAGAGTAACCGCCCTCCGTGTCCAGCTTTAAGGGAGGCGGTGTGTCTTACAGACCTTCTGCCCTCTGAACCTTATGGGGCATTATCCTCCCCACGTTGTAGATGAGGGAGCTGAGGCCCCAGTCGCGTTACTCAGTCCTTCGTGCTTCTTTGCATTTCCTGATCCCGGTGTCAGAATGGAAGGGATTGTTTCATTTCGGTCCTTGTGTCTACAACAGCCTAGCTCAGTGCCGGGCACACAGTAGGTGTTTAACAAATGTTGGTTGAATTGGGTTGAATAGTAAATGTTGGAAGTGGGATTTGAATTCAGGTCTTGATTAGAACTCCAATTCTCTCTTCACTAAGTCCTGGGTTTCTCCTGGTTGAAGCCCCTAGCCCAGTGCGCTACAGACCTCTGACAAATGGAAAGGAACGAATGGACAACATCACTGCACTGCAGAGTTACCACAGAATTAACGAGGGGACGGAAGGGGATCTTGGCCATCACCTCGTCTTAATTCTACAGTGGAAGAAAGCCAGGTACCAAGAAGGGGAGGGACTAACCTGAGACCCCAACGGCTGGCGTGGTGTTCATCTAGTTTAAGTCTCCCATTTTGCAGATGAAGGCACTGAGGCGTGAGGCAGCTGACTGATCTGACAGCATACGGGGACCGGAAGACCCCCGGCTCCTGCTCAGCTCACAGCTCTTCCGGCTCTACGACAACGCTAGGCTTTCTCTCCAGAATGGGTCCTCTGGTGCCGGACGAGGGTGGAGAACTGGCTGAAGGCCTTCCCGCATTCATCGCATTCGTAGGGCTTCTCTCCAGTGTGGATGATTTGATGCTGAGTAAGGGTTGAGCGCAGACGGAAGGCTTTCCCACACTCTCTACAATCATAGGGCTTCTCTCCAGTGTGGATTCTCTGGTGGTGAGTAAGATAAGTGCTGCGGCTGAAAGCCTTCCCACATTCGTGACACTTATGCGGCTTCTCTCCAGTGTGAATGAACTGGTGCTCGACGAGGGTGGAGCTGTGGCTGAAGGCCTTCCCACACTCGGCACATTCGTAGGGTTTCTCTCTAGTGTGAGTCCTTTGGTGGCGAGTGAGGTGGGCGCTGCGGCTGAAGGCTTCTCCGCAGGCATTACACTCATAGGGCTTCTCCCCGGTGTGGATTATCTGGTGCTGAATGAGGGTGGAGCTGTGACTGAAGGCCTTCCCGCACTCGGCGCATTCATAGGGCCTTTCTCTGGTGTGAGTCCTTTGGTGGCGAGTGAGGTGGGCGCTTCGGCTGAAGGCTTCCCCACAAACGCCACACTCATACGGTTTCTCTCCCGTGTGAATGATGTGGTGTTGGGCGATGGCTGATCGGTGGCTGAAGGTTTTCCCACACTGCCCACATTCGTAGGGCTTCTCCCCGATGTGGATCTTCTGATGTTGACTAAGGTATGCACTCCGGCCAAAGGCTTTCCCACACTCGATACATTCATACGGTTTCTCTCCCGTGTGAATGATCTGGTGTTGGGCGATGGCTGATTGGTGGCTGAAGGTTTTCCCACACTGCCCACATTCGTAGGGCTTCTCCCTGATGTGAACTCTCTGATGCTGGGCGAGGTATGTGCTCCGGCCAAAGGCTTTCCCACAGGCACCACATTCGAAGGGCTTCTCTCCAATATGAATTCGCTGGTGTTCGGTCAGATAGGCGCTCCGGCTGAAGGCTTTGCCACAATCTTTACACTTGTAAGGTTTCTCCCCGGTATGGATTATCTGGTGCTGGATAAGGGATGAGCTGTGACTGAAGAGTTTCCCACATTCACTACACTCATAGGGTCTGTTTCCCGTATGGATTCTCTGGTGTCGAATAAGGTTGGAGCGGTGACCGAAGGCCTTCCCACACTCGGTGCATTCATGGGGTTTCTCTGCAGCATGGATTACCTGATGTTTAAGCAAGTCTGAAATCTGCCCAGAGCTTTCTGCACATGTTTCACATTGATGGAGTCTCTCTCCTGTAGGGTCTGTGCTGAGAGGTGAACCAAGGTCTGAGCTCAGATTTAAGCTCCTTCCAAATTCATTGTATTGTTGGCCTCTCTCCTCCTTAAGGGCTTTTGTTTGATTGGCTGTTAATTGTCTGAAACCTTTTCTCTCCCAGGAGACAGATTCCTCCTGAGTTTGAAATAACAGGTCTCCCTTCTGACTTTCTAAGGTGGTGCAGACGTCCGCACACTTGGGGTCCCAGAGGACATGGCTTGCTGGTCTTTCCGAGATGACTTCCTGGGATTCGTCTTCAGAAAAGCTGGGCTTTGGAGAAGATGCATGTGCCTCCATATTAGTCTTCTGGGCTGAATGAGGATGAAAAGAGAAATGTCACAAAAGCATCTCTTGGAGGAACGGGGTTATCGAGTTAGCTCTGCCACTAACAATCTATGGACAATCTTCTCTGAAATATCTCTGAAACCCCTGCCAGCCTAACCTTCTCTGGCTCTTTGCATAGTGATTAGAAAGGCAGTGCCTGTGGGAAGAGATGAGCTTTGAGAGCTGCATTCAAAGAGGGTCTCAGGACAATGGGGGAGTGAATGAGAAGCCCCCGGAAGAGACACACCAGAGGAAATGGCTGGAAGGGCCCTTCAGGGGTCATTCAGTCCAGCCCTGATTTTACCCGGAGGGAGGCCAAGCGTAAGACGCCTCTTTCACTTGTCTTTGGATTGCTGGTTCTTAGCTGAATGCCTGTCAGTTGTGAAGAATTTGTCCTGACTCAGTCTAGCCCATTCTGGAACCCTATTCTTAATTCTTTGCAAAGCGGCTCCTGGCCCTCGGGGAAGCGTCCACCCAAATTTTGCCTTATGCTTTTTACAGCTTCCTTTGCACTTTGCACAGCTGCTAATGTTCAGTCTTACCTCAGGCTACTCCCCAGATGTAATGCGGGCTCCAGGCAAATGGGGTGACTTGTCATCGCCAGTATATATACCCTGTGCCCGCCTCCATGACTTTGCCTTACACGCTCTTGGGATCCCCTCCTTTGGTGTAAAGGAAGGATGCCCTACTCAGTGGCAGGAGGGACCTGCGTTCAAACCCTGCCTTTGACACTTACTAGCTATGTGACCTTGGCCAAGTCACTGCTTTCTAGCTCGTGGCCAGGAGATTGGTTCAAACCCGGTAGCTGTCTGACTGAAGAAGTTGCTTCCCTTCTCTACGAATGAAGGAGGGAGGGCGTTGGAAGCAAGCCAGAAATTAGGGAATCACGGAGCACCTGAGAACCTGGACTCAAACTTGCCCCACGACCCCTTCTGTGGTTGCGACCCCAGGGGCTTTCCACCCACAATTTAAGAAGCTGGGAGGGGCTCTGAGTATGGAATGGCAAAGCTGGGAGGGCCCGAGCCCATGGAACATAAACCATCAGAGCTTAAAGGGACCTGAGAACAGGGAAGGGACCTTAGAACAGAGCACAGGACAGCAGGGCAGACGCCCTCAGATGCAGGACACGGATGTCGGGCAGGGAAGGACCTTGAAACAAAGAAGGACCCAGATAAAGGGGTCCCTGGACCACAGAGACCTACCGACAGAAGTCGTGTGTCAAAGCTGGATGCACATTAATAGAGCGCCTACTATGTGCCAGGCACGGTGCTAAGCACTCTACAAATGTGATCACATTTGATCCTCACAACCTTGGGAGGGAGGTGCTATGTTTAACCTCATTTTACAGACGGGGAAACTAAGGCAGACAGTGGTGATAACCCCGCAGTGTCTGAGGCCAGATTTGGTTCTAGATCTTCCGGACTCCAGGCCCTGAGCTCTGTGTTCTCCCGAGCCACAGGCCCGTGTTGAAGCCCTAAGTTCACGTCTGAGTGTGAGCAGATGAGGGTGTCTAGAGGGGCTGCCTGCCTGCTGCTCCATCCTGGCTGGGATGATTATTCAGGGACTCTGTCCAGTGTCCTGCTTTCCAGGGACAGAGCCGCCGCCTCCTTCTGGGCTCTGGGGCCAAGCAGAAGGAGCTGGGTGCTCTCCCACAGTCGTGACGCCACGCCGCTTAAGGCAGCTGTCCTCTCCCTTGGCTTCCTGGCTTCTCAATCATGTGACCCGGAAGCCCTCCGCCATCTTGGTGGCCTCTGACTGGCCACTGCCCTCTCACCCATATCCCTCCTAGAACAGGGAGCCTAGATCGGAGCTCCCTCATCCTCCCATGGTCTGAGCAGGGATCCTCACCTCCCCAGCCCCAGACGCCACTGCCCTCTCACCCACATCCCTCCTAGAACAGGGAGCCTAGATCGGAGCTCCCTCATCCTCCCATGGTCTGAACAGGGATCCTCACCTCCCCAGCCCCAGACACCACTGCCCTCTTCATGTGGCCCAATGACCCTTCTCACCACTGTATCTCCTGGCTCAAGCCGAGTTTCTGGGTCATTCAAACCCCAGATATTTTTCATAGGAAGGGCCGCTGCTGGTCAGGCCTCTCCTATTTTGTACACACAAAGCTGATTTTTTTAATCCAGCTATGAGATTTACATGTATGTCTCTGAAATGTCAGGGGAACAGGTTTGGCCCCCTGCTGAGGTCAGCATCGTGTGTGTGTGTGTGTGTGTGTGTGTGTGTGTGTGTGGGCAGTTCCCTGCCCAGCTTTGTGTCGATGGCAAATCTGCCAAGCACGTTAGCGGGGCCTCCTAGCCCCTTAGGACCCTCCACCAGTCTGCTCTTTGGGCTGGGCCTGAGTCTGAGGAACTGTCCTGCCATCTAGACTGTACGTGTCCATGGCAGATGGAATGAGACCTTGGAGGGGGCACTGCCAGCGGCCTTGCCCTGACCTCCGGTGGGCCCTCGGCCCTAGGAAGGAAGGAGGGGAGGTCGGTCTGGTGTGAGTGATGCTGAGGAAGCCACACCTGCTCTTCCTGATCATGGTTTCCCTGTCTCAAGGGTCAGGGTCACCTACGATCCCTCTAATAATACATTGCAGAAATTCCCCAGGAATCAAAGTCAAGCCCACTGGCCTAGAGATGACAGACAGCATCTCCCCTTCCCTTTTAGGGGGCTGTCTCTGGTCCCATTCCGAGGCTTTCAGCTCTTTCTGCCAGAGACTCAGATCCCATTCAAGAGAACCAGTACTGCAAGGGCCTAGTGAACCCAACTCCTTGGGGGAGGCCCCAGGCTGCCCTCGAGGGCCCTTGAGGCCCAGAGCCCCTTTGGCAATGTGGGGGGGGGGCGGGGAGGGGCTCTGGCACGGAGAGGAAGGAAGGCGGGGCTCCTTGGAGTCCTCAACCCTCCAGGCCAACCATTGAGTGGATTAACAAGTGCTCATTATGCCCTGGTTCCATGGAGGGATGAAATGAGATATGGCCCCATGACGAGGCACAATGTCCACAGAGGTAGAGAATGCCCAGGCTGGGACGGCCCATAGCGGGCATCGCAGGTACTGCTTCATGCAGCACAGGGGCCCCTTGGCAGGGTCATGGAAGCCACTACCTCCTGAGGCCTGTGCTCCATGCTGGGATGGCTTCGGTGGAGGTCTGTGCCTTGGGAGGGCCCCTCACCCACTGCTCTGGGCTGGGCCCTCTGGGGCTACATCCAATGAATGATTCCCCCAGACAGAGAACAGATGGCTCCCTGCACCTGTCTCCTCGGGGCTCACTGGCCCTAGGACCCTCAGGGGGCATGCAGACCGCCTGGCTCCGGGTCCCTGGCCATCCTGGGGGCCATCCTCTGGCTTCAGCTGGGGAAAGTCCCGGCTAAAAGGGCCCCTGCTCTTCTTTGTGTCAGAGGCAACAGCTGTAAAGTAAGGGGGAAGAAAGCGTGGGGAGGGGAGGGAGGAGGGCAGGGCTGAGCCCTGCCTGGAGGGGTTTACCCTGAAAAAAGGGAGGTGGGATAGGTGAGGTGCATTCTGGGACCTCCCAGCTCTCCCTCCATCCAGGGATCTCTAAGCACCTCCCGGCTCTCTCTCCATCCAGGGACCTCTAAGCACCTCCCGGCTCTCTCTCCATCCAGGGATCTCTAAGCACCTCCCAGCTCTCTCTCCATCCTGGGATCTCTAAGGACCTCCAGGTTCTCTCTCCATCCAGGGATCTCTAAGCACCTCCCAGCTCTCTCTTCATCCAGGGATCTCTAAGCACCTCCCAGCGCTCTCTCCATCCAGGGATCTCTAGGCACCTCCCCAGCTCTCTCCATCCTGGGATCTCGAAGCATCTACCAGCTCTCCCTCCATCCAGGGATCTCTAAGCACCTCCCAGCTCTCTCTCCACCCAGGGATCTCTGAGCACCTCCAGGTTCTCTCTCCACCCTGGGATCTCTAAGCACCTCCAGGCTCTCTCTCCATCCAGGGATCTCTAAGCACCTCCCAGCTCTCCCAAGTATCTCCCATCCCCCCTCCCCCCTCGGGGCTCAGGGTGGGGCGCTCAGGACTCTCCAAGCTTGGTCCCCCGGGAGACCCCTGGAGGATCGCTCACCTGCTCTGTGCGCAGGTCCGAAGGCGGTCAGTCAGGCCGCTGGCCTCGCGGGGTAACCCTGGGCGTGTCTCCAATACTCTTTGGGACTCAATTTCCCAGCCTGTCAAAAGGGCGGGGTAGAGGCTGCGGGGGCGGGGGGTGTGGATCACAGGGATCTCTAAGAGCCCTTCCTGCAGGGGGTGAAGTTATAAGGGGGAGGGGCTGAGAGGGGAGGGTGGAGGGAGGCGGATCAGTGGGTGACGTCACCGGACCACGCCTTCATTCTGTACGAGAGTCATGTCATCTCCTGATTGGTTGATTTCGGCGTGGGGACGAGAGGGCAGCGCGAGGGGCGGGCCTAAAGCAGATCCTCACCTGTGATTGGTTCTTCTTCTTCTCCAACGCAGCCGCCTCAGAGCGTGGGGGAGCACGCAGAATTGCCACTGCGCTTGCGCCTCCGGCTCACTCCCCCTCCCCTTCTCGGTGAAGCGTTTGCTAACTGTGAGTTAAACTTGGCGTCTCCTTCTCCAGGGCAACCGTGGGAAGGCCGGGAGAAGTCCGTCTCCATGGCAACTACGGGAGCCCCAGCCCTCCCTCACTCACCGCGCATGTCTGTGGATTGGTCAGGTTCTGATCGTGGGCCCTTAAGGAGGTGTCTCCATGGCAACCACTGGGGACGCGCAGGCTGCAGCCAATGAGGAGCTCCGGCAGCCGGCGGTGCCCCGCCTCCCCGACCCACGTGGAGGCGCCCCTCCAATGCCCACTCCCCTTTCTGGGCCTCAGTTTCCCCGCGTGTCAAACGGAGGCGTGGCCTTGGCCACCCCTGAGCCTTGTGTACCTTCCGTAGGAAAGCCGGGCGTCGGGCCCTGCGCCTGGAACTTGGTGTGCTCTGCGAGGTCTTACGTGAATAGGACCAGAGAGTCTGACCCGGAGAGTCAGCCTTGACCCCCCAGTCTCTCCCTTGGGCCTCGGGGCAGCCCTGGGGGCCCACCCTGTGGCAACACCAAGCCCTTTCCTGTGATTGTGCTCATCCCAGGGCACCTAGTGCCGCACACAGTGGGCGCCTAATAAATGTCTGCTCTGCTGGGTGTCTGGTAGAGTCTGCACTGGGGGAGGGGAAGGAGTAGAGCTGGTCAGGGGGACAGGGAGCTGAGGAGGGAGAGCAGGGGGCTTCTGAGAAGGCACAAGGCTCTCAGCAGAGGCCCCTGGCCAACACCAGCATTTCTCTGGGGCTGCTGGATGGCAGTGCCCCCGTCCCTGGAGAAGAGATGGGCATCACACAGGGCAGGGGGGAGGTTGGAGTATCACCGAAGGAAGGCTGAGGCTCCAAAGGTGACTGAGGAATGCAGGGACGGACCCTGAGGGCTCACTGGGCATGGCCAGTGTGGGCAGCTTGTGCCCTTGGAATTGTGGGAGGCGGCAGCAGGCCAAGGATCCGGGGCCCCCTCCGGGAGGTACATGTTGGGAGTGCGTGGAAAGAGCTGCACGGATGGGCAGCCATGCATTGTTGGTTGGACCTCCCAAGTGGAAGTCACAGAGGGATTTGATTGTTTGGACAGGGGCAGGAGATGTGTGCAATAATATGTCTTCATTGGGTCTTCACATCAACCCTGGGAGGGAGGTGCTATTGTCAACCCCATTCTGCAGATGAGGAAGCTGAGACAGAGGTGAGGTGAGGCTAGATTTGAACTCACGCCCTGTGCTCTCTCCAGGCCTCCAGCTTCCTTTTAAGCCCATTTTACAGGAATTGGAGAACAATTTGAGTGCAAAGTGTTCCAAAAGTTTTTTAAGCTATTATGGCTTAAAACTGCCTCAAAATTTTTGGAACACTATTTTAGATAATTACTATTGAGATTTATAACAATGTGTTTGCTGTTCATCCTTGGTTTTCAAAGAGAACCAAAGACATCACGGGAGACGACTTGTTCACAAATTGGATTGAAGTCAGGCAGAGCCGCACAAGGTCATCAGCCTCATCCTCTATTCCCGCGTCATCCAAGTCCAGTGGCAGGACAAGAGCCAGGATGACTGGCCACAGCCAGGATGCAGCGGCCGGCCTTGGCATCGCCAATGTCTGACAAAGCTCAAAGCGCCCCACAGGGCCTGCCCCAGCCGCCTCTGTGGCCATTGGACCCATCAGTTTTACTGGGGGTAGCTCATGCTTAAAATCTCCAATGCTCTGGATACAACTCCAAGCAGCCCCAGAAGTTTTCTCATGGAACTGCACAGGCTAATGACAAGTTTTGTTTATTGAAGCAAAGGGCCAGGATAGGATCGTTAACAGGAAGATGAACTGTCTCAGGTTTCCATCGACATCACAAAGTCAACCCTCCAGATACTGTCTGTGACAACGTGAACTCTGTATAGTTTGATGCTATAACCTTGATGATGGGACACCAACATGGAGTCACTCAGGCTGAGGCAGACCTGCACCGCCTGCGGCCAGAGGATTTCGGGTGGCCTTTGAAAACATCCTCGACGTTTCCGAGGGCCGCCCAGAATCCTTGGTTGTGCAGGCCTGGGCTGAGGGGCCTAATGCCCATCCTGGGGAGAGGGCTCCTAGCTTTTGATGGGATGCACTCTTGACCTGCTGCAGGTCATTTTCTTTGCTGGGTCATTCTCCTTTTGCCTTGGATAGTCTGTGGTTCTGATAAACTCGCCGGACCCAGGCCTCACCTAATGCTGTGTTCACCCAACTTACATCCTATGTTCTAAGTGTCCTCCCTCTGCTATGTGCCCTTCTGGGCTCCATTTTACATATAAGGAAACTGAGGCAAACAGGGTGAAGTGACTTACTTGCCCAGAGTCACACAGCTAGGAAGTGTCCGAGGCCAGATTTGACCCCACAGAGATGAGTCTTCTTGACTCCAGGCCTGGCACAACACCATCTTACTGCTTAAGGCGTTGAGATATTAAAGAGGATCTTAGCTCCCGAGTTGGAAGGGGCCTCAGAAGCCCTCAAGTTCTACCACCGAGGCACAAAGAGGGGAAGTGACTGGCCCAAGGTCACACACACAGTAAGCTGGCAGAGCCAGGATTCAAATTCGGATGTGCAACTGAGTAAAACGCGTTGTATCACAGATGTTGTCTCTCCCAGAAGCGAGTGGTTTGGGAGACAAGGAGTAGGAATCTCACTACCAGTAAGAGTGGAGAACAGGGCAAAGACGAATCTGAAGAGACCGAGGGGAAACAGCTATGTCAGAAAGTTGGACGATGGAGAATGCCACAGAAGGAATGGGGGTGACGATGAGCTGCCGTCTAAGCTGAAGAATAAATTTCAGACTCTTCTTGAAGGTGGGGCATACCATGAAACACACTCCCAAGACCTGTAGAGATTAGATTTAAAGGGTTCAAAGGAGAAAGAGATTGGATCTGGTACCTTAAAATTCCATTGGGGAAGTCAGCCCAGGTGGGATGGGAAACTCAAAAATGAAATTATGAAGATAGAGAGAAACAGTCGTGAAGATGAATAAAAGCCATTTTCTGAAGACTAATATAGATGCTAGTCCTAGCCCACTTGGATTTTAAATTTATGAGTTTGTGTGTATAGAAGAAAGAAGAGCAACACCAAAGAAAAGGTGGCAAAGTCCAGTAAGAATCACGTCAGCGATGCTAAAGCTCAGGTTGAGTGGAGGCTGGCAAGAGAAGCTGAGGACAACCAAAAGAGGTTGCTGAAGAGGTGAAAAACTCTACTGGGGAACCGGGGAATATCAAAGGAGGGATAGAATTGCTGCTTGAGGAAGATGGGAAGATGATAACTGATGGCAGAGAGAAGGCTGATACTTTTTTGCGTGTTTTCTCTGCTAAAAACAGGAGTCTTTGGCCTGGAATGGACAGAACAGCAATGGCTAATAGAGTTGATACCAGGATAAGGAAGGAGATAAAGAGAGGGCACCTATCTGCTCTTGATGAATTCAAGGCACCTGATCCAGATGACTGGAGGACTGGAATTCCTGGGCTCAGATCCCAGCTCTGTCAGTTACCAGCTGTGTGACTTGGAATAATTCAGTTTTTTTCCTTATTTGTAAAATAATTGGACTAGAATGGCCACTAAAGTCACATCCAGATCTAAATCTGTGATCCCATGTGATTGCCAACTCACTGCAACTGAGAGCTGAAAGATGATGGAGAATGGAAGAGGTACAAGCCACATGGGTCAAGTGAATAGAGCACTAGATGTGGAATCAGGAAGACCTAAGCTCAAATCCAACCTCAGTACTGCTGTGTGGTTCTGGGCAAGTCGCTCAACCTCTCTCTGTCTCATCTGTAAAAATGAGGACAATCATAGTGTTGTGGTTTCATGGTGTGTTGTGGGGGTCATCTCAAAGAATTCAGACTTGACTACCTCAAATCCAAGCGAAAGCATTTATTGAGGGTGACGTTCTCCAGTGGGCTAGGTTCCAAGAGGAACCAGAAACTTAGTAAATCAAGACAGGCAATTTTATAGCGTAATGATGCTGATTACACAACAGAAATTATGGATATTAAAAAGGCAGGAGGGGTTTGTCAGGGATTAGGTAATGGGGAGGGATTTGTTAAGGGATTAGGTAATGGGGGAGGGGTCCCAGACTCAGTGGAACTGTGTATGCAGTTACCCACAATGCATACAGAAAAACCCAAACAGGGAGGGGGTATTCATGTATGAAAATCATATAATAAGCCTCTCTATGTCATAAGTTTACTCCAGGTCAGTTCTTTACTATTGCTGCCCAGGCACTATCTTAGGGGAAGCCCCTTCTGTGGTTTGGTGGTCAAACATCCTGCTCGTGCTGCTTTCTGACTGGCTAGCTGTTGTGGTCCAGTCTGGCCAAGACAGATAGGTATTGTGGTCCTGTCTTGGGCTAAATGGGTGATGTGATTGTGGTTGAGTGCATGGACACACCTGTTTAAATATGAGAATTGGATCTGGGGACAGTGGCTAGCTAGAGGCAGTGGCTAGCATTCCATCACATGGACACATCCGCTGTTCCGGTGAGAAATTTGAGTTCACAGACACACCTGTTCTGGTGAGGCAGTGAGGCATATATGAGGAAGTTAGGATATTGAGTCAGGGGGGGCAATGGCTAGTTAGGGGCAGTAGGCCTGCTGTTTAGTAAGGCCTGTGATTGAGTCTGGGGGCCGTGGTGTGGTTAAAGCCAGATTGTGTGGTCCGATCAGGGCATGCCTGCTGTTCAGTGGGGCCCATAAGGAAGTTAGAATGTTGGGGCTGGGGGCAGCTTTATTAGGATTCCATCAATAGCACCTACTTCCCAGGGTTGTGAGGACAAAACAAGATAATATTTGTAAAGCACTTTGCAAACTTCAAAGTGCTGTATAAATACTAGTAATTATTGTAATTGTTACCACGCCAGGCTTGGAAAAGGGCAAAATATCATCCTAGTTTTCAAAGAAGGGAAGAGAATGGAATCCACAAACTAGTAGCAAAATTTTATATCTTTTTCCATTTGGCCAGTTCTGCTTTTGAAGGTGTTCTTCTCTTCAGTGGTTTTTTTGTGCCTCTTTTAGCATTTGGCCTATTTTTTTTTAAGGTTTATTTCCTTCAGTATTTTTTTTTTTAATACCTCCTTTGCCAAGTAGTTGACTCTTTTTTTCATGATTTTCATGCATGACTCATTTCTTTTCCCAGTTTTTCCTCTCCCTCTCTTATTTGATTTTTCAAATCCTTTTTGAGCTCTTCCAGGAATCCTTTTTGGGTCTGAGACCAATTCACATTTTTCTTTGAGGCTTTGGATATAGCAGTTTTCACTTTGTTGTCTTCTTCTGAGTTTGTGTTTTGATCTTCCCTATCACCATAGCAACTTTCTATTGGCAGGTTCTTTTTGGTTCTTTATTCATTTTCCAGCATATTTCTTGACTTTAATGTTATAGTTGAGGTCTGCTCCTGGGGTGGAGAAGGCACTGTTGCAAACTTCAGTTTTTTTGTGCAGCTGTTTTCAGAGATAGTTTTTTTTTTGGGGGGGGGGGGATGTCTTTAAGTTTTCAGTTCTTCCAAGGTGATAGGACCTAAGGAGATGTGTGTTTACTACTGTCCTGGCATGCACTCTGCACAGCAAGCAACCACAAATACTCTTTTCCATCCTGGAACTATGACCAGGGTCTGCTGCTCCAGAAGTCATTCTGAGGTGTAATTTTAAATTGTTTGGAGAATTTGGGAGAGCTCAGATAAGTCCCTGCCTTTCTCCAATGCCTTGGCTCCCATCCCTTATTATCAAAATTTTAGAAAAAATTATTGAAAACATAGTTAGTGACTAGGAAACAAGGATCACCAAGATTCAGCATGGCTTTCCAAAGTCTGGTAATGCCAAACTTATTTCCTTTTTTGATAGGGTTTCTAAACGGGTAGGCCACGGAAATGCAAGATATATAGTTTATCTAAAATTTAGCTAAGTAGATAGCAAAATGTTGCATTCTGTTCTTGTGGAAAAGTTGGAGAGATGTGAGCTACACGGTTGTGCTATTAGTTGTATTCAGAAATGACTGAATGAATGGAAGGACTTAAAGGACAGTCTTTAATAGTTTGGTGTTAGGGGGCAGCTAGGTGGCGCAGTAGATAGAGCTCTGGCCTTGGATTCAGGAGGATCTGAGTTCAAATTCGGCCTCAGACACTTGACACTTACTAGCTGTGTGACCCTGGGCAAGTCACTTAACCCTAATTGCCTCTCAAAAAAGCAAAAAACAAAAAAACAAAAAAAAATAGTTTGGTGTTGATTTGGAGGTCTCCCCAGTGGAATGCCCCAGGGCTGTGTACTCATGTAGGTGCTCAGATCTGTGATGCATCTTTAACTTATCAACACAGAGAGGAGAGAAAGCGGGGAAGGTTAGCCGCTGACACACTGGACAATCCAGAAAGAGTTCAACAGGCTGAAACGCTGGGCTGAGTCTAGTGAGCTGAACTTTCGACATACATTTAAAGTTTTATATTTAAGTCCCTAAAATTGACTTCACAGGTACAGGAGGCCCAAGTATGGTTAAATAGCCAGTTGTCTGAAAAACAGCTGGGGAGTTTAATGGACTACAAGCTCAATACGAGTCGGCAGTGTGAAGAGGGGCCGAAATATCTACACAGTCTTGGGCTGCATAACTACAAGCGTGGCATCCAGGAATTCAGAGGACGTGGTTCCACTCTACCGTGGTCTGGCCAGGGCGTACCTGGAGAAGTGTGTCGCTTCCAAGCCCCCCGGTTCAGGAAGGGTATTGATAAGCTGGGGAATGTCCAGAGGACAATGACCAGAATGGCCGTACCCCACGCTGATCGGGTGGAGAAATTGGGAATGTTCAACCGAGAGAAGAGAAGGTGCAGGAAGGACGCGATGGCTACACTGGAGTATTTGAAAGGTTGTCACGTGGGATCCCACGTTCTGCTTGGCCGCAGAGGTTAGAAGCAGGAGCGATGGGGGCAAGTCACAAAGATGTAATAAGGTGGAGCTTCTTAACAATTAGAGCCACCCCAAAGAGGAAAGGGCTGCCCTGAGAGAGCATCAGCTCCCCTTCCCCTTAAGAAAAGTCCATTTGGCTGCCTGCTGGAGATTGCTGCTCAGGCATGCATTGCATTAAATGGACACCAAGGGCCTTTCCAACTCTGAAATTTTGGGAGTTAGTGACTAGAGTATCTTTAGAGTAGCCATGTGACCTTGGGCTTGTGTCTTCTTCTCTGGATCTCGATTTCCCCAATTACAAAGGGTGGTGGTGGCGGTGGTGGGGAGGAAGTTGGAGTTGGACTGAATGATCAGTAAGCTCCTTTCCAGCTCAGACATTCTATCGGCAGAAGAGTCTATGTGGGGCCAAGGAGGGGAGGGCAAAGACTGAGATGTAGGAGAGTATGGAGGCAAGGGTTGGGAGGCGGGTACAGGGTCCCAGGGTGCCAGGAGACGTGGAATCATGGGCTCACAGGACTTGGAATTGAAAGGGCACTCAGCTGGTCCAGCCTTTCATTAGTGGATGATAACAGGCAAGGCCCTGTCCCTTTCCAAGTCTCAGTTTCCTCCTCTGTAAAATGATGAGGGTTTGGACTAGAGCCCCTATATGGAACTATCAGAACTCAGGCAGCTTGCCACCTTCTTCCGGGCCTCAGTTTTTTCACCTATAAAATGGAATGAACAGCATTCAATGACCTGTAAGGTTCCTCCCATTTCTAACATCTACAGCTAAGAAGCCTTGAAGCCTATATCACAAAAGGTCCTTGTGGGGGGGAAAGGAGCTATTTTTATAACTCTCTGTGGTTGGCTCGGCCCTGAGAAAGGAAAGATTGGAAGCTAGCAAGCACAGGTTCAAGGTCAGCCCTTGCACTGGGTCCTGTCCCCTTCTGCAGGGTGGGAAAGGACAGCGTGATGGGAAAGGACAGCTCTGATCTAGCCTTAGACACATCTACCAAGACCCAACTACATCACCCAATACTCTGACCCCCTGGCAACCCTGGGTCACTTTCCCTCTCTGGGTCTCAGTTTCCTTCTCTGAAAAATGAGGAAGAACATTAAAAAATACACACAAAGAGCCGGTTCAGGAGGTGAGACCAACAGGGCAGCGTTGTTGCTACCATGTTAAACTAAATATACTTTAAAAACCCCATATTATAAGTAACAGAAGTTCATGCTTTAATTAAAATCCTCTGTTTTGTCCTTTATATTTTGAAATGTTCGTGTTTTTTTGATATTTAGAATAATTATATATTTTGTTGCTATCATTCAGTCATTTTCAGTCATGACTGACTCTTTGTGACCCGTTTGGGGTTTTCTAGGCAAAGATACTAGAGCAGTTTGCCATTTCCTTCTCCAGGTCATTTTTACAGATGAGGAAACTGAGGCCAACAGGGTGAAGTGACTTGCCCAGGGTCACACAGCTAGGAAGTGTCTGAGGCTGGATTTGAACTCAGGGAGATGAGTCTTCCTAACCCTAACCCTACATTTGTGCCCAGCACTCTATGCTGCCAGCTTGTGGTCTATTACACTCTCACACACACACACATACATATACACACATATAGTCACACACATATGTGTATATATAGATATTTAATATATATTTAAATAAACACATATATACACACACATATATACGTGTGTGTGTGTGTGTGTGTGTGTGTGTGTGTGTGAGTAGACTGAATATGGGGTTGGGCTCCGTACACTACAAGGATCCCCTCTGGCTTTGGCATTCCATGCTCTACTGTCCCTGCTCTGACATATTATGGCTTTTGGTCCTGGTCACGTGTGGTGATGGTCAGTCTGGGAGTCAGTCCCAACATATCTTCGTCTCCAACTCCAGGAGGTAGGGATGGTGAGTTTATTCGGGTTACCGGAGATGTAGGGCATCTCTGTAGCACTTTGAAGCGTGCCGAGTGTTTTACAGACATTATCATTTCATTTCAGGCTCACAGCACCCCATGAGGTAGGTGTTACAGGCATTGGACTCCTTTTATCGATGAGGAAACAAGCTCATGGTAGCTGGAAGGGATCACGCAGTACGAGCCTCTCATTTTACAGGAGGTGAGGTGACTTTCCCAAGGTCACACATGTAGAAAGCACTGGAGGCGAGACTTGAACCTAGGCCCTCCAACTCGTCATGTTCTTTAGACTGCACCCAGTCTAGCTCCTCACACAGTTGATGTCAGAGGAGGAATGTGAACCCAGGCTTTCCCGACCCCAGACCATCATTCTGGCCATTATGCTCTGCTGTCTCCCAACACATATGATAGAGTCTGAGGGCCAGAGGTGGCCTCAGCAAAGAGAACACAGACTATCAGACTCTAGTAGGCCAGAGCCCAAAAGAATCTGAGCATGTGGAATGTTAGCAGTCATCTAGATCCAGCACGGTCGCTTGACAAGTAAAGAAACAGGGCCACAAGCTTGCCCAAGATTACGCGGCCACCTGGTGCCAGAGCCCAGAGGATGGTCAAGGAGGACGCTTCCTTGAGTTACAGTCATCCTGACTTTGGCCGAGTCATGTAAAGGTGAGAGATAGGAGCACCTGGGATCCCTGAGTGATGATCATGAGCTGTTGCCGAACACAAAGACCATAGACGGCATTCTCCTGGGGAGGCCACTGAGCTGTGAAATCATCAAAGCCCACAATCTCTAGAGTCCCCATGGTGGGGGCCTCAAAGGGCATGCATGGTGGTTCTAAGGAGATTGCAGGGCATTCTCCAGGATGAGTTGTTTTCAAGGAGCAGAGTAAGAGATGTCATCCAGGTTGGAAACAGAGGTGGGCAAGTCACCACTTGAGAGTGAGGCTGAAGATAGATAGACCATCTCTGCTGTTTGGGCGAGAGTGAGGCTGAAGATAGATGGACCACCTCTGCTGGTACCCAAG
>NW_020953953.1:896590-912269 GCF_900497805.2 Vombatus ursinus | reverse complement strand
TACCCAAGGGTGTTTGGGAAGACTCGAGAGTGAGGCTGAAGATAGATAGACCACCTCTGCTGGTACCCAAGAATGTTTGGAAAGACACAGACAGGAGAAAGACAGGATATGAGGAGGTCGGTATGCTGCAACCTGCACTAACAGAGGGGATGGACCCACATGGGAAAGAGCATGCATCGGTTGAAAGAAGATACAAACAGTATTATAGAAAGATTGATGCAAGGTTGCGATAACTTCTTAGATTCTGCAATATTCCAAAATTTCTGATCCTCAAAAGAAGGCTGCAAGAACACTTACACTTAGTAGTTCTTTATGATTATAAAGCACTTTACACACATTGTCTTGCTTGAGTCTCGTAACAACCTCGTGAGGGAGGTAGTATAAGCATTATTATTATTCTCATTTGGCAAATGAGGAAACTGAGGCTCACTGTGGGAGTAAGAGAATTGTTCAAAGTCATAAAGCTAGTAAAAATATGAATAGCTAACATTTATGTAGCGCCTACTATTATGTAGTGCCAGACACTGCTAAAAGCTTTATTATTTATTATAATAATAATATTATTTATTATTTCATTTTATCCTCATAATTTCTCTGGGAGTTAGGTGCTTATTATCATCCATCTTTTTTAACAGATGAGGAAACTGAGGTAAATAAGGTTAAGTGACTTGCTGAGGGTCCCAGAGCTGGTATCTGAGGCCATATTTGAACCCAGATCTTCCTGATTCCAGACCCGGCACTCTATTCACTGTGCCATCTAGCTGCCCCTGATAAGTGGAGGAGCCAGAATCCAATCTCAGGCTGTCTGAGAAGCTTTGCCACCCACTAGCTGTGCGACCTTAAGCTGATTTCTTTCCATCTCTGAGCCTCAGTTTCTCCCTCTTGATGCTCTCTAAGGTCTTTCCCAGCTCTGACCTCCTATGTCATGCCTTCATCTTTTCCATTGGCTGCACAATTTGGTTGGTGTGGGTGGAACTTCCTCTGGTACAGATTCTGAGCCCTCTAGGCCTGAGCAGACAATAATCCATAAGTTGCTGTAGCTGAAAAAAAACTCATCACCCTGGGGCCAACTTAGTGACGAGCCTCTTTGAATGTGCTGAGACTTCAGTCCTCCACGACAGACATCCAGTTCACTGCTGGACGACTCACGTTCCAAACCTCTGCAGCCTGGGAGGACCTGCCGGAGCTTCTGGGCCACTGGCAGTCTGAGAACCAAGGGTCACCTCCATGTCCCAATGAGGCATCAAGGCAGGCATCTGTGACCTCGTGACATAAAAGTGGGCAAAGACACAAACAAGGCTTTTACAACAACAAAAAGCATAATGCATGAAACTATCCGCAGAAGGTGCAACCTTATGGCTGCCAAAGATACGAATCCCACTGGTAAGAAGGTGGCCCCACTACCCACCACCCCAGTGTGAATCTCTAAATACAAATGCTTCCCAAGTGCAAGAGACAACATAGCCAAAGAGCTGGCTTCTTACATGGTGTGTGGTTGTGAAGGAATATCCTGGAACATGGCTCAGAGGCTGAGTGCTGGGTTTGGAGTCTGGAGACCTGGGTGAGAATCTCAGCTCTGCCACTTACTACGTGTAAGACGTTGGGCAAATCATTCGGCCTTGGTTTCCTCATCTGTAAGATGAGGGGTAGGGACCAGATGACCTCTTAGGGCCCTTCTGGCTCTAAATTTTATAAACCTATGAAAGAAAAGGAGAAAAGTCGCTGGAATGTAGGTGTCAGTCCAGGACCTTAACTGGCCAACATGGATTCCAGAATCCCAAAGCTGAAGGGCCTTCATAGGTCATTTTGTCTAACCTGGACCTATCAGGAATCCCCTCCTTGGGGCAGCTAGATGGTGAAGTGGATAGAGCACCAGCCCTGGAGTCAGGAAGACCTGAGTTCAAATCTGGCCTCAGACACTTACTAGTTATGTGACCCTCGGCAAGTCACTTAACCCCAATTGCCTAAAAAAAAAAAAGGAATCCCCTTGGTAACAAACTAAAGGGTCTTCCCACTTTTTGCTTGAAGACCTTCAGTGGGGAAGGGGATTATGATTTCTAGAGGCAGTCTATTCCATTTTTGCCTAGCCCTAAATGTCCAACACCAGGGAGCCGACCATTTGGTGGGAGGATATCTGGAGATGTGGAAACATCTTTGTGTAGGGAGGTGGATTCTGGCATTCAACTGAGTCACCATAGTGCAAATGTGAATGAGTTAAGCGTTGTAGTCGAAAACAACTTTGGGGTGGCATTTTGGACACAGAGGAGGCCCCTGGCTGCCGAGGCCATGACAAATGATGGATTTTGATGGCCAGGGAGCCATCCACCACAGTCGATAAGGTAGGCATGGGGACAGTCCATCAACAGGAGAAAGAAGAACAACACCCAAAAAGTGGCAGCGAGGAATGCCTCAGCTCAAAAATTTATGAAAAGAAAACTCCCCGCCCCGGACGTGACACAAACCGGGGAAACGCTGGGAAAGGATCTTTTTAAAGAAAGGCAGACACAAGAAGAGAAGGGTGCACGAGACAGCAAAGAGGGATGCAAGTACTGGAGGCACAAATGAAGAAGAGGGAAGCTGGAAGCGCAGGCTGGACTCCCCCTCTCACAGACATCTGGGTGGGCATGCCGTTCAGAGCCTCGGGCAATCTGCTTCGCTCGAATTTCACTTTTTGGTAGAGATAAAACCAAACACTAGGTGCTGGAGAGATCACTCACTACTGGTTCTAATGTAGATAGAGCATATTCATGAGTTCTAAAAGGTTTGTTTTCCACAATGCTCTCACTGTGAGGGGCTCAATGAACAATTTTCTACTCTGGGTC
This sequence comes from Vombatus ursinus, assembly GCF_900497805.2. Lineage (NCBI taxonomy): Eukaryota > Metazoa > Chordata > Mammalia > Diprotodontia > Vombatidae > Vombatus > Vombatus ursinus. Next base: position 909,447 of record NW_020953953.1, on the reverse strand, counting down.
TGAAAAAGCTTAGGAGCATGAGCTACTCAGATCACAGATGAGCAGCCTCTTCCCTCAGTTCAAAGAAAGTGATTTTTTTTGCCCCTACATGGCAGCAAATGGACTGATATGGAGGCAGTAAAGCTGGATGGAGGGTTGGGGCAGGAACCTTTTTCTCTTATGACATCCCTGGTAACAAACTGGTGCAGAGACAGGGGAGATTTGGAGGGGAGGGGATTTATCAAAGGGAATGGTCAGAAATGAACTTTCCCCAAATTCATTCCATGGGTTACTCTCCAGGATGGGATCTCTGATGTCCAGAGAGATTTTCTTTCTAGCTCACTGTGCAAGAGAGGTTAATTATATGGAGAAGTTTTTTTCAAACACTCCTAAGGTCTTTATCTAATGTTTAGTCTGGTGTGCATTCTAGCTGAAGACCTTCCCATACTCATTACATTCATAGGAGGTCTCCGGTGTGAATTTTCTGATGTTGAAGGAGGTGGGAAATCTGGGTATAGGCCTTTCCACATTCATTACATTCATAGGGTTTCTCCCCAGTATGAATTCTCTGATGCTGAATAAGGTGTATACTCTGGCTGAAGGTTTTCCCACAGTCATCACATTCATAAGGTTTCTCTCCAGTATGAATCCTCTGATGCTGATTAAGAGATGAGCTGTGGCTAAAAGATTTCCCACATTCATTACATTTATAGGGTTTTTCTCCAGTATGAATTTTCTGATGTTCATTAAGGTGTGTGCTCCGGCTAAAGGCCTTCCCACATTCACCACACCGGTAAGGTTTCTCTCCAGTGTGAATTCTCTTGTGCTGAATAAGATGTGAAACCTGAGTGTAACGCTTCCCACAGTCCTTGCATACGTAGGGTTTCTCTCCAGTGTGAATTCTCAAATGTCGTGTAAGGGATGAGTTCTGGCTAAAAGTCTTCCCACATTCATTACACTTATAGGGTTTCTCTCCAGTGTGAACTGTCAGATGTTGAGTAAAGGATGAAGTGTGGCTGAAGGCCTTCCCACACTCATTACATATATAGGGCTTTTCTCCCATATGAACGGTTTGATGGCGCATAAGATGTGAAATCTGAGTGTAGGCCTTCCCACATTCATTGCACCCATAGGGTTTCTCACCAGTGTGAATCCGCTGGTGTTGAGTGAGAGAGGAGCTGTGGCTAAAGGACTTGCCGCAGTCACTGCATTCATAGGGCTTCTCTCCAGTGTGAACTCTCTGGTGCTGAGTGAGGGATGAGCTATGGCTGAAGGTTTTCCCGCATTCGTTACATTTATATGGTTTTTCTCCAGTATGAATTGCCTGATGTTGAGTAAGGGACGCAGTATGAAAAAAGGCTTTCCCACATTCATTACATTTATAGGGTCTCTCTCCTGTATGAATTTTCCTATGTCGTGCAACGTGTGAAACCTGGGTATAGGCTTTCCCACATTCTTTACATTTAAAGGGCTTTTCTCCAGTATGACATCGCTGGTGCTTAATAAGGGATGAGCTCTGGGTGAAGGCTTTCCCACACTCTTTGCATGAATAGGGTTTCTCTCCAGTGTGAATTCGCTGATGTTCAGTAAGGGATGAGCTCTGGCTGAAGGTTTTCCCACATATATTACATGCATAAGGTTTCTCTCCAGTATGAATTATATGATGCTGAATAAAGTAGGAACTATTACTGAAGGCTTTACCACAGTCATTACATTTGTAGGGTTTCTCTCCAGTGTGAATTCTCTGGTGTATAATAAGGTCTGAGTGATAAAGAAAGGTCCTTTCACACTCAGTACACTTAAAAGGTCTTTTCTCTCCACCGGTTCTCTGAAGCTTAACTGTGCCTGAATTCTGTTGGGAGCTCTCCCTGTTCTCAGGATTGAGGGGTGTCTCTTCTGATGGGGCTTCTCTCTGTGCTGTGGCAAGGTTTCTCAGGCCCGAATGTCTAATGAATTTGTTACACGCATAGCCTCTCTCCCCAGAGGGCATTTCTTTGTGGGTGCTGGGTGCTGGTGTCACAGGTGGGTCCTGGCTATCCTGCTGAGGAGCTCCTCGGCCCTCACGCTCCGCTGCGTCTCTCAGGCTGAAGTACACTGAGCCATCTCTTCTGAGACCTTCAAGTCTTTCTTCCCGACAGGATGGTTTTTCAGAGACATCCTGGTGTGGCCCTGAATTCAGAGTCTCAGGCTTGGGGCACCCATCTGAAAGAACATTGAAAAAAGAAATGATTCCTATTCCTTGTATTAGGTGCCAGGTATGTGCAGGGCCTTGTGTTTAGGGCTGGGCATCCCGAGATGACACAGCCCACAGACCCTGCTCTCACTTGGTTCAGAGTCAGAGAGAAGACAAACGATCATTAAACCAGAGCGCCGAATGAGGGTGAGGGGAATGGGGGGAGCCAGTCACTGAGCTGAGGAGGAGGGGCTCAGGTGAGCAGCCTCTGGAAAAGGAGGCACCTGAACTGGGTTTCAACAGGAAGAGATGTTGGGGCACGTGCATTACAGGCACAAAGTGGGGCCCACCCTGTTGACGGAGCAAATAGGAAACTCTCTTCTGCCTACAAACATGCCCATGTTTTCACTATCCTCAAGAAACCCTCACTTGATCCTTCCATCCCTGCTAACCTTTCTGCCCTTTGGCGCTAACTCCCCCAAAAGGCCACCTACAATCAGGGCCTCCACCTTCTCTCCTCTCACCCTCTCCTTCACCCCTTACAGCCTGGCCTCCAACCTCATCATTCCACCCAAACTGTTCTGTCCAAAGTTACCAGTGGTCTTTCCGCTGCCCCGTCGAATGGCCCTCAGTCCTCATTCTCCTTGGCCTCTTGCAGCCTTGGACACCGTTGGTCGCTCTCTGCCCTGAAGGAGCTCACAATTAATACCTCCCTTCTGCTCTGCTCACCTGGACAGAGGCCACGCAGGTCTTCTCCTTCCAACAACCACGGCTCTCTGCTTTGCTCCAGCTGGGAGATCAGCTTTGGTTTGGCACTTTGGCACTCGGCTCCTAGAGAAGGGCAGTGGATTTGGCTGAGTGTTTTAGAGGGGAGGGAAAGGCGGGGTGTCTACTAATGGAATACCAACTCCTTAGTCTTGGGGAAAGGGAGATGCAGACTGTGGTGTGAAGAGCCCCGAAGAGTGGAAATCATGCGGGGCTGGGCTGGGATTTGGGATCCCCACCACTCTGAGGCCCCAGATGAAGGCTTCCTCACCCAGGGAGACCAGGTTCCTGTAGTTCTCCAGCATCACCTCCCTGTAGAGGTCCCTCTGAGCAGGGCCCAGGCGTTCCCACTCCTCGAGGGTGAAGTCCACAGACACGTCCTTGAATGTCACTGCTTCCTGCAACACCAAGCGGGCAGTGGGCACATCTCATCACCCCTACCAGCTCTCGGAGACAGGGGGAGGGAGAGGGGGAAGAAGGACCATGTCCTCCCTCCTCCCAGCATGGGCTGTGGTGCCTCATACAAAGCAGGGGGTCCAGACACATTTACTGGAGGGATGAATTCCCGCTCACAAAGAGATGAGCCCCCAAGGGGCCCTAGCCAGAGGCCAGATGGGAGCTGGAGCTGGGCAGACCTCAGAGACCACCAAGCCCAGATGGGCGGACAGAGGCATAGGGGCACTAAGTGACCCGCTCTGGGAGTGGCCCATCCTAGGCTCTGCCCTGCCCTCCTTTCCTGACCAAGCCCCACTCAGATCCCTCAGTCCTCCGCACTGTCCTCTGCACAAAAGCCACAGCACCCCTGCGAAGCCTGCTTCTGCCCACAGGCTCTGCTGCTGGCACCACCAGCTTCAGGGCCTTGGGGCTCTAGACCTAGGAATCCCCCAAGCCCCTCCCACCCCCGCCCCGCCCTGTCCCTTAATTCTGCCTTCCTGATCTCCACTCCATCGCCATATCAACTAGTCAGTCAACAAGCAATGACTAGGCACCTTCCATATGCCAGGCCGTTCCTGCTGCTGGGGGAGAGGATCAAGGGCGAGAGGAGATGGAAGGCGTGGGTGGGTGAAGAACAGGAAGGAGGCCAGTTTGGCTGGACCGCAGTGTGCCAAGAGGAGCCGACTTTCAGCCCTGTCTGCCAATCTAGGGGACTTTAACAGCCCCTTAGGGGTGCCGGGGGCGCCTGAGCGCACAGAGCCCTGGGCCTGGAGGCGGGAAGACTCATCTTCCTACATCAAATCCAGCTTCAGACAGTACTAGCTGTGTGACCCTGGGCAAGTCACTTCACCCTGTTTGCCTCAGTTTCCTCATCTGTAAAATGAGCTGCAGAAGGAAATGGCAAACCACGCCAGTCTCTCTGCCACGGAGAGTCGGGCATGACTGAAAACGCCTGAACAGCAGCAGACAGCCTCTTAACTGTCCCCCACAGACCCTCTCCTGATCTCCCCTGGATATGTTCCCTTACTCAGAGCCCTTCAGGGGCTTCCCTGTGCACACAGGGGAACACTCCTGATCCCGGCATTCAGGACCCACCCTGGCCATCTGGCCCCTTCTGCCTCACCAGCCTTATATCCCAGCACTCCCCTGTCCACACACACAAACACACAGACACATGCACAGACACAAAGACACACACACACACAAACACTCACAGACCACACACACACACACACACACACACACACACACATCTGTCTAGTTATTCAGACGGCCTTGGCCTTCCTGCCCTCACTATCTGGCTCAGGTTCCGCCTCTTCCAGGAAGCCCTCCCTGAAGAAGCATTATCCCCATCTTACAGATTAGGTCACCAGGGCCCAGGCTCATGAAGTAACTTGCCCACTGGTTGCCGAATCACCTTGTTAGGTGCAGGGGGACAAAGCTGCGTCTTTTTCAGACAAATGCCGATCTCATCTTGTACTCGGCGAGTCGGGCTTCTTGGTGTCCAGGGGTAAGACTGTGCATCTGTCCCTCTACTGACAGTCCCATTTGTTCCTAGTCTGTGCTTTGGCCCGTTAAAATCTCGGGGGTCCCAGCTCTGTCCCCCCATGTCTGACCACCTCTTCCCCGCCCTGGCCGCCCGTAGACGTGTGCAGGCGCCTCGGTCACGGGCACTGACACAAGCGTTCAGCGGTCCAAGTCCAAGGAAAGCTCGGTGACCACTGTCACGGCCTGCCCGCTGCACTGGTTCTGAGTAACAGCACCCCTCTCACACCTCCTCCTCTTGTCCACCATTCAGCTGGTCCAGGGCCTGCTCTGTGTCCAGCCTTTGAGACACACAGCAATGTGTCTAGCGGCACAGGTCCGGCCTTCGGGGACAGCAGGAGAGACTCTGTCCAAAATCTCGAATCTCTCTCCTGCATTCCCCGAGACCAGCCTCGTCAGCGTGCCCCAAAGGCCATCACCGCGTCCGACACTGTCTGTGGCGCCTCTCTGTGATCACGGGCCTCTTCTTTAAGAGTCTGTTGGAGAACTCTGCCAGGAGTCGGAAGCTGAGCTAGCCTTTGGAGGGTCTACTCTCCTGTTCCAGGGATTTGCCCTTCTCAGGTCCTGCAGCACCTCTCGCCTCCTCACGGGTTTACGGTATTCCAGGGCGACATCCCAGCTGGGCCAGGTGACCGGAGCCCATCCAGGGCAATGATCTTCCTGCGTCCCCACTTATCTTGGACAGTCAGCATTTCTGTCCTGACCTTCCTAACCCAAAAGTGATTCTCCTCGGAAGAAAACAAGAGGTCTGCCTTTCGTCCACTTGCGGTCATCCCATCCTAACCCTAATCTCTTCCTCGAGGTTGCTCAGAACAAAACCAGACCAACCCCCTTCTTCTCATTCTCAGCACTCACTGCTGCCCGTCCTCCGCCCACTCTGACCTGATGCTAGCATGTCCGTGTCCTCGGGGACCCACTCCGTGTGCAGGCGTGCCGACCGTCCCGCGGGGTGATCCGTTTACGCCCGTCTTCTTGGTGCGTTACTGCCACCTCCCTCCCTCCCATCCTCGGGCCCTGAATGTGCTCTCCTCCTTTCCAGCCCTGACTTGGCAAACCAGGTCAGCTCTACTATTCTCTGCCCTTGAACCATCACTGCCCCCTCCAGAGGGGCCAGGGGCTGAGGCCAGCTCCTAAGAGCCGAGCGTTAAATGTTCAGTGTAAGCATTCACACCAGGGCTCGACATTGTTTTGTGGACTGTCTGTGCCAGAGAGGCGGTTGTTAAATATTTGCCAACGCACTCCCGAGCTTATCGTAATGCAACAAATCTCAACCCCAAGCTGGTCCTGCTCCTTCTCCCCTGAAGTGTTGCTGAATGCAGCGGGAGGAGGCCACGGTACTGCTGACCCGTCCATCTCATCAGCTGGGCCCTCACTGCTGCGCTTCGGTCTTACCGCATTGATTTCTCTCCCATCTGTCACCGTGGCGGCTCCAAACCCCTCAAGTCTCCCATGCCGCCTCTTGGCCCTTCCTCGAGAATCCCCTTTTCTTTCCTCGTGTCCCCATGGCCCCCTCCTTTACCCGTCTCTGATGAAGAGGTAGGCGAGGCCAGCCCCTCAGCAGGCTGGCTCCCTTGGTCCCATTCCTCCCGCCTTCTCCAGCAGACTGTCCCCCTCACCGGCCCCTCGCCCTCTCCCCGCTCCTCCTCAGCTGCCTCCAAACACACCTGTGTCGCCATGACCCCTAAGCACTCTCGCTGGAGCCGTCGCCCGCTGGCGACTGACCCAGATCCTTGCCTCCCTTCTTAGCCAAGCTCCGTGAGGAGGCTGTGGACGGTCGGTGCCTCGACTTCCCCTTCCAAGCGCCCCACGCTTGCCGAGCTGGCTCTGACCTTGTCGTCCTGCTGAAATCGCCCTCTCCAGAGTTGCCATTGGTTCCTCATCCTTCCGAACCTCCCCGTGGCCTCTGACACCACTGACCGCCTCCTCCTCCTGAATACTCTCTCCTCTCTGGGCTTTTAATACTGCTTTCCCCTGCTTCTCCTCCTGCCTGTTTGACCGCTCCTGGTCCCCTTTGCTGAATCGTCATCCTTGCCACAAACACTCACTGCAAGCGTCCTTTCTTTTGTTCCCCCCTACTAAAACCTCCTTTATTTAGTGTAAGAAAATTCACAGACATCAGGGCAGATGTAGCTCAGGGACTACCTTCTCCACGAGGAGGAAGGCACGATCGAGCACCCCAGCCCCTCTTAATTCCAGCACCTTCCCTCTGCCATTATTTCCTACTTACCCAGAAATAGCTTGGTTTGTGTGTCTCTGTTCTGCACTGTGTGTCTTCTCCATCCCTCACCATTCGATTGTGAGCTCCCTGAGGGCAGCGACTGTCTTTTGCCCCCTTTTGGATCCCCAGCACTCAGCACAGTGCCAGGCGCGTGGTATGTGCTTACAATTTTTTACTGAATTGAAATGAAATTGAATCTCATCCTCTCCCCTGGGTTCCGTTATCATCTCTACACAGATGACCCCCAGAGCCATGTATCAGCTCTAGCGTCTCTCCTGAGCAACAATCATGCACCTACAACTGCCTGTCTGGATCTTCAAACTTGGTGTCCCACAGGTATCTCAAACTCAACATGCCCCAAACAGAATTCTTTATCCTTCCTGCCAAGTTCCTCCTTCTCTTCCCTATCACTGTAGAAGGCACCGCCATCCTCCAGTCCCTCGGGCTCCCAACCTAGGAGTCACCCAGAACTCCTCTCACTCTCAACCCCCCTCATATCCAATATGGTGCCAAGGCCTGTCAATTTCACCTCTGCGACATCTCTGGAATTTGCCCCCTCCTCCCCTCTGCAACTGCCCCTCCCTGGGGCAGGCCCTCATCGCACCTAGACTATGGCAATAGCTTGGCGGGGGGGGGGGGGGGGGTGTGTGTGCAGGGTCTGCTTGCCTCCAGTCTCTCTTCACTCCAATACAATCTGCACTCAGGGGCCAAAATGATCTTCCTAAAGCTTAGGTCTGACCACCACACTCTCCTACTCAATGGGTCCTCTTTGAGACCAACCAACCAACCAGCCAACCTGTTCAGGTCTCCAATTGCCTCAGTTGTCAAGCCTGAAGCTCTTTGTTTGGCCTTTAAATCTCTTCACAATCTGGCCTCCTCCTCCCTTTCCAGTTTTCTTACATTCTGCTACTGACCTACTTTCTATTCTTCATCCATGATGCTTCAGCTCCATCTCCGTGCCCTTGCACTGCCTGTCCCCCATGTCAAGACCCCTCTTCACTTCCCCCTCTCAAGAATTCCTGGGACACTTCAATATGCAGCTCAAGGGCACCTTCTGTAGAGGCCTTCCCAGGACCCCCCGGCCGCTGGAGCTACCCTTATGTCTGACGGCTACCTTATGTCTACTTTGCATCTGTCTTCTCTCTATATAATCACATATCTATCTGAAACCAAATTGTCTGCCTAATATATATTATATATAGCATATACATTATATGTGTGTGTACAGATGTATATGTGGGGGAGCAGAGGGAGAGAGGGAGGAAAGAGAGAGAGGGAGGGAGGGAGGAGGAAGGGAGGGAGAGAGAGAGAGAGAGGAAGGGAGGGAGAGGGACAGAGAGAGAGAGAGAAGGAGGGAGGGAGAGAGAGAGAGAGAGAGAGAGAGAGAGAGAGAGAGGAAGGGAGGGAGGGAGGGAGGGAGAACCCAATCAGAAGCTCCTGGAGGGACTGTTTTTGTTTTCCTTTTTATACTCTCCAGAGCTTCGCACCATGCCTGTACACAGTACGAGCTTAATACATGCTTGCTGACTAATTAATAACTTTCCTTTTCTTCCTTCTAGGAATCAGGCTTCTTCCCCTTTCTTCAAGGGCAATGGGGAGTCCCTGAGATTCTTGAGCGAGGGAGTATCACAGTATGCTTTTTAAAAGTGTCAATTCAGTGGCAGAATGGTAGATGAATTTCCATGGAGCATTTCAGGCCACGGGATCTTAGATATTCTTTCTGCGGACCCCTTGAAATCTTTTCTCCCCAGATCTGTAAGACTGTGCGTGCATGTGTGTGTGTGTGTGTGTGCTAAAAACAACAAAAAGAGGCGTAGTTTAGCTCTCCTGGAAGAACAGGTTGAAGAGAAGTAAGGCAGTGGGAGAGATGGGAAGACGGATTTCTGAGCTGGGAATCCCCGAGCAGCCTGAGGACAACGAGAGCGAAGGCCTGACCATCCCTATGGCTTCACTGGGGTGAAGTGAATTGAAGGCACAGAAACATGCAGACTCAAATCTTTATGAATGAGGGTGGGGTTGGGGGTAGAAAGGATATCCCTGAGCTACTGCCCCCCTGCAATCCCACCTCTGACCGTCACCAAACTCAAACCACCCTCTCTCTCGACTGGCCAGTCTGACAGCCTTTTCTCCATGTGTTCCGCTTAAGCTCTGCCACTGCTGAGTGCCCCTCCCTCGTCCACAGAAGCTCTGTCCCGCTGTGGCTTCTGGGACATGGTGCCTCTGGGTTTTCCTCCTCCTCAGCCTCCTCTGCTCGACTGCCAATTTGCCAGGCCTGCCGTGGGAGTCCCCCGGCCTCTGCTCTTCTCTCCACACTGTCTCCCTTGGACTCTGGGCAGATGGATCCCCACTCTATATCTCTCTTGGCCTCCAGTTCCCTATCATCAACTGGACATCTCTGCTTGGATGTCTGCTGGCATCTCAAACTCAAAATGTTTAAAGTGGAAAGCGTGATCTTCTCCACCAGTCCTGTCCCCTCTCATGCCGAGGACACCGTGACCCTTCCCTTTCCTTCCCTCCCACACATCTCATTTCGTCATGTCTTGTCTCCTCTCCTCCCTCCCTCCCCATCCATCTCCAGGCCTCACCCCGCCCCCTTCTCTGCACCCAGGACCCTCATTCAGGCCCTGCTGTAATCTCTGGTCTCCTGGCTTTCTCATTAACCCCTACCTGGAATTTCGGCAGAGCCTTCCAATTGGACCCTGGGTCCAGTTTCTCCCTTCTCTTGCCTTCAGTCCTCCACACCATTGCTAAAACAATCCTCCTAAGGCCCAGGTCTGACCATATCCCTCAGCTCCTCAATAATCCTCCACAATCTCTCCGTGCTGCTGGGATAAAACACAAACACCCAGCACAGTGGCCGGCACACAGCAGGTGCCTAATATGTGCTTACTGACTGACTGATTCATGTGCTGTACACTCCAGTACAACTAGCTGGTCGTTGACTCTGACATCCCGTCTCCCACCTCCGTGCATTTGTCCAATGACTAGAATGCACTTCCTCATCTCTGCCTCAGAATCCTCATCTTCTTTACAGGCTCAGCCCAGGTGCTCCCTCCTTCGTGAAGCCAGTGAAGGAATGCAGGTGGGCACCTTCTCACGCTGCCTAGACCACAGAAAAGTTGAGTGATGTGCCCAGGGTCAAACAGCCCGTGAGAGTCAGAGGCAGGGCCTGAACCTGGCTCTTCCTCTACACCATGAGGCCTCTCTGGTTGGGAGGAAGGGATGAACTTCAAGGATTTGCCCCCATTTTTCAGAGAAGGAAACTGAGACCCAGAATGATTTAATGACTGGCCCAGACTCACACAGCAATCTCAGAAAATGACTGCCGCCCCCATCCCTACCGTGCAGCTCTGGCCTCCCAACAACACGGGAAGGGGGTCAGTGCATGAGGAGGTAACATGGGCCCCGGGGGTCCTGGTGACTGACCCAGGGCCAGAGCCAAGGTTTCCCACCCAGAACCCCCAGCTATCGGCACAGAGAGTTGGGACCAAGCCACCCAGCACCGGTAGTCCTGGTAGACTGTGAGCTCCCCAAGGGTAGGGGCTGGCTCACTTGTGTATTTTTCCCCTGCAGTGCCTAGAACAGTGCATGGCACAGAGGAGGTATTATGCTTGCTGACTGAGACACAGATATAGTCAGAGTGACAGAAAGAGCGAGGCGATGGCTTCATCAGGGGCCCTCAGGGGCATCTCACCTCTTTTGTAGTCTTTATCTGCATACCTAGCAGTGACGGGGAGCTTACTACCTATCAAAGGAAACCATTTCATTTCTGGACTGTTCTGAGTATGAGGAGGTTCTGAGAATACTAGACTCTCGGAGCTGATGCGACCTCCAAAGACATTTCTGCCTGAGCTGTGCCATCCCTGCCAAAGGGCCATCTAGTTCCTGCCCAGGCACCTGTAGTGACAGCAAGACCCCCCACTCCTGCTCCAGAGGCTTTCCGAGGCCAGCCCCACACAGACACAGGCATGGAAGGAACTCCTGAGAGAGGGTGCAGGGACACACACAGAGGGGGCTGGTCACTGCGACAGAGAGATCTATCACTGAATGGTCACTGACAAGAGGCTGCGGTCCCAGAGACAGGAGTGAGGCAAGCAGAGCCGCGGGGAGGTCACCCTGCTGCTTCCTCAGAGGGCAGAGCCTCCACAGAGCCTGGGCTCTCCTCCCTGGATGGGACACTGGCAGAAAGCGTCCAGGAGAGAGGCCAGGGGGTGGTCTACAGAGAGATGTGAGAACCCAACTTACCTGAGCCCTGACTGGAAGGAGTCTGGCAGCCATTCCATGCTCCTCCGGGGGCAGGGGGCAGTCTGGAGATGGAGGAGCTGGGGAAAGACACAGCACACTGTCAGGAAGGCTGGCCTGGCCTTTTGGCCACCAGCTGGACACACTGGGCAGCCTGCCCCTGAGCACCTGGCTCCCTCCATGGAATTAACAGAACATGGGTGGCCACCAGACAGAAGGTATCACTGGTTAGAAGAGATGGCCCTGGAGAGCTCGTGGGTCACAAAGGGAGGGACAGGCCAGGCGAGATGACCAAAGACATGGATTCTCTGATGCCCTGTGGGCAGAGGGCAGCCAGAGCTCTGCCCAGTCTGTCTGTCTCCTAAGCACCAGTGCCCAGCCACCATCTTTACCTGGTGGTCTCAGAGGCCTCTCAAACTCATTGACCCCCGTCCCACCTTCATTAGCTTTCTCCAGGAGTCAGTGAATGCAGTGACCAGAGGGGAACCTGACTTCAAGATCCTCCTGACACCCGATGGCTCTGGGACCTCAGGAGAACACTCAACCTTGGCCGACAGACCCTTTGTGGCAGAGGAGATGCTGACCGGTACTGCTGGAGGGAGTTTCGTCACCCGGGAGCTCCCTGCACCACAAAAATCCTGGGTCCAGTCCCGTCCTTAGCCCCATCTTCCCCACAAGTCCAGCCCTCCTCCTAACTCTGGGGTGGGGAACCTGCAGCCTCAAGGCCCCATGTGGCCCTCCAGGTCCTCGAGTGCGGCCCTCTTAGTCCAAACTTCACAGAACAAATCCTTTCATTGCACTTCTCTGTGAACACGCTCTATGCCCGGGAGGATGGAGGCTCCCTGAGGGCAGGGACCGGCTCCCTTTTGTCTCTTCCCCAGCAGAGCCTCGAACAGTGCCGGGCACAGAGGAGGTGCGAGCGAAGGCTTGCTGGCGCAGATACAGACCTGGTCAGAGCCACAGAAAGAGCACGGCAGAGCCCTGCCCCAAGCCGGGCCATCAGCAGCGCTCCTGACTGACGGGGTGAGGGGTCTCAGACGCCAGCTAGTCAACGTGCCTCGGCTTCCACAGGAGGAAGCGATTCCCAGGGAGGCTAAGAGACCTGCCCAAGCCAGGCCGGCAGAAAGAGCTGAGGCTGGACGGGGGTCGTTTGAGATGGGATGCCCGGACTTCTCACCCGCCCTGCCCAGGCTTCTCGTGAAAAGGCAGAGACGTGGTCACAGAGACAGGAGAGAGATACACACAGAGCCACGAAGAAGGAGAGAGAGGAACAGGCACACAGATCCCTGCAGACACCACTGGGTCTCAGACATAGAAAGAGAAAGAGCCCCAGGCAAACGGTCTTTGGGACGGAGGGAATCAGCCACGTGGAGAGACACACACACAGACAGTAAGAGAGAATCAGGGAAAGCTCATCAGAGAGGAGAGAGAGGAGAGAAAGGGGGAAAGGAAGGGGAAGAGAGAGAGAGGAGAGAAGAGAGAGAGAGGCAAAGACAGAGG
>NW_020953953.1:823741-896190 GCF_900497805.2 Vombatus ursinus | reverse complement strand
AGAGAGAGACAGAGAGAAAGGGAGAGGGGAAGAGAGAGAAAGAGAGAAGAGAAGAGAGAGACGCAGAGAGAAAGAAAGGGAAAGAGAAGAGAGACACAGAGAGAAAGAAAGGGAAAGACAGAGAGAGAGAGAAAGGGAGAGGGGAAGAGACAGAAAGAGAAGAGAAGAGAGAGAGAGAAAGGGAAAGAGGGAGAGGAAGAGAGAAGAGAAGAGAGAGAGAGGCAAAGAAAGAGATACACAGAGAGAGAGAGGAGGGGAAGAGAAACAGAGAAGAGAGAGATACACAGAGAGAGAGGAAGGGAAGAGAAACAGAGAAGAGAAGAGAGAGAGGCAAAGAGAGAGAAAGACAGAGAGAGAGAAAGGGAGAGGGGAAGAGAGAGAAAGAAGAGAAGAGAGAGATAGAGAGAGAAAAGGAAAGAGGGAGGGAAAGAGAGAGACAAAGAGAGAGAAAGGGAGAGGGGAAGAGAGAAAGAGAAGAGAGAGAGAGAAAGGGAAAGAGGGAGAGGAAGAGAGAGAAGATAAGAGAGAGAGAGGCAAAGAGAGAGATAGAGAGAGGAAGGGAAGAGAAACAGAAGAGAAGAGAGAGAGAAAGGGAAAGAGGGAGAGGAAGAGAGAGAAGAGAGAGAGAGGCAAAGAGAGAGATACAGAGAGAGAGAGAGGAAGGGAAGAGAAACAGAGAAGAGAAGAGAGAGAGAGAGGCAAAGAGAGAGAGAGAAAGGGAGAGGGGAAGAGAGAGAAAGAGAGAAGAGAAGAGAGAGAGAGAAAGGAAAAGAGGGAGAGTAAGAGAGAGAGAAGAGAAGAGAGATAGAGGCAAAGAGAGAGATACACAGAGAGAGAGGAGGGGAAGAGAAACAGAGAGAAGAGAGAGATATAGAGAGAAAGGGAAAAGAGGGAGGGAAAGAGAGAGAGAAAGGGAGAGGGGAAGAGAGAGAAAGAGAGAAGAGAAGAGAGAGAGAGAAAGGGAAAGAGGGAGAGGAAGAGAGACAGAGAGAGAAGAGAAGAGAGAGAGGCAAAGAGAGAGAAACACAGAGAGAGAGAGGAAGGGAAGAGAAAGAGAGAAGAGAAGAGAGAGCCAACGAGAGAGAGAGACAGAGAGAGAGAAAGGGAGAGGGGAAGAGAGAGAAAGAGAGAAGAGAAGAGAGATACAGAGAGACAGAAAGGGAAAGAGGGAGGGAAAGAGAGAGACAGAGAGAAAGGGAGAGAGACAGAGAGAGAGAAAGGGAGAGAGACAGAGAGAGAAGAGAAGAGAGAGAGAGAAAGGGAAAGAGGGAGAGGAAGAGAGAGAGAGAAGAGAAAAGAGAGAGAGGCAAAGAGAGAGATACACAGAGAGAGAGAGGAGGGGAAGAGAAACAGAAGAGAAGAGAGAGATACAGAGAGAGAGAGAAAGGGAAAAGAGGGAGGGAAAGAGAGAGAAAGGGAGAGGGGAAGAGAGACAAAGAGAGAAGAGAAGAGAGAGAGAGAAAGGGAAAGAGGGAGAGGAAGAGAGACAGAAAGAGAAGAGAAGAGAGAGAGAGGCAAAGAGAGATACACAGAGAGAGAGAGGAGGGGAAGAGAAACAGAGAGAAGAGAAGAGAGAGATACACAGAGAGAGAGAAGGGGAAAAGAGGGAGGGAAAGAGAGAGAAAGGGAGAGGGGAAGAGAGAGAAAGAGAGAAGAGAAGAGAGAGAGAAAGGGAAAGAGGGAAGGAAAGAGAGGGAGGGAGAGGAAAGAGACAGAGAGGAAGGAGGGAGAAGGGAGGGGGAGAGAAAGAGCGAGTGAATGAGCACAAAGGGCTGTGCACAGAGATGGTCTCTCACATGATGAGTCAGAGACAGAGAGAAATGAAAAGAAACACAGAGATGGTCCCTGAATGGAAAGAAAAGCTGGCCTCAGAAACAGACAGGGAGAGACATTAGATCATCCAATCCATTTATCGTCCTTTGTAATTGTTTGCAGAAGAGGAAAGGGGGGGCCGGGGGGGGGGGGGGGAACCTACCCAAGGTCGTACAGTGAAGCACGGGTAGATCCCGGGTCTCTTTCCTCAACGTCTGGGGCGCCCCTGATGCAGACGTGATCATTGGAGAACCATCCTCAGATCCTGTAGAGAAAGGAGCTGGATGGAAGAGATGGCAGGTTATGGCAGGGTGTGCGTGTGCATGCATGTGTGAGCCCCTAAGCCCACCACCCCCTGGGTCCAGAAGTCCTCCCCTCCCCCACCCTGCACCTCCAGCTGGCCACCGCTCATACTTACCCTTGTCCCCTAGAACCTGGACTCCAGATTCCTCTGGGGTCACACCCCCTTCCTTGATGCTCTCCACTTCTCCCGCATTATGGCCACTTTTAAGGCAGGAATGCTGGGGTGCACAGAGGGGAAGTGACTTCCCCAAGGTCACACAGTGAGTCAGGGGGAGAGCCCAGCTCCCCCACCTTCTGGCCCAGGGCTCTCTCCTCTCCACCTGGGGATCCAGAGTCGTTGGCAGAGAGCTGATGCAGAACGGAGCTGGAGAGGGAAGACAGGAGAAGATGGAAGAGGGTGGGTGGGTCCACCTCTCGGCTTCCTCAGCCAGCCATCCGTTGGCACCATGGAGAATAACAGAACGTCCAGACCTGGGATCAGACAAGAGGCTGCCCAGCCTGGGCATGAGGGCCCAGGTGAGGAGAATCAATCAAACACCCACTACATGGGCCAATAGGCCGGCAAAGGAAGCCCCAAGCTCCTCAGGCTCAGGAGGGAGGCCAACCCAAACCTAGAACCTCAGAGCTGCAAAGAGCCCCCAGGGGCCCCCAAGTCCAGCCTTTCCAGGCTCCAGGGGAGGGAAGGAGGCTCGCCTCCCAGGCAGCCACCTTCAAATGGGATGCGAGGAACGGCCACGAGGAACGGCCGCGTTTGCTAACAGGCTGAGCACTCAGGGAGAGCCCAAAGGGTGGCAAAGTGCTTTTCAAACATGACTTCATTGATCCTGGTCCATAACTGCTATTATTATCCCCATTTTATAGATGAGGAAACTAAGGCAAACAGCGGTAAAGAGATTCGCCCAGGGTCACACAACTAGCAAGTGTCTGAGGTCATATCTGAACACAGGCCTTCCTGACTCCCAGTCTAGTACTCCAGCCACTAGGCCACCAGCTGCCTTTGCTTTAATGTCTGAGTAACTCACCTGATCTTCACAATGGCCCTAGAAGGGAGGTGCAATTATTAGCCTCATTGGACGGATAAGGAAACTGAGGCTCAGGGAGATGAGGGACTTTCCAAGGGTCCCACAGCTTGGAAACGCCTGAGGCTAGATTTGTACTCCAAGTCCCAAGGCCCTTCCCACGATACCACACTACCTTGAAAAGTGGTCATCCCACCCGTGAGAGAGCAGGGCGGTGTGGTGGACAGACCGTTAGAGCAGGGTTCAAATCCCCTTGGGCCTCACAAGCTCTGTGACCCTGGACAAGTCACTTTACCTCTGTCTGCCACAGTTTCCTCATCTGTAAAATGGGGGGGGGGGGGGGCGGACCAGATGGATCCTAAGCTTCAAATCTAGACTTCTAACGATCAGGGAACCCCCAGCCCTCCTCGTGTGCCCACTCCATCTGAGGATGCATCCCCCTTACATCAAATCCTCAGTCAGATGCTTGCACAGAAAAGGATCCCTTGGGGCCCCTCCCTAAAGGCGACCTGACTTTGAAAACTCCCCTTCTCTGGGCCTGTCATTGGCCAGCCCTGCATCGGCCCCACAAGAGTGGCACTGGAAGCAGGCCTTCCCTGCTCGAGGCCAGGTAGACACTATTGTCGGCTGGCCCTGTCTCCCGCGGCCCCGCAGGCCAGGCTGTGAACAACGGACCCATTCTGGAGGCTGCTACCGCGAGGGTTCCCGAGCTCCCAGGAAACAGGACCCTGATCTCCTAGGGCAGGAAGCCTCCCCCTGCCTGGCCAGCCAGCCACTCTCACCTCTTTCCCCCAGCACTTGAGCCCGGCTGTCTTCCATGGTTACTTCTCTCAGTGGTCCTGTCTTGGCCTCCCCAGGTGGCCTGCGGCTCTGGTGCGGGCTCTGGGGCCCTAGGGAGGAGGCGAAGCTTGGGTCACAGAAGAAGCCTGGCTCTGGAGATTCCAAACTCCACTGTCCAAAGTGTGGGCTGGCCTACGCAATGTTCTAAGGGCCCTCCCGGCTCTCGGGCCTATGATCGACCCGGGGTGGGTCCCAGCTGCTCCTCACGGCTGACCTCTGGATCTCCAGGCCCAGCTCCTGCACCTTCCTCAAGGCTGCCGTTGGAAGAGGCAGGAAGGCCAGTGGGAGGCCAAGAAACAGAGAAAACGTCTTCTCTGTATGGCAGAGCAGAGAGAGTGGAAGAGGCCAGGGTGGGCAGGCCCCTGAGATGGGCCCTTCTTTTGACCTGGTTAACAGGGCTCCGGCCAGCAGGCACAGGGCTGGGAGTCACAAGGCCCGGGTTATCCAGTGTGGCCCTCTCTGTCTCTCAGCCTCGGTATTCCTCTGTGGATAACGGGAGCTCCCATTTCTACAGATGTCGAGGTTTATGAAGCACCTTCCTCACCCCAACCATGTGAGGTTGGTGGTTCAGAGATTATACCCCCATTCTACAGATGAGGAAGGTGGCTCTCAGCTGCTGACTGAGCTGCTGTTTGCACTTCCACGTACTTCAAAAACACATCTACGGAATCACAGGTCCTGAGAACTGGATGGAGCCTCAGAGATCACCGATTCCAAATCCCTGATTTGGCAGATGGGGAAACTGAGGCATGAAGCCCAGAAGAGACTTGCTCAAGTTCCCGTAGTGAGACTCACCTCCCTGTCACTAAGCTCGGACACAGATAGACCTAAACCTTCACACGTGCACACACACCCCTAGACCATGGACTAAGAACTGGAAAGGACTAGTCCAACCCCCTCATGGCGCAGAGAAGCAAACTGAGTCCCAGAGAGGGGTCCCCAGCGGTTGGTCAGTGGCACGGTCGAGATTCGCACCCGGGTCCTCTGGCTCCTGGGCCAGCGTGGCCCGGGAGCCCGGGAGCCCGGGAACCCCTGAGGAAGTTCTTTCAATGAAAGACTGAAACTGACTGGGAGGTAACTGACGGGCTGGTCAGTTTCACAGACAGCACCTGGATGGCGGTGGGGGGGGGGGGGCTTGTCTTACTTCGCCCCGCCCCCACGAAGGGGGCGGACCCTGCCCGGCTCCTCGCCTCCCTCCCTAGCCAGAGGCCCCTTGGCCCCGCCCCTCCCCACCTCCGCCCAATCCCCGCCCCCTGGGCCCGGCCTCCTTTGCTCCCGTCCCCCGCCCCCTGAGGTCCCCCTCCCCCCGGCTTCCCTCGGCCTCTCTCTCCCCCGCTACATCCCCTCCCCCTGAGATCCCCCGGGGACGACTCACCCCCCGGCCGCGCTCGCGGCGTCCGGAACAGGACAAAGGCCGCTTCCTTCCTTCGCTCCCTCCCTCCCTCTGGGCCCGGGCCGGGTTCCCACTACGCCTGCGCTCGCGGAGCACTCGGACTCCGCTACCCAGAGGCCTTCGCGGCGCCTCCACGGTTCTCCAAGGAATGAAGAGGTCGCTATGGATTGTGGGAAATGGAGTCCAGCGGGCTCCAACTGGGCCAAGGGGCGGGACGGGGGCGAGAAGGAGGGAGGAACGTGGAAGGGGGGGAGGAGCTGGAGATGCGCAGGCGCTTTGACAGTCCCGTCAGGGCTTGGAGAAAGGTGAAGCCCAGCGTGTGTATGACGTCATAGGCTGACTCCTAGACCTGAAGAGGAATGAAGAGAGGGAAAGGAAGGGTCAACACACTAATTAAGCCCCTACTGTATACCGGGCACTGTGCTGAGGGGAGGGGAGGGGAGGATAAGGAAAAAGAGGGGAACCCTAGTCCTTGAGCTAGCACGGGACTGCCTTTTTGGGGGGGTGCAATTATGTGTCTGTGTTTGTGTTGTTTCTCTGCGTGTGTGTGTGTGTGTGTGTGTGTGTGTGTGTGTGTGTGTAAGTGGGTCTGGTTCTGAGCCTTTTCTGCGTGTTTGCGCGTTGTGTGTGTCTGCCGCTGCCTCCCGTTATCTCTTCACGTTTGTGTGTCCGTAACTGTCTCTTGGGGCGTTCCCGTGAGAGGCCTGACACGTCTTGGGAGGGGGTGCGCACCCCGGGGGGTCGCTGAGCTCCGAGCGCTCCGGCTCCCCAGGGTAAACCTTGCTCCTGGTAACTTTTCAGCGCTCAGCCAATCAGCAGCCTCTGTGGCAAGCGGGAGGGGGGGATGCGCCGGGGGTGGGGGGGGGGGGGGGGGAGCTGGGCGGGGGCCCCGGGGGGTATCTGCCCTGAGCCGCAGGGCAGGGGAGACTGCCCGCGGCTTCGTTCGCTGTCCGAGGGCCGGTTCCGTCCCTGCGCGTCGGGGCGCTTTGGGGCGCTTCCAGCGCTGGGTGGCAGCTGTGTAACTGGCTTTGGAGCCGGGAGGATTGACAGCTGCGACGAGTTAGGACGTGGAGGACTGACTGATACGGCTTAGCTCGGGTTGGATTTCCAGCTTTGCTGGGGGGGCACGAGGACCCCGAGATTGGAGGGCCTTTGCAACTGGTGAGACCAGAAAAGCCCCCAAGGTTTCACCAGCAAGCAGAGCCCAACCCAAACCTGGTGAGGACGGGAGCTGAGTAAGACGGGGGGCCAGCACACCCCCAGAACGACCCACTTGATGAGCCCGGGGGGGGGGGGGGGTAAACTGGAAGGAGCCAGGAACCAACTCATCTCTCGGCTACACAGCACCCAGAAGGGAGCTAGGTGGGCACTCTGAGAAAGGAGAGAAGGGTTCTTAGGGTCAGGGAATGTGCCCTCCCTCCCCACGGGGTTAGATGGGGAACGTTCTGAGCCCACTATCCTCAGAGGGGAGAATGTGCTGCTGGACTTCTTAGTAATTAGTCTTTTCTAAAAGCTCATTGATTTCAACTGGCTAATTACTATTGAGTGAGATTAGTGAGTAAGAACTTGAGAATCTGGGGTCACTCCTTTGTTGTCATTCGCACATTTCTGACTCTGTGACCTCGTTTGGGGTTTCCTTGGCAGAGATATTGGAGTGGTTTGCCATTTCCTTCTCCAGCTCATTTTACAAGTGAGGAAACTGAGGCAAACTGGATTCAGTGACTTACCCAGGGCCACACAGCTAGTAAGTTATCTGAGGCTGGATTTGAACTCTGGTCTTCCTGACTCAAGGCCCAGTGCTGCCTAGCTGTCCCAAGGTACTTCCGCTACCGTATTAAACACTGTCTCATGCTCATTAGTTTAAGCTTTCTTTGCAGGAATGCCATTTTCCTCTTAAGATTCAGCATTCAGAGGAATGTCATGAAAAGGGGATATGTATACAGTGACCGATATCTTTCTTAAGCGTAGATGGCCCCACTTCTCTGTGGTGTACGGGCTCCTGGCTTGGTGATGTGTGGTAGCATGATTTAAATTTCTGCGTTCACCTGATGCATAGTAAACTTATTTTTTTTCCCAGCGGCTCACTTTTATTCTGTGTGTCTTTTTGTTTGTTTTTTTTTTTAAGTGCATTTCTTGTAAGCAACAGATTCGGAAATTTGATTTTCAAATCCAATCTCTTACTCTTTTTAGTTGTACTGGATTGTTTAATCCATTCAGGTTTTAGGTTATGGAAGTTAGGTTTATATATTTCCTCCATTTGTCTCTAATTTTTTTTTTCCAAATTAGGATTTCTATCCCCTCTTCCTCTATAAATACAGTACTTCTCTCTTCAGTTACTTTAGCTTGACCTATTTTAGGGCCACCATGTTCCCATTGGTTCTCTTTTACCTTTTAGCCTTTCTTCCCCATTTCTTCCCATTGGCCAAGGGTTGTTTAACTTATTAAGCTAGGTGACAGGATTGGTAGAGCACTGGCTCTGGAGTCAAGAAGCCCTCCCTGCAAAACCAGCCTCACACGCTTAGGAGTTAATGAGATTCTGGGCAAGTCACTTAACCTCTCTGGGCCTCACTTTCCATTTTAAAAATGAGAATCACAACAGCACCTGCCTTGTTGTGAAGCTCAAGTGACAGAACCTTTGTAAAGCGCTTTGAAAACCTCGAAGGGCT
This sequence comes from Vombatus ursinus, assembly GCF_900497805.2. Lineage (NCBI taxonomy): Eukaryota > Metazoa > Chordata > Mammalia > Diprotodontia > Vombatidae > Vombatus > Vombatus ursinus. Next base: position 888,157 of record NW_020953953.1, on the reverse strand, counting down.
ACATAAACGCGCACTATTGTTATTGTTCATTTTCTTCCTTTGATCTTATTTAATTCTTCCCCTCTTTTCCCCTTCTTGATTAATTAAATCCCTCCTCCTCTTCTTCACATCAACTTGTTTTATTCATTAATTATTAAAAGGTCATTCTCTGTGCCTTTTTCTTTTCTTTTTTTTTTTTGGTGAGGCAATTGGGGTTACTTGCCCAGGGTCATATAGCTAGTAAGTGTTATGTGTCTGAGACTGGATTTGAACTCAGGTCCTCCTGAATCCAGTGCCAGTGCTGTATCCACTGCCCCACCTAGCTGCCCCTCTGTGCCTTTTTCTAGAAGGATTTCTTTCCCTCATTCTCGTCATTATTTAATCTTCCGTTTCTGAACATCCCAGACCTCTCTTTGATTCACGGCCTTCTTCAGTCTCGGTATATCGCATGGAGCTAGGGCTCCCAAAGCACCTAGTGTGCGTCTTTGTTTCTTAGTTATTGCCTTGGATCCTGCTCCTTTTTCCTCTTGTGCTTCACTCTTAGCAGTACTCATTCCTGAAGGTGATGGAGAACATATTGCCCCATGGTAGGAATTTTGATCACACAGTTCATTGTTAACCTTACCCTCCCCTGGTCATTCTGTTCTCCACTTGCCATGAAATCTCTCTGGGTCTATGCCTTCCAACTCCTCTGGGTGTCAATTGCCCTCAGAGGCTCCTATTCCCCTTTTTCTGAGGTAGTACGAGTGATCTCTGAGAGCCCTGCAGAATATATCCATTGTGAGGTCCCTATCTCCCCCAGATTTAACCACTATGTGTCTTGGAGTTTGCAATATAGGGTTTTTCTCTTGTGGTGATCTGTGAATTCTTTTGATTGGTTCTCTGCTTTCTGTATTCAGAGCTGGGCAGCTTTTAAAATATTATTTCTTGCATTATCATGTTCAGGTTTTTTGAACTGCTGTTTTTTCCAGAAGACTTATAATCCTTAAATCGTCCCTATGCATCCTGTCTTTGAGATCAATATATTGATTCTGTTGTTTTTTTTTCTTTAAATGGTATTGACTTTTGCTTCTCTTCTTCCAGATTGTCCTCCCCTGCTGTGTATTTACATTCCCAATCAGTTATTCTCACTTTTGTTTCTTTGGTAAGACTTGCCACCATGGATTCAAGTTTTTCTGTTCTGCCAAAGAGTTCAGCTGAGCAGGCCAGAAATTCTGCTTTCCAATTCTTATTTCTCTTTTAAACTATTCAGGAACATCCTTCAGTGGTTCCGTGCTCCCTTGAGCATCCGCAGGGTCCTCTGCCTCATCCAGTACTGATTCATTCTCCTTTGTCACGCAATGTTTATTCGTGGATGCCTGAATTCTCTTACTTGATCTGGAGGCCATTTTCCCTTCTGTTGGTTTAATGTGCTTATTATGCTCAAGGTTTTTAATTGGGTTTTCGTTTTCCTGAGATCTTTGGTAATTTCATTCTTTTTTTGCTTATATTCCTCTATTGCTCACTTTCTGACTCACTGCCATTTGATGGCAGTTTTCCTGGAGGCTGGATCTCAAAGCTGTCTCAGCCTCCTCTCATGCTGGACAATTCAGTTCATCAGCCTCTGTCTCTGTCCCAAGTGACTTTTGGGGGAACGAGAATAGCTCCAGTTGGATTCTGGGCTCTTTCTCTCAGGCTTAGAGGAGTGCTCCATAGCCCAATACATGTGCCACCCCAGTTCCTTCTATTCCTCAGTTCTTTGGCCCACTCTTCTGTGGTACAGATATCCCTTCCTTTTTTCTTTCTCTCCTTTCCTTCTTTCTCTCCTTTCTTCCTCCCTTCCTTTTTAAGAGACAGTTTGTTTTGTTTTCATATGACAAACATTTGAAAGTTGCTTCCACTTTGTGAGAGCTCTCTTAAAACCAAGTAAAATAGTTAAGTAAAATTAATAACCCAGTAACCTCATCTGAAAGTGCATACAACTTTCACATCTGTAGCATCCTCCACCTCTCTATTTTTTAATTTTTTTTTTTATTTTGGAGGCAATGGGGGTTAAATGACTTGGCCAGGGTCACACAGCTAGTAAGTGTCTGAGGCCGGATTTGAACTCAGGTCCTCCTGACTCCAGGGCTGGTGCTCTATCCACTGCGCCACCTAGCTGCCCCCACCTCTCTGTTTTTTAATGAATAATAATCTATACTTTCTTCCCCCTCCCCACTTGAAAAAAAAAAAGGAAAAACAAATTTCTTGTAATAAATATGCATAGTCAAGCAAGACAAATCCCCTCAGTGGCTCTATATGCTAAAATATATATCTCATTCTGCACCCAAAATCCATCAACGCCATCATGCATGGATGGTGTGCTTCCTCATGAGTCCTCTGGAATCATTAAGATTCTTTGTATTGTTCCTATCAGGTTTCAAAGTTGTTTTTACAGTGTTGTTATTGTATAAATTGCCTTCCTAGTCCTGATCATTTCATTCATCAGTTTATAAAAGTCTTCCAAATTTTTCATTTTTAAACTGATGTTATCATATGAATTGTTCTTCTGGATCTGCTCACTTCACGCTGTATGAGTTCATGCAAATTTTTCCATGTCTTTTTGAAATAATCTATTTCCTCATTTTTTTAACAGTCCATATTTTTTAATAACCTGTCACATTCATGGACGACTTATCCAGCCTTTCTTCAATTGATGGACATCTCTGTAGTCTCCAGTATTTTTTGTCACCACAAAAATAGCTGATAGAGATATTTTTATACACATGGGTCCTTTTCTTCTTTCTTTAATCTCTTTTGGGTTTAGGCCAAGCAGTAGAATAGTTGGGTCAAAGAGCATGTACCATTTAATGACTTTTTGTATACAATTCCAAATTGCTTTCTAGAATGATTGTACCCTCTTATAGGTCCAGTAAGAATACAGCAATGTGCCTGTTTTCCCACAGGCTCTCCAATATTTATCATTTTCCATTTTTTTTCCACTTTCCTTTTAGCACAGTATCTAAAACTAGCAGATTAACACTTACTTAATCAATGTTTATTGAATTCAATTGTCATCTTTGCCACTCACAGTGGAATCTCAAAATTGCTTTAATTTGCAATTCTCTCATTAGCAGTGATTTGGAACATCTTTTCGTGTAACTATAAATAGCCTCAAGGATTTCTTCTCTTGAGAAATGTCTGTCCATTCCCTTAGACAACTTGTCAGTTGGGGAATGGCTCTTTTCCTTATAGATTTGGATCAGTTCTTTATATATCTTGGAAACAGGACCTTTATCAGTGAAACTCGCTGCAAAGATTTTCACCTAGTTCATTGTTTCCCTTTTAATATTAGCTTTATTTGATTTGTTTGTAAAAAAAAATCTTTTGAATTTTATGTAAATAAAATTATCCATTTTGTCTCCTATGATCGTCTCTATTCCTTGTTTTGGGGATCAACCTGTCTCCTATCTATAGATCTGGCCAGTAATTTTTTCTATGTTCCTCTAATTTTTATGATGTAGATCCTTTTATATTTAAAGGACATACTCATCAGTGTGTGTGTGTACATACATACATATACAGATATATATGTATATATGTACGCACATACTTATATAAGTATATGTATACATATATAAAGTAAGCATATATAGATGTAGATGTATATGTATATATATATAAAGTATGTATATATATATATGTACACACATATTTATATATAAAGTAAGTATAAAGTATGACGAGAGATCTAACTTATTCCATACTGCTGTCCAATTTTCCCAAGGATTATTTTTTATTAAATAGCGAATCCTGATCCCAATTTCTGGGGTCTTTGTGTTTATTGAATACTAGGGAAAATATATACGAACTTATGGAGAATGGAGTAAACAGAGCCAGGAGGACAGTCTATACAATAAAAACATTTTAAAAAATCTTTGAAAGACTTAAGGACTCAGATGGATGTAATGAGCAGCCACAATTTCAGACGACTAGTGATGCATCACACTGCCTCCTTCTGGACAGAGAGAGGATGGATTCACACCACAAAATAAAACATATACTTTTTGGCATGGCCAGTGTGGGATTTTTTTTTTTTTGCTTGACTGCATATTTGTTACAAGGATTTTATTTTGTTTTATTTTCCTTTTTTCTCAGTTGTGGAGGGGGGATGAGAGATAGTAGAGGATTGGTGGGGATGGGGTTCCTTCCTCCTGTCTCCCTCCCCACCACATGAGAAGGAAGGCCTGAAGGAATTAAAAAACAAAACAAAACAAAACGGGACAGCTTTGAAATTGACATGTTGAATTTGTCATATATATATAGATATTTTAAAGCAATTATTTAGTATTTTATTTTTCCACATTTACATGTAAAAACAATTTTTAACATTTGTTTTTAAAACTTTCAGTTCTAAATTCTCTCCCTTCCTCTGTCTCCACCCCCTCCCATTGAGAAGGCAAGTAATTCGATATGGGTTACACATGTGCAGTCATGCAAAACATCCCCATAATAGCCATGTTGTGAAAGAAAACATAAACCAAAAAACTCAAGAAAAATAAAGTAAAAAAAAAAATCTGCATTCAGACGCCATCAGTCCTTTCCCTGGGGGCAGATGGCATCTTTCATCTTAAGTCCTGCAGAGGCTGTGTTGCTGAGAAGAGCTGAGTCATCCACAGCTGAATTTGTCATATATTTAAAAGAAAACTAAGCTTTATGTAGAGATTCACAGTTTCACTAAGGTCCTGTTTTATAACGTGGATGGAAATATTTATTTTATTTGACATTTGTTGTCAGAATGAACAAAAATGGAAGGAATTCAAGTCACTTGGCTCAGATCAACTTACAGATGTGATTACTGAGCCACTGGCAGTGATAATTGAAGTCACTGAAAACCAGAGAGATGCCACAAGGTTGGAGAAGGGCAAATGTCCTGGTTTCAGAGAGGCCAAACACTCTGGGCTAGTGAGATTGGCTTTGATTTCTGGGGAAATGTATCTTCACTCCCCCGAGCTGCCCCAGGGTCGGTTATTCTTGAGGTCTCACCACCCACCATGATGGCTGTTGCCTCACTGCTCATGGCTGATCAGAGCCTTTTCTCCTCCCGTCTGTCTCTGCTTTACTCCTTTTCTGTGGATTCTTCCCCCTCACTGTAGCCTTCCCCAACCCCTTCCTCTCTATTCTGCCTCACTTTTCTCCAGTAACAAAGCCATGTATCATCAGCCATGTCTGCATTCTGCTCAATCCCTGAATTCCTCGTCCACTGGTCCTTGGCACCCTCTATACCTCACCGGACCCCAACTGTGGCTTCCTGTACCGTCGGTCTTCTCTGCTCCTTCTGTTCCTGAAAGACATTAGACGAAGGACCATGACCATGCTGACTCCACACTCAATGTGATGCTGCCTAATTTCATCTTGGTCCTCAATGCGTTTGGTTTTCACAGTACTTTGGTTCTTCTAAGCCAATTCAACCCAAAGCAAAAAGTGCTTTTTGGGGGGATGTGTTCAGAAATCAACAAACATGAAATAGAACCAGTGTTTCCACATAGTAAGTAGAACCAAAAAAAGAGAGAGGATTATACATGAAACTGAATCTCTATTACATGCAGCTTCCTTTTCCTTTTAAGTATTTACTATATTCAACATATTTTAACAGCCTTACTCTATTCTTTTCAATAACCCTCATTTCCTTCTTTTCTCTTTCTTTCTTTGGTTAACTCTATGTCTAGGCTCTCCTCTCTTTTCCTCCCTGAAGTTCAAAATAACAAAAACCCACTACCTCAAAACTCATAATAAATGTAAATAGTCAAAGCAAACTCCCACTACGATTTGCCCCCAAATGTGTGTCTCATTCTTCGCCTTGAGTTCCTCTACACTGGGTCCAGAGGGCGCAGCATGCTTCATCCTTGGTCCTCTGGAGGTGTGTGTTGGTCACTACTTTCATCGTAGTTCAAAGTCTTTCAAAATTGTTTTTCTTTACAATGTTGTTATTGTATAAATTGTTGACTTCTGGTTCCATTTATTTCACTCGGTATCGGTTCATAAAAGACTTCCCAGACTTCACTGAAACCATATCTTTCATCATTTTTTATGGCACAATACTATTTTATTATATTCATACAGCCCACGTGGTTCAGTCATTTCCTAACTTATGGGCACCCCCTCAGTTTCTAGTTCTTTGCCACTGCAAAACCAGCCTCTATCAATATTTTTGTACATATGATCCTTTCCTTTCTTCATTGAGATGGGTTAGTTTGCTAATGTTTTGGGCACCGCTCCAAATTGCATCCCAGACCGGCTGGACCAATCACAGCCCCACCAACGTGCCTCACGTGTTCATTTCCCCATGGCCCCTCCACTATTGGTCATCTCCTTCTTTTGTTGTCTTTGCCAATCTGATGAGTGTGAGGCAGGACCTTAAAGTTGCTTTAATCTGTAGTTCCCTAATTTTTAGTGATTTGGAGCATTTTTTCATGTGGTTCATCTACCCTGTAGAGGGCACTGTGCCAGATGGTGGTGATACAAGGATAAAAGAGTCTCTGACACCGAGGAGCTTTTATCATACTGAGTGGATTCAATGTGCAAACAGACAAGAACATGAATGCAGTTTTGAGCAGACAGAACACGAACAACAAAGACATCTGGGAAGGCTTCCTGTAGGAAGTGGCACATGAACTGAGGCTTGAGGGGGATTCGGGATGGAGGTTTGCAGGAACATCTTCCAGGCATGGGGGAGGGGAGGGGCAGAGAGCCCGTTCAAAGGTTCATAGATAGGGAATAGAATCTTGAGGCCGGGGAACAACACGAGTGCCATTTGGGCTGGGGTATAGCTCTCTGCTCCCCTACAGGCAGGAAACAAGGTCTCTCTTAGACAGGGGTGGGTGAGATGTCTCTCTGCAAGACGCATTTAGATAAATCCATACGGACATGCAGACAACTTACAGCACCTGAGCGGTCCACACCAGGCCGACCCCCCACAGAGCTAATGGATCCTGGAATACTCGGAGGGGTGAGATATTTCCAGCTCTGAATCTGGGGTCCCTTCAAGGTCTGAGGCAGGATTCAAGCTCAGGTCGTCCTAACTTCCTAACTCCAAGTCAAGGGCTCCGTCCACTTCTCCAACCCCCCTCCTATATCCCGTCTTTATTTTTCACACTCTGCTCCTGCCTTCTCACTGACCATTCATTTCTTGGCCCCTGGATATCTGATTTCTCACCCCACCACTCAACAGAAGCCGCTGTCTCCAAGGGTACCAGTGATAGGCTGGGAAAGGTGGTTTTCTAGAGGAGTATTGGCTTAACACTGAACACCCGTGGACTTGTTTGCTCTCTGTCTGCCCCTCTCTCTCCCCAGCACAGAACAAAAAACCCCATTTGGGGTTTTCTTGGCAAAGATGCTGGAGTGGTTTGCTATTTCCTTCACCAGTTCTCTTTACAGATGAGGAAACTGAGGCAAACAGGGTTAAGTAACTTGTCCAGGGTCACACACCTAGGAAGTGTCAAGTGTCAGAGACCAGACTTGAACTCAGGAAGATGAGTCTTCCTGACTTCAGGCCTGACATTGTATCCAGTAATAGTTTAATAAATGCTTGCTGCTATAGACCCTTCCCCAAACCTTTTTTTTTTTTTTTGATGAGGCAATCAGGGTTAAGTAACTTGTCCAGGGTCACACAGCTAGCGAGTGTTAAGTGTCTGATGCCAGATTTGAACACAGGTCCTCCTAACTCCAAAGCCAGAGCTCTATCTACTGTGCTACCTAGCTGCCCCGAGACCTTTCTTTCTTTCTTTGGCAATTGGAGTTGTGACTTACCCAGGGTCACACAGCTAGTAAGTGTCAAGTGTCTGATCTGAGACTGGATTTGAACTCAGGTCCTCCTGACTCCAGGGCCAGTGTTCTATCCACTGTGCCACCTGGCTGCCCTCCTTAGGTTCTTTCTTGAGGTGATCTATGGATTCTATTCATTGGCACTTTGTTTTCTGTGCTCAGAAGTTCAGGGCAGTTTTCCTGTGTTATTTCTCGCATTATGGTGTTGCCGTGTGGTGGGTTTTTGTTTTTTGTATTTTTTGACTTGTGGTTTTCTTCTGGGAAACCTATAATCCTTAAATTGTCTCTTTGCATCTGGTCTTTGAGGTCATTATGTTTTTGCTTACATGAAAAGTATCTTTCTTTTCACGTTATTGTTGTTTTTTTGCCCCTCTTCTTCCAGATTGTCCTTCACTTCCATATATTTGCATTCCCAATCAGTTAATTTCTCTTTTGTTTCTTTGGTGAGACTTGCCATTATGGATTCACATTTTCCTATTCTGCCAATTATTTCTGCTGTGCAGGCCATACGTTCTGCTGTCACAATGGTCATTTCTCTTTTAAACCATTTAGGAACAGTGTGAGATGGTCAGTCCTCTCTTCTGAATCCACAGGATCCCCTTCCTCATCAGGTATTGATTCCTTTTCCTTTGTCTTGAAATACTTATTCAAAGATGCCTGAATTCTTTCACTTGGTCTGGAGGCCATTTTTCCTTCTGCTATTAATATCTCCACATTGGTCTATCTGCCTGTGCTCATGGTGGTCTTTGAGTTTTCTTCCTCCTGAGCTCTTTGGTAATTTCAGTCTCCCACCCACCTTGTTCCCCTATTGCTCACTTTATGACTCTCTCTCTTCTAATGGGGGCTGGATCTCAAAGTCTCTCAGCCTGCTCCCATTCTGGGAGGATGAGAGCGTTGTTCCTAGGTCCCTGCCCCAAGTCATTTGTGGGGAGATCGAACTGGCCCCAGCTGGATGATGGGCTCCTTTTCTCAGGTTTAGTGGAGTTCCATGTAGCCCCATGGGTCTTTCCCTCTCTTTCTCAATTCTATGTCTCAGCAGTTCAGAACACTGCCATATCGATGGCTATCCAAGGCTAAGCAGATTTTTGCCACTGGGAGTGTGGATCTCTGAGGCACTGGGAGGAGGTGGAGAGTTGAGTTCTACTGCAAGCCTAGACACAGGTCCTGCTCCATTCCCTCTGTTGTGGTCCAGAACACTGCCACTTGGCTATTATAACCTGAACAAATGTCTACCCCTTTGAAGTTAGGATCTCTGCCGCACTTGGAGGAGGAGGGGAGGGTCCCACTGTGGAGTGCAGCTCTGCTGCAAGTCTGTGGGTTGGCTAGTGTGGGGAGGGGGTGCTGAGTGAGCTCTGGTTAGGGAATATTGACCTTCTCTGCTGGTAGTTTGAGGGTTTTGTTTTTAACTTTGGGTTCTCAGAGTCCTAGACTACGGAGACAGCTGACATTTCTGTGTCTGGTGCCTAATTTCTATTTCAGGGTCAAACTACTCCAAACCTCCAAGCTATAGAAGGTTGTCTTCTGGTCAAGGAGGGTGGTAAGAGACCAGGTGATCTCCCCACTCTCCCCCAAGTAATTAATTCCTTCTCAGGGATAGAGGGTTTTGTTTAAGGAATAGCCAGGGGGCCCGTGTCACTCTAGATTGAAGTTAACAGAGGGGAGTAAGGCCTAGGAAGACTGGAAAGGCAAGAAGGGACCAGGTTATAGAGGGCTTTGAATCAAGAGGATTTGATATTTGATCCTGGAGGTGATAGGGAGTCACTGGAGTTTGAGTAAGGGTGAGACAGGGTCAGACCTGAGCTTTGACAGTGGGGGCGACCTAGGGCAGGGAGACCAGCAGCTATTGCCACAGTCCAGCTGGGAGGGGATGAAAGCTCCCCGTCCGTGCCCCGGGCTCGTGCCCCGGGCTCCTGCCGGCTTTCAGCAGGGCCCCCTTTCCTCAGCTCTGCACTCTTCGGGCAGTCTTTCACGTGTGCACGGCTGGACGAAGGCACTCCCCGGAGCATCTCTTTGCGTTTCGTGGTCAGTATTGGGCCTGGTGTTCTCCTGTCTTGGCTGAAGTCTGTGTGAATGGGAGCCTCCTCTAACCACTGACACGGCAATTTCAACCAGCGATCTGATTCCTGTTTCAAAAACCACACCCAAAGCTCCTTGTCATCCTCCCCTCTAGCCCGTCAATCACAAGCGTGGGTGGCCTTCCCCAGTGCAGATTTGTGGGAGCAGGGTTTGGTTTCACGGGTCTGTCTGCCCAGGCCGGCGTGGAGGTGTGGCAGGGAAGGACCACCGCTAAACCTTCGCTTTTCAGGCCCTTCATCACCTGGTGCCTTCCAGCCCTCTTCCATCTCACTCCTCCTCCTCCCTTAACCCTCCCCCCAACAAGACCCCCCATACTCTGTGCTCGGGCAGCCGTGGCTGCCGGCTGCTCCTCAGACAAGACACTCCGAGCATCCAGACTGCCTCAGAGAGCGCAGCTCTGACGGGCTGGCCATGATGGTTCAAGGCAAAACGTCCAATCGCCAAAGATGATGTTACGGAGAGCTCACGCAGGGCAAGCGCTCACCTGGTGGTCAGAAGCGATGCAAGGACCCTCTCAAAATCTCTCTGAAGAACTCTGGAATTGACTGTGACGTGGGAGTCGCAGGCACAGGACCGCCCAGCACGGTGTGCCCACATCAGAGAAGGTGCTGTGCTCTATGAGCAGAGCAGAATTGAAGCAGCTCAAAGAAATGTGAGATGCAGAGATAGAGAGAATCCCCCCAAAGGTTCCCATGGACTCCTTGTGTCCGACCTGTGCTAGAGCGTTCCGAGCTCGTACTGGTCTGACCGGCCAGTCGGATGCACTGTAACTTGACTCTAGTCCAGTGACGTCACTTTGGTCCTCTGAGAAAGGACTGCCACCACCACCCGTCTTCCAAGTCTGGCTGTTTCCACTGGCTGTCCCCCACACCTGGAATTCTCTCTCTCCAGCTCCTCCAGGACTCCTTGTAGTCCCAACCAAAACCCCACCTTCTGCAAGAAGCCTTTCGTAAGCCCCCTTAATGCTGGGGCCTTCCCTCTAAATTATCTCCAGTTTACCCCGTTTATGTCTCATACATAGTTGTTTGCAACTACCTGAGGAACCCTTGGCAAGTCACTTAATCTGTCTGCCTCCATTTCCTCAACTTTAAAATGGGGATCAGAACACCTTCTATCTCCCAAGGCGGGCATGACCAAATGAGCCATTATCTGTAAAGTGCCTGGCACACAGTAGGCATTTAATAAATGCTTCTTCCATTCCATGCACCCCAAGTATCATTTGAGCCTCCAAGGAGAATCAATGTGTGATCCTTCCATTATTCTGGAACATCTTTCTTCTACTTTATTTTTATAAGTGAATGTCAAGACTGATAGGATTCAGTTTCTCCCGTTATGTGTTTACTGACTGGTTATGGGACAAGGAGCTCACATCTTAAGTACAAAAGTCAAACTGGAACGTGTGAAGCCTAAAACCCATGATTATTAGCACTGTCTCCCTCCTTTCTTCCCTGCAGACGGGGAAGGGCGGGAAAAATTACTTTAAAGCAAGATCATGTGCTGTGGTCGCGTCTGGCAGAATGTAAATGCCTTGAGCGCACGGAATGTTTTACTTTTCTTTGCCTTCAACCACGTCTGAGTTTCTTTGTTTTGACCGCACTGACCGTGGGGAGTGGTGCACAGTGGGTCAAGTCAAGCAGCAATTATTAAGCACCTACTGCTTTGGCTTTTAAAGGCAAGCAGGTAGTAGAGTGGGTGGAGCATTGGACTGGGAGTCAGAAATTCCTGAATTCAAATTAGGCCTCAGACACTTAATAGCTGTGCCACCCTCTGAAAAAGCGCCTAATCTCTGTCTGTCTTGGTTTCCTACCTGTAAAATGGGGAAGAGGGCAGATAGGTGATACGGTGGATAGAATGCTGGGCCTGGAGTCAGAAGAGCTGAGTTCAAATCCAGTCTCAGACACTTATTAGCTAGCTATGGGATCCCGCGCAAGTCACTTAACCACTATTTGCCTCAGTTCCTTATCTGTAAAATTGGGACACACTGGAGAAGGAAATGGCATATCACCTCAGTATCTTTACCAAGAAAACCCATGGACAAGTCCAGGAGGCCATGTAGAGTTGGACACAACTGAGTAACTGAACGGCGGCAAAAAGTGGGGATGATATCAGTAACTGCTTCCCAGGGTGGTTGTGACGATCAAATGAGATAATCCGTGTAAAGTGCCTGGTACGCCTATATAAACAGTAGCTGTTGTACTTTCATTATTATTTGTCAGGAACTGTGCTAAGCCTGGGGACACACACACACACACACATATACACACACAAAGCAAAAAAATCCGGACCCTCAAGAAGCACGCCACGTGCAAACAACCTTACATACACAAGACATAGACAAGCTAAATCGGAGATTAACTACAGCATTATGGTGGATCAGGACCTTACGGAAAGTAGAATTTTAGGAGATCTGAAGGAAGCTTGGGAAGCCTGGAGGTGATGAGGAGAAAACGGACAGCGGGGGGACGGAGGGTCTTGTTGGAAGAGGCCAGTGGATCAGTCAGTATGTGAGAGGGGACCAGGCGGTAAGAAGATGGAAAGGTAGGAGGGAGCCAGTCACGAATGGCTTTGACAGCCAAGCAGAGGATTTTACATTCAATCCTGTAGTGGCCAGGGTGCCATTCAATGGAATGCTGGTTTAACAACTGGCTTTCTGGGGGGAAGGGGGGAAGCCACACACACACATATGTGTACAGATACAGATATTTGTATGTGTTATAGACCTACGTGTGTGTATATATACACATGCACATATATTTGTGTGTATATTACACACATATACATACATATGTATGTTTATGTATGTTGTTATTTAGTTGTTTTCAGTCACGTCAGACTCTGTGACTCCTTTTGGGATTTTCTTGGTAAAGATACTGCAGTGGTTTGCCATTTCCTTTTCCAGCTCATTTTGCAAATGAGAGAACTGAGGTAAACAGGGTGAAGTATATACATGTACGTAAGTTTATTACAAATTTTACCTCATATAAAGGAAGCATAGCACACACTTCATAATTCATAATAAAATATACATTACTCTTTATTGTAAATTCCACGGAGCCAATGGATTCTTAACAGAATGTTCTCGTTGACTTCTGCCTAACTCTTGTATCTGTAGCCAGCCTATGGTTGCAGTTTAACCATGATTTGACAAATGGAGTTGCATCCCAATCTGCTAATTCTTTTCCCAATAAATTTATTGTCATTAAGTCAGATACATGATTTACTGTTAAACTATTTCTCACCCTCGTACAAATTATATTCATTAAACGGAAACCTCTCTCGGCTTCAGCTGTACTGATGGCAATAGCGCTAATAATCTTTTTAGCTTTCTGTATAGTGGCAGGTATCGGAACGTTGTTTGCTTCTACATTATTATCTACAAAATCACGAAAATCGTTCAAATCAATTTCATGTTTTAAAATTTCACTTAAGTGATGTAATTTTTTTTCACCAGCTCTCCATGGTGAAGTAAGTTCTTCAAAAGGCCAAGTAGATGGCTCTAATAAATCAAAATAATGACAAATGTTTTCATCATTTCTCTCTGATAAGAGACGTAAGTTCATGTGTTGAATTATATTTTCCAGTAGCACATTCCTAGGAAGAGCATTAAATGTATTATGTTTACCAAATGGAATGCCTTTAAAGTTGTCTGACTTCATTAAATCTTCAACTTGAGATTCATGCTTTCCAGTACCAATCTTTAATCTTTCCAGAGCTCTTATGGTGCATTTGATTAATTTTTGTGCTTTGTGAATGTTGGATGATTTTGACTGTAAATGCAATGCAGTTGAAAGTAATGAAAGTTCTTCAAGAATATCAATCATTAAAGCAAGGTCTTGCAAGAAATTACTATTAGCTAATCTCTTTGCCAAACTAGAATAAGAAGAAGAATGAGAAAAATGCATATATAACGTAGGATATGCGTGCCATATGGCAGTAGCGGCTTGTAAACTGCATGCTGCCCATCTCGGGCCTAGCACTTGACCAATTTTAATAATTTCCATTTCAAGTTCTTTAGCTACAGTTTCCAGTTCGGTTTGATTTTTATTAGATTGGTGATAAATGGAATACATTTTGTCCAGAAATATTTTTAAATGATTAACTTGTTTTATTTCAGATATTGAATCATCCAGTGATAATTGCAATTGATGGCTTAAACAGGGCCAAAAGATGATTTTAGGAAAATTTTCTAACAGCTTTGTGGCTACTCCAGACTTTCTTCCCAGAATTTTATTAGCACCATCAGAACAAAACGCAATTAAGTTCGCTTTCAAATATTCGTTATCAAAGCCACAATCATCTAAAGTAGACAACAACGTATCGAAGATACACTCCGCTGTGGTCGACACCAATTCTTTTAAAGCAACAAATAACATGATGGGTGCAGGTGCGGACTGAAGTGCGCACTGGAGATAAATCACCAGGGTGCTCTTCTTTGAAATCGTCGTCACCTCATCAATGACGACGCAGATTTTGGCATTCTCCTCTACGATATTCTTAAACATCTTCATCTTAATTTCTTTTGCAATGTGTTCTGCTATTCTCGTTGCGCTGTATCGTGTACGTAAACAATTGCCTATATCTATCCCATTTTTCTCCTGTAATTCTATTGCCCCCTCAATATCGGATAAAGGCCGATTACGTTTGACTAAACTGTAAACAGTTTTGAAAACTCTTACGGTAGCGTCGATATTTTTATTATTTAGTTTATGGACTATATTTGAAATTGAGTCATCAGCTGACTCTTTTAACAAGTTCTGAATTTTAGTATGGGCTTTAGAAACATCATGTTCCCTAATTTTTTTTCTCAGAGAAGCCTGTCTCGTAATTTTGTTACTGCCATTTGGGGTGATTAAATAGGCGCTCCATTCCTTGGACACGTGGATGTGCTTTTCAGCTGTCATTCCCAAGTGCCGAATGGTGGAACAGTCCTTACATCCTAATTTGCCTCCTTTTATCTCAAGCCATTTGTACTGTTCTGAAAACAGAAATGCTTGTTTTTTGTTCCAACAATCTGGAAGCGTAAGATTATCTATTCTTTCCCTGAAGGAGCATGATGGTTCCTCTTCGATGACGAGTCGTCCAACAGACTCGAAGTCGGGTTCCGCTGGCTCTGGCGCTTCCCAGGGATTTTCACTCCTATCATTATTTTCTGCGTCTGTCTTCACCTTCTTCACATTTAAAAAACTCAACAGATCACTTTGTCGTTTTGGTATTTTAGGGAGCAAAATCTGAAAAATAATGTTACGTTTAGTTAATAAAATTCATGATACCGTTTGAGTGTTATCATAAAAATTCTGTTCATGATTTCTCAGTTTTTGAAATAGCATAAATTTTAAGCTAAAATACTTGTTTGAACTTGTATTTCAGTTTTCACGTATAACTTGGGCGGGACTTACAAATTCTTGCAAAATTCATCGTCAGTTTTTAAAATGCTACCATCGACAACAGTGCCACACTCAGACCGTGAAGAAATGCCTGACAACTCTCTGCTCCAGCAAAGAAGT
Source organism: Vombatus ursinus (assembly GCF_900497805.2). Taxonomy (NCBI): domain Eukaryota; kingdom Metazoa; phylum Chordata; class Mammalia; order Diprotodontia; family Vombatidae; genus Vombatus; species Vombatus ursinus. Next base: position 872,816 of record NW_020953953.1, on the reverse strand, counting down.
CACTCACTTCACCGACTAACGTGTGGAAGAATGTAGTTCCAACACAAATGCGGATTGATATTTTCATCTACATGATTAATGAGTGAGATAAAAGTGAAACAATTTGCCACTGGCTTGTCCCTGATGCAGGCGGCTTCTTTGCTGAATTGGGTAATACTATTCAAGGACGAGAAGGCTACTCCATTCACAATGTAACAGCCATAGACACGACCCGTTTTGAAGCGTAACCTGCACCGTTCCCGTTTTCTCCGTCCACTGGAATGTGGATGGAGACCGTCCCAGACGGAAAAGCCTCCCGAGCGTCTCACCTTCAGGGACACTCACCTCGCTCAAAGCGCTCTGGACCGGCGGGCCTGCTGCTTCCTGGCTGCTCCGCTCTGTTTCTGCCTGGACCTCACCGTCGCCACATTCTCCGGTCGTGGGATAGCAAGGACGTTCCTTCGGTTGCCTTTCCCGGGCTGATGCGCCCAGGCAGACGCTCTGTGTCACAGCTGCGTCTTCCACTTCCTCTCGAGGCTCCCGACTGAGGCGATCTGAAGGAATGTGTAAAAACGTGTCGTCAGCCACTCTCCTCATCCCCTCCTGGTTCTAAGTTCTGTAGCTGCCATCAAAGATGAACAAGTTCAGTTTGGACCAGAGACAATGAAGACAGTTAAGGGGGAACTGGCACGTGTGACAGGTGACAAAACAGGAGGGACAGACGCCACCTGCCCACCCGCCCACCACAAAATCATTTAGGCCCAGGGTCTGGCAGGGACTTACAAACTGCACTGAAAACAATACCCTCAACAGCAAACGTACAACTCCCGGCGGACACAAAGACGGAAACACACAGGAAGAAGCTCAGAAAATCACTCAAATGAAAACGATTTGAAATCTCGAGCGTGCCCGGCCCAGTCACATGGGTTAAAACCAAGCAAACCAAAGCCCGCCATCAGTGCGCTGGGAATGAGAACGACGGCGGGCCGTGACAACACAGACTGAGAGTGTGAGGCAGGGGCTCAGGACCCAGGCTGCCGCGGCACCGTAGCGAGGAAGGGAGAGCAGAAATGGACAGCTGCCAGCGGAGGCCGCACAGAGGGAAGGCAAAGCGCCTCGACTCCGCGAGGGGGACCAGGCGGGTATTACCGTGTTTCCGGCAACGTTAACAATCAGCAGACATGGACGTTTACGGACACATGTGCAATCAGTGACAACCTCGGGGGCTTTTCATGTTACATGCTCGTTTGTCTCGTCCATATCCTACTGTACACACGTGAATACCTGTGGTTGTTCAAACAAAGCTGGTTATTCAGAACAGTTCACATTCAAAGGCAGAGTCAGAGCCTGATGGGACCTCAGAGGTCCTCCCGTCCAATGCCCTCAGGGCCACAGGCTCCTAAGTGTCTGAGGCGGGACCTGAGCTCCCGATTCCTGACCCCAAGCCCCCTGGGTTACCGATCCCTCCTCTTGGCACGCGGCTTCTCTGTTCTTTACCCCCGCTGTTGAGTGACCCCAGACTAGCAATAAAGCAGAGTCAGGCCAAACCATCCGACAGCCCCTGTCAGGAAGTGCATGCCACATTTGTTGTTGAAGAGCGTTTTAGTCGCGTCCAATTCTTCACGGCCCCATTTGGGGTTTTCTTGGAGTGGTTTGCTGTCTCCTTCCCCAGCTCATTTTACAGATGAGGAAACTGAGGCAAACAGGATAAAGAGACTTGCGCAGGGTCACCCAGGCAGGAAGTGTCTAAGGCTAGATTTGAACTTAGGAAGATGATTCAAGTCCTCCTGACCCCAGGCCCAGTGCTCTATCCACTGCACCACCTAGCCGCCCCTATTCCACACCATATGCCACACCCTGACTCCTCCACCTCTCTATTCAGGATGAGATGACGGAGAGTTGGCGGGGGAAGGCAGGGTGCAGAGAAGGAACGTTCTCTTACCAGTTACCTACCACTGAGCTTGTTCAATACAGCTCACCAGAGCTTGACAGTCTTCAAGAGTCTTTACTGTTTATGAGAATGAAGGTATTGTATATATTGGGAGTTAACAAACTCCCATTGGCCCATTGGCCAATCTGGCCCACCATCTTTTCTTGAACGGCCTCGTGAGCAAAGCATGGTTGTTACATTTTATAATCCTTTATTTTATAGTAAATACTTTACTTAATAGAGTAAAAACCATTCTCAGACCGTGAGCATGCAAAATGAAGACCCGCTGGCCCAAAGGCCATCCTCTGCTCCCCCCCCCCCACCTCAGCCCTGCATCGCTTGAATCGAGCTGTTCCGTTTCTCTGAATTTCTCATATTTGCCATCCCTTAAGACAAAAGAACATTCAATTGCATTCAGAGACTACAATTTGTTCAGACGTTCCCTAATTAATGGACACCCATTTATTTTCAGTATTTTGTCAGGCCTCTTCACATCCTGGCTTTTCTGTATTCAGAGGAGCAGGGAAGGCACCTCAAGGGCCCGACCCTTGTTTCTCTCATCCAATTAAGTTTCAAGGCCAATTTCAATGCCCTTGAAGCAAACACTAGTGTGGCCTATGTGTAGCAGGGCCTTAGGAAAGGCTTGCCCAGCCTCCATAGCAAGGCTCTGTGAAATGGTGTTCTGATTATCCCGTTGGATTGACTCCTGGGTTGGCTGGTTTTGCTTAACTCCCTCCTTCCTTTTTTTTCTTTCTTTTAAGTGATGGCTCCCTGACTGGGGAAGGGAGGAGTGACATGCTGGGAAATGAAAGTGATGGATAAATAAAATATAGCAATACAAGTAAAGGAAAAAAGACAGAGTTGAAATGTTTTGGCAATGTGTCCCAGAAACAACTGAACGCAGTCATCCAAGGTCCAGTAAACCAAATGACACAAACTGTGGAGGGAAGAACACTTTCTTAAGTGAGAGCTGCTGAGAAACAGTCAGAAATTAGGTTGGGGCATCGCTTCACATCATCGACTTTAAGGACTTTCAAGTAAACACGATGAATATACATTTTAGATAAAAAATAAAGCGGAGTTGCCTCAGAAGACTACTTAGAAAGGCTATTCAAAAGCTATAGTGAACTGACACAGATTCATCAGAGAGATGTTTCTAAATCTGATCAAGTAAGAAAGGTAGGTAGATGGTGCAGTGGAGAGTATCTGGCCTAGAGGCAGGAAGACCTGACTTCAGATCCGGCCTCGGCCACTTACTAGCTATGTGACCGTGGGCAAGCCACTTAACCCAGTTTGCCTCAGTTTCCTCATCTGTAAAATGAGCTGGGGAAGGAAGTGGCAAACCCCTCCAGTATCTTTGCCAAGAAAATCTCCAATGGGGTCACAAAAAGTCAAACACAACTGAAATGACTGAACAATAACAAGTGAGAAGACGGCATTCTCAATGGAAAAATCAGAAATGATCACTGACCTCCTGAAAAACTGTTCAAATTCTCCAATAATTAACTAAAAACTCCAAGACACTACTTAAATTGGCAACAAAAAAAACCCCAAAAAACAAATCTTAAAACCAATTCGGTGTTGATGGGACCAAGAATAAAGACATATCATCATACTATTGGGACGGTCAGGAATTGCCGTGAACTTATTGGAACAGAAAACAGCAATCTCCAATGAGAACTAGGAAGTGTTCATGCTGCTGGACCCAAGGAGCCCACTGGCAAAAACACATCCTAAGGACGCTCCCCAAAGGGAGGAAAAAAAGACCTTTATACCAAAGTATCCACAATATATTATTCACAGCGGCAAAAACGAGGGAAACCCCAGTGCCCAGCAATTAGTGATGGCCAAAACACAGTGGAGTGAACTTGGTGGAACGTCGTCAGGCCATACGAAATGACAAACAAAGAAAGATGGGCCGAATCCACCTTTGCTCCACAGAACCGCCAAGACCGACAGTCATTGTTTTTAATGGCCTTTGCACACTGTTGGCTCGAGACTGGACCACGCTGCTTCAATTGGCATCTCTTTGAAGACCAGTGAGGTAGAACATTATTTCGCTAGACCATTCGTAGTGTGTGTTTCTTTCTCCGAACACTTTCTGTTCATTTCCTTTGACTGTTTATCTCCTGGGGACTAGAAGCAACTGGGAATCGATTACCAATCGACATGACGGATGGAATCAATGTCAAAAGCTTCCTCCTCTCAAATACCGAAAAGAGAAGCATCTTCCACGTCTATGAGGACACAGGCACGTGGTACCGGAGAACAGTAAGTGGCAGAACTGAAGAGGGAAGCTTAGCCTCCCCAAGGTCTTTCCCAAATGCCTCAGGGCTTTCAGGAGAACACCATCGGCCCGTCTCTCACACACTCACTCACTCACCTGGATAAATGGCTCTGGAGACGCCTGCCTTGAGCATCAGTGGTGTTTCTCCTCTCTCCAACTGGGAGATCACATCAGGTTTGGAGGGTGGAAGCCCTGCCCCTGGGGAGAGAAATCAGGAAAGTGGGCACAGAGGGCCCTGGGGGACAGCCTCAGCCACTTCCTCTTCAGGGGAAAAAAAGAGATGCTCAGACAGCAAAGCGGACGGTACAAAAGGCCTCCGAGTGACAGTCTGGGTTGGAGTCTGTCCCAATTCAAGACCGGTCACACGTCAGATCTGGGCCCTAGACCCACAGCCTGCTAAGAGCGGAGGGTCTTTCTTCGTTGGCCTCATGTCTGCCAAGAACGGAAAGGATGAAGGGAAGTTATGAGCTCAAGGCCAGCCAGAGGAAGCTGGCAATGCCCTGGCACCCGTGGACGGGAAGCATTCATCAAAGGACACACACTCTTGACCAGTCCTGCACATGAAGCAGACTCAGGCAGCCCTTCAGACCCCCAGCAGGGCAGAGGGGAGAATACAGAAATGCCCAGAGTCACAGGGGCAGCCGTGCTTACCCACGGAGATCAGGTTTTCATAGTTCTCCAGCATCACGTCCCTGTACAGGGCCCTCTGGGCGGGGCTCAGGCGTCTCCACTCCTCTGATGAGAAGTCCACGGCCACATCGCTGAACGTCACTGGAAGCTGAAACATCAAACCCATTGCTGTGGACCAGGGACCACCCCTCCCATGTCCACGGGTGACCCAGCAAGTTGGTGTGGGGTGTAAGGAGGGGGTCCTAAAGCCCTGAGAGTTTTGGGTACTAGTTTTTTTGGTAAGACAGATGGGCAGCAATCTCATTTGTGAGGGGAGAAAGGGCAGAGCTAAGGCCGACGTGGACTCCTCGGCCCGTCGCCATCTCGGTGTGGGCCAAGATACCTAAAAGCTCTTTTTTGGATGATGCCTAGAGACTTGAGCTGTTTCCATTTTTCTTCCTCTGCGGACCCCACTCCATTCTCCTGTGCATCCCCTGACTTGGGTGTCAATGAGCTCTAGAGCTCCTTGGCCCGCCCCACTGAGACCCTAGGGAGATAGAGGCCCCACCGTACCCAGAGCTGCACCCAAGATGGTGGGCCCATGACAGAGCTGCCCTTCTCTAGCCCCCTAACTTCCATCAACCCAGGCTGGGCACTCAGAGTGAGGGCTCAGGGGCACTTGGTCCCTGGGACTCTGGGGCCTACTCACCAAGGTCTGGGGCTCCCAGGCTATATCCCTGCCAGGCATGGGGGCAGGGCCAGAGCCTTGGAGAGATGCCGGGAGACCCTGGTCAACCTGGTCAAGTCCTGAGTGTTCTCATCTGTAAGATGAGGGGGTGGCACCAGCAGCCTCTGAGATCCCTTCTCCCCATCTCCCCAGCCTACCCTTCCTGGCGCTCCTGCCTCTCATGGATGTCAGCCATACCCGTCGCATTTCTGGCACTCTTGCACAGAAAGAGGCGTGATGGGCTCTAGAGAAGGGACTGGCGACCTCTGAAGCTAGGAAGGTCCCACTGGGGCTGTCATCCTGACAGCTGGCAAGGCTGGGGGAAGAACTGGCGGGTAGAAGGCAAAGAAGAGAGTGGGAGAAAAGAGAGAGAACGGGGTGGAGGTGTGTGTCAGCCCTTGGTCCGAGAGGCATTTTTTCAGGGGATTGCTGGCTGAGTGGAGAAAGGAATGAGCTGGGAGCCAGAGAGGAAGCGGGGCCAGAGGAAAGAGAGTGAGGCAGGGCTCAGCTGGGAGGGGATTCCCTGGAGAGGGAGGGAGGGAGGGAGGCGAGGGGCTGGTGGTAAGGCCATGAGCTGGGAAGAGGCAGAGCACACCCGCTGGGCTTGGCAGGCCAGGCACATTCAGACACAGCTGTTCTTAGACATGGTCCTTCAGCCATGAGCAGGTTGGCCAATCCTGGCCGGTGGTGTTTTTCTGAGTCCTGTGGAGGGCGGGGGCATAGCCAGGCTCTGCCGTTCCCCGAGCCCCTCAGCCACCCCTCCTATTCTTCCTGCTCGGCCCTGATCGTCCCCTTAAACTTGCTAGATCCGTCGATCATCTGGGCCTTGGTCCCCCAAAAGTTCTTGGCTTCTGCCTGCCTGCACTGAGCCTGCGCTTTCGGGGCACTGGTCAAGCCCGAGGAACCCACTGTCCCCCTGAGGCTGCCCTGCCCCCACCTTCCAGAAGCTCAGTTGGCCACCAGGATCCCGTGCGCTTCTTGAATCAGTTCTCAGGCCCGTGGAGGCTCCCCGCTTCTACGTCAGGAGGTTCAGCTCCATCGGGGTGGTGATGTTATCTCGCCCGCATCCAACGGCCTGCACAGCTTCTCCACTTCCCAGTTCTCCTCCCTCCAGCTCCGGACACAGGAGATGCCCTGGGGGAGGGCCATTAGGCCAGGGCCACGGCAGCCCCCCCCCCAGCAAGCGCTCCGCTGGGCTCCCCACTCACTCCACGCGGCTGCCTCTGCCATACTTCAGGCTACCACCACCTCGGAGAAGGTCGTGGGGAAGGAGCAGAGGAGAGCACTTGGGCTAATCAGATGAAAAGGGCGGTGGGTGGCAGTGGAAAAGAGTACAGGCCTGGAGGTAGGAAGTCCCAAGTTCAAATCCAGCCTGAAATACATCCTAGCTGTGTCAGCCTGAGTGAGTCACTTCATTTCTGTCTGCCTCAGTTTTCTCAACTGTAAAATGGGGCTAATAATACTATCTGCCTCCCAGATTGTGATGAAGCTCAAATGAGATAATAATTGTGAAGCACTTTGCACACTGTAGGAGCTATGTAAATACTGGCGGCTGCTGCTGCTGCTACTACTACTACTACTACTACTACTACTATTGATGGTGTTACTCGAAGGTGATTGAGAGGCAAGGAACTCAGGAGTGGGACAGTGGCAGAAGGAAAAGAAGGTGGGAAAGGGCAAGAGGAGATAAGGAGGAATCAGTGTTAACAAAGAGTGATTTAACCTGGAGAGCCAAGCAGTGAATCTGGAGGTTAATCTCCAGAGGTAGCAAAGAGGGGCATCAGGTGTGGCTACTGTACTAGTGAGAGGTGTTATCAGTCTGTTACATTGGGAAGGTCTCCAGGAGGTGCTTAGGAGGGCAGGTGTAGACACCCACAAGGGGCTCAAAGGGTGGGGGAGGGAACGCCGCCCGTCAGGGTCAACTCTGCCATACGTCTTCTCGTCCCCAGTCAAAGGCCTATTTCTTTATCAATGACCCTGAAAGGAGACACTGAGCTTCGATGGGAAAAAATATGCCAAGGGGAAACAACCCTGGTCGGGAAGAAGGAGCGGGCAGGGCTGGCCCACAAGAAGGAGGGGAAGGAGACGAATGTCTCACACCCACAAATGAGAAGAGCTTGGAAACGGGGGCTGGCTGTCCCCCAAGGGCCACAGTGACTCTCCAGGCAGAGATGGTCCAAGGAGCGCCAGAGGAAGGAGAGAAACCTCATGGTAGGTGAGGGGGCAACCGCCCTGAGCAGAGGGAGCCGGGGAACCGATAACTGAAGAGGGAGAGCTGTTGTCTTCCTGAGACAAGCATCAAACACAAAACAGAGAGACGATGAGACTTGGCAAGAGGGATGCCCACTCGCTCCTTCCAGGGGCTCCCACGCAGTGGTACGGGAGACAACCACGTCTCGGGGCAAGGACCTGAAGACAACAGGGACACAGGTGATTCACCTCACTCCTGCCCAGTGGAGGCCAGGGACGGAGACCATCATCAGCTGTCTAGGAAGATGGCGCCTGAGGAGGGGATGCCAGACACCTGGCCAGAGATGCGGCCAAACGGACGTCACGGAGAAGCCGAGCTCTTCCACAAAGTCCCAAGTATCAGAGAATGGCCCCAAGAATGAGGAAATCTGAAAAGACCCTATTTAAGTCCTCCGTCGAGACCAGAAGAAGGTCATATGAGCACTCACAGGAGGGGGGAGGCCAGCCAGAGGCAGCAGAGTCAGGGACGGGGGAGCCAGGGCGGATTACAGAGAGGTAGCCTGAGCCAGCCGGAACGAGGGCAAGAGGGTCCCAGCCAGCTGACCAGCTCCCACCGGGCAACTGAGGCACGTTTGGGACACCACAGACAGCAGGCGGAGTGCAAGGAGGACTGAGACCCTCAGATTCCCCTGAGGGCCCGCAGCGTCACTAGGGGAAGGAACAAAGTGAGGCCTGAATCCACAGAGGACGGCAACCAGGAGGTGACACAAGTCAGGCACAGAGACTGAGCGGAGGACCCGATGCCAGCTGGCTCTTCCAGACGGGCCGGGGCCTGTGGCTGCTCCACAACAACCCTGAGACAGGGGCTACTCTAGCGCCCCTACCCCAAGGGGAGGACTGTGCCCAGTTCTGGGGGTTGGAGTTTAGGAAGGTCACTGATAACCCTGAGAGTGCCCTGAGGGGGGCACCGGGATGCTGGAGGGCCTTCAGTCCACGTCCCAGAGGGATGCACTGAGTGGTGAAGACGAGTCGCCTGTTTGAGGAGAAGGCTCAGGGACATGGCGGCTGTGTCCAAGCGTGTGAAGGACGAGGGATTAGGCTGTTCTCCTGGGTCCCCAAAGGACAGAACTCAGAGCAAACGCAGACCCCGGCCAGGCAGAGCTTCCTTAACCATTAGCCTTCTATCAGGAGGTAGTAAGATCCGCTTGTCCCCACGGAAGGCCCTCAGGCCAAGGCCAAATCCAAACTGGCCCAGTCGGCTCAGGGGCATTCCTTCTCCTTGCCAGGAATGGGTTATCCATCTGGCGTGTGCTGCTCTGCCTGGCTTCAACTCCACAGAATGAGAGGTACCCCCCTGCCCCATTAGACTATAAGCTCCCTGAAGGCAGGGGCTGTCTTGTTTAGCACAGTGCCTGGCACCTAGTAGGTGCTTAATAAATGCTGACTGAATTGGAGGAGGCGGCCACTGAGTGCTTTCAACTCTACCCTCGGTGGGTCTCTGGACCCTCCTGACACCGGGCCTCATTGGGCATGAGATTTCGTACCACACGGACAGTTTCCCTGGTCCTCCATGTGCTCTCCCAAAGTGAGCCCCCCCAAAAGCCATCCCTGGAGGGAAAGTTAACAGGCTGGATGTCCACACGAGCTTGTGTTCAATATGCACAAACGGTTCTTGGTGCGAGGGCTGCGCAGAAACAGGTGTTGGAGGGCTGCAGCCCGCCGGCCCAGGGCTGGTGCACGTGGTGACATTTAATAGGGGTGACTGCAAAGCCTGACACGTGGGCTCAAACTTCCAGGGGAGTCACGTCTCCAAAGTCCTGTGACTCTCCGTCATCCATCAGAACGGCCAGAATACGCTGGGGGAGAGTCTGTGGGTCAGACCGAGATGGGCCAAGACCACTCACGGGAAGGGAGATGAGAAGGCATTTTGGAAAAGGGAGCATTGACTCACCTGCAGCCTGGCTGTCAGCAGCCCAGAAGCCATTCCTTCCTCGGGGCTCCCGTCCTCGGGCAGGGCAGCGTCTTGAGGAGCGCGGACTGGGGGGAGAGATCAGAAGGGAGGGAGACCACCGGTCAGCCCCGGAACTCCCAAGCACAGTCCTTGCAGCACCCCCAAACCCTTCCGTGCCTACGGTGCACTCAGCTTTCTCCACCACTGCCCCGAGGGGCCTGCCCCATATGTCAGGAAAAGGGTGTCAGCCAGGTGTGCTCCAGATGCTGGGTCCCCTCACCACGCCTGGCAGCCCCTCCCCTCATCTCCTGCTCACACGCGATCACGCTCTCCCCAGCATTGTGGGCAGAATCTGAAACGTCTGACGGCTCAGAACCAAAAACTAGTTATTAATGAGTCAGTGGGGGGCTCAGAGTGCTGGGTGGGTCTGGAGGCAGGAAGATCTGAGCTCAAATCCTGCCTCCGACCCTTTCCAGCTGTGGGACCCAGGGTAAGTCATTCACCACTGTCTGCCTCGCTTTCCTCATCTGTAAAATGGGGATAATAGCGCCTCCCCCCTCCCAGGGCTGTTGTGAGGATCAAACATGTAGCACATTGCCCAGCTCTGAGCAGGCACGAGACAGTTATTCCTTCCACACTGACTTTCGATGTATCGTGGGTTGGCATAAGAAATTAAATGGGAATTTTGGGGGAGTTTTGTGGATGCCGCAGACGACTCTGCAGGCCAGCAAACTCCACAGAGCCCACAACCAAATACTTAAGCCAACACCCCGAAAAAGAAACGAACAAATTCAGACTTCTTCTCTGGTATGAAGGGAGGGCCACAAAACTTAACGCAATCGCAAGGTGCCGTGCCCCTAACTCCCGTGATGGGGAAGGGATAACGGTATAAATTTCAGCTAGAGTTACTATTTTGTCATTCCACAAATTAACAGTATTTCTCCACGATGATTCCCCAAATCAGAGACCTCCCTCTTACTCCAACCAGATGTCAACCCGAGCTATCCTGCTATCAGTTCTGAGAGGACCTCACCTCTCGCCACGTGGAACTAAGGACCGGACCTCCGGACAGCCAGTCCCCGGGCCCAGAATCTCCACCCTCAGCTGGAGCTGGCTCAATCAGGGAGTGAGTGAGTGGGTGAGTGTAAATTCCCCTTGCCCACTAAATCTAGGCTGCCTCACGGCACATCCCTCTATCCATTTGGGTCTTCTTATTTATCCCATTAGTTGTGTCCCACGCTTCATGACCCCATCTGGGATTTTCTGGTCAAAGAGACTGGAGCGTTTGTCACCTGCCAGCTCATTTTACAGATGAGGAAACTGAGACAAACGAGGCTGAATGACTTGCCCAGGGTCACACAGCTAGGAAGTGTCTGAAGCTGGATTTGAACTCATGCCCTCCTGACTCCGGGGCCCACCTCGCTGTGCATCCTGCCATCTGCCAAAGTGCACATATATCGTGCCTATCACCACCACACCATCCCCCAACATTCATTTACTCTGTATTGGGCTCTGGGCCCAATAATGAAATCAATAACACCATGGCATCTGAAAAGGGCATGAGCGCTCTATGAATCAACTCAACAGGCCTGTGATTCTGGAGACAAAAGAACGTAAGCTCCCTGAGGGCAGGGACTATCTCCTTTTTGTATTCATATTCCCAGCACATAGGAAAGGCTTGATGAAGGCCTCTTTGTTCCTTCACCAACCAGCTCAGGGTGAGGTGAAACCTTCAGTGGCTTGGGTTTCCCTTTCTCTCAAGATTAGTTATCTGACCCATTCTTCCTTTCCTTTGCTAAGAGCTTACAGTGGCTCTTTGAAGAACTGTTCAGTCATGTCCTTTGACCGCTTCTGTAGTGGGGAACTACATATCCTGGATACCATGGCCTTAATCAGAGACATTAGATGTGAAGATTTCTTTCTCCCAATCACCCACTTCCCTTTTCACCGTCCTTGCACTGATTTTGTTCTTGTCATCAAAACCATCTATTTGGCTTCTGTGATGCCGGCCCTGGGTACAGATCGGAACCTTTCGTGATGTGACCTTCAATACTCAGGTCACGCATCCATTTTGACCTCAGTGCGGCAGGAGACACTGGTCAAAACCTAACTTTCACCAAACTCCTTTCCAGGTTTCCCGGCAGCTTTTGCCAAATAGGGAATTTTCCCTTAAGTGGAGAGTTGGACGTGACCAGAGGACTCAACAACAGACACTTCTCTTTATAAACCAACACCAAAACGTTTGGGTGATTATAGCTTTAGGACTGAGAATCTCTCTTTTGTATCTGTATTTTTCCAGGACCCAGTCCTGGCCTGGAACATAGCAGGCACTTTAATAAATGTTTGCTTCTCACTCTCACTTACTGGATTTGTTGCACTGAGATTACAAGGAACACAACTCAGAAGTTTCACCTCATGACTAGCAAACTGGCAAAGACGATGAAAGACTGAACCCGCTGATGCTGGAGAAGCTGTGGGAAGATGGGCTGTGGATAAGGCCAGTGGAGGTGTGAATCCTCCCAACCATTGTGGAAGGAAGCTGCCCTTCGACCCAGAGGTCCCACGGGGCAGAAAGCAAGGTCCCAAAGTGCCCAAATATTTACAAAAGCAGCTCCTTTTGCGGAAACAAGGAGCCAGAAACCAAACATGCCCATCATCTGCTGGAGTGATGGTACCACGCCAAGGTCACAAAGGACTGACGATGAGGAATGCAGAGAAGCGTGGGAAGGTGAAGGGGGGTGAAGGGATGAAAATGATGTACTCTCAACCACCAAGTGCGGATGATAACAGCACCCGCCTCACCGGCACATAGTAGGCACTCTATAAAGACGTCATTAATTTTTTTAATGTACAAGAATTTATAAGAATGGAAACGGAAATGGCAAAACAAAACTGAGAGACTTGGGATTTTAACGACCAAGCTTGGTCCCAAGAAGAGATGAACAAAAATCCGCCTCCCTCCCTCAGGACACCGGAGGTGGGGAACCATGGGTGCGGAACACTGCATACATTACTGGGGGCTGATGCTGAATTACTTTTTTTCTCTCCTCTCATTGTTTTTTTCTTCTTTGTACAGATGATGCCTTTCTAGGGAAGGATATATTTGAAAATGAGAGGATTTAAACAAAGATATTCTTTTAAAGATGTTTTTAAGGAGATTAGTATTGGAAGCAAGAATCAGTAACAACCAATGAATACAAAAGTGTGACTGAGGCTATTATTAAGGGGACAGGAGCACCGGCCTTCAGAGCTGCAGCTGGTGAGGGGCTCTGGAACGCTCTTCAAGGACACCGGCAAGGACACCAGGGGAAGGCGGAGGCTATCTGACGACAGAGGCGTCCTCACTGTGTAAGAGCTCTTCACGGTGCCTGGCACACAGTAGGTGCTTCATAAATGTTCACTGACGGATTTCCTTCTGTTTTCTTTGCTGAGAAGAATGACATTTGAGGGGTGTGGGGGAAATGGGAGGGAATAAACGTTCATATAGCACCTACTACGTGCCCAACACTGTGCTAAGGGCTTTACGCATATCTTCCCATTTGATCCTCACAACAACCCTGCAAGGTAGGTGCTGTTACAGTATTCCCAGTTGAGGAAACTGAGGCAAAAAGAGGTTAGCACATAGTGGATGCTTAAAATTTTTTTCCATTCATTCACTGAAGCTTATAAAATATTAGCAAGGGGGCAGCTAGGGGGCACAGTGGATAGAGCACCAGCCCTGAAGTCAGGAGGACCTGAGTTCAAATCCAGCCTCAGACCAAACACTTGACACTTGCTAGCTGTGTGACCCTGGGCAAGTCACTTAACCCGAACTGCCTAAAAAAAAATACTAGCAAGCCTTTGAAGTCTGTACACTTTACTGTTTTTATTCAGAGGCAGCTGATACGGCATTGGGCCTGAAGGCAGGAAGGTCTGTGTTCAAACCCAACCTCAGACACTTACTGGCTCTATGACTCCAGGTATGCCTACCTCAGTTTCCTCAACTGTAAAATGGGGATCTATCTCTCGTGGTTGCTGTGAGGGCCAAATGAGGTGATTATAAAGTGCCTGGCACAAAGCAGGTGTTTAATGAATGCTTGTTTCCTCCCCTAATTTCTGAAAAGAGATGGGGACAGGAAAACTATCAGCACCCCTGGTGGTACCAGACCATCTTAAGTGGCCTTGCCTATCCAGGGCCCGCCAGTTTTCACCAGTGGCTGAGACGCTTCCCTGCCAGCACCCTAAGAGCCGAGCCAGGACTGGGGGTGCAGGCGGGACACCCGCTGCTGAGGGTGTAGGTGGCTCGGGCTCCATGATGGCGAGGTCGAGGCTGGGCATCCGCCCTAAACTCTGGGACACGGGAGCTGCTGCTCCCTCGTGGGCAGGACCTGCAGGCCAAGAGACCTCAGACACAGCCCAGCTGTGTGACCCTGGGCAAGTCACTTCACCTGGTCTGCCAGGCCTCACGGGGGTGCTGTGAGGGGCTGAAAAGTGCTTCACACATCCTGGGGAGCTGCATGCACGCGTGCTCATGTTCTCAACAAGCCCCACTCCCAAAACAACATGCATGCAGCGTACACACCCACACCCCTACCTGTGCACACACGCACACGCATACATGCTGTGCACACACCTGTGAGTACATACTTGTGTGCACACATGTACACACACATACCTATGAGCATACATGCTTACACACTGCACACACACACCTGTGCACACATGTACACAACCACCCACACACTGGGTGTGACTCTCACGGGGGGGGGGGGGGGGGGGGGCGGGGGGGGGGGGGCCCCAGGATCAGAGTCACCACCTGAAATCCAACCGGGAAATCTGACACTCAGCCAGCTCACCAGTATTTATTAGGACCCCACGAGGGCCCCTGCCCTAAAGATCTCCCATCATAAAAGGGACGGAATGCCAGGACCTGCAGATATAGCACCGCCAGGGACCGTCACCTCGGAGGAAAGTCCCTGGCAGGGGGGAGGGAGAGCACGGCAGGCCTGGGCACGGCCTAGCCAAAGGCGCGGAAGGGGGGCAGCCAGGAGGCCACCGTCCCCGGTAGCCTACACCAGGTGGAGGGTGGCCAGGAGGAGGAGGCCTGGAAAGGCAGGAAGGTTTTGTATTAGATCCTGGGGGTAACAGGGAGCCACGGCAGTTTATTGGGCAGGGGAGTGTGTGCATGGAATAAGCAGGGCATCTATGATTTCCTCAAAGTCCTGATTAAAATGGGGATACAAAGAGAAAGAAAGAGAAAAACCCACTGCAGATTTCTGGAATTGGCTAAAGGGGCCCTGACTGGCAGCGGTGGGAGGCAGATCATCTGCGCACGCCCAGTCTCACCGCCCCTACCCCTGTCGTCGTCGTCAGGCTGAGGAGCCTCTGCGCATGCTCACCCTCACCCCCTTCAGAGCCACCCCAAGTGCCCTCCCTTAATCAAGCCGCAGAGCCTCTGCGCATGCACAGTCCCCCGCACTTTCAGTAAATGACCCACCTCCTTGCGGGTCAGTCTGGCTACTGAGCCTCTGCGCATGCTCAGTTCCCACCTCTCCCCGCGTTCTGTAAATGCCCCACGGTCTTCTCCCCACCCCTCCCCCGCAGTCTGGCCACTGAACCTCTGCTCATGCACAGTCTCACCCCCTTCTGTGGCTACCCACATCCCTGATAGAATAATGGCAGAGCCTCTGCGCATGCTCAGTCTCGCCTCTCCTACACCCCGCCCCCCCGTCAGGCCGAGAATCCTCTGCGCATGCTCACTCTCACCCCCTTCAGAGCCACCCCAAGCGCCCTCCCTTAATGAAGCCGCAGAGCCTCTGCGCATGCACAGTCCCCCGCACTTTCAGTAAATCACCCACGTTCCTGCTGGTCAGTCTAGCTGCGAAGCCTCTGCGCATGCTCAGTCCCCCCCTCTGTAGATGCCCCCCGCCCCCCCGGGCTGGTTACTGCGCCTCCGCGCATGCTCAGTGCCCCCCCCCCAGTTCTGTAAATGCCCCACGTTCTTCCCCCAACCCCTCCCCCGCAGTCTGGCCGCCGACCCTCTGCTCATGCTCAGTCTCACCCCCTTCTCGGGCTGCTCACATCCCTGATAGAATAATGGCAGAGCCTCTGCGCATGCTCAGTCTCACCGCCTCCGGTGGCCGCCCCCGTTCCTGATGGTCAGGCTGGCCGCGGGCCTCTGCGCATGCTCACTCCATGTCCGAGGCTTCTCCAGCCCCGTCTCTCAGTTGGGAGTCCCCCTCTCACTCACCCCTCCACCCTCCAGCTCCGTCCCTCTCTTTCCCCGCCCCAGCCTCCATGCGTGACTCCTACGCTGACCATCTTCCCTCCCGACCCCGCTCCAGCCCGGCAGGTCCGGCTCACCAGCTGCAGTCCCGAATGGCGGCCACAGAGCACACAGAGACTCGCGCAAGGAAGCCTCGCCCAATCAGAGGCCTCGGTGCCTCTCCCAGCCCACCAATGACGGAGCGCGCTGGTCCTCCGGCCCCGCCTCTGGAGCAGGGCTGTGCTGGAGCCAGCTCGAGAGCCCCTTGTTAAATGTCCAGGGCGCGCGTTTACAACGTGGAAATCCGCTAAGGCTTGGAGTCAGGGCCTGGTTTATTGTTTAGCTGGTTGTCTAGACTTTTAAAAAGTGACAGAGAAAATGGCAGTAGTGCAGCTCGAAATTAAAGGTGTTTGGGTACAAATTTTTTTTTGTTTTGGGGGGCTGGTTGTTAAACACTCACCAGCCTGAATGAGTGCCCCAGCTGAGTAAGGCCAGGGTGCCGTGTGAGGACTTCTTCCACCTTGCTGCTCTCCAGGAAGTCCTGCCAGACTGTGTACCCGGCCACTTCCAGGGCCACATGCCCTTCTCCCCCCACCCCTTTCTCTCCCCCATCTCCACCCAGAAATCCAGGAGGGCACAAAAGTATGGGGCCATGCAGATTGAGGAGACTGAGGCCAGGAGAGGTTATGTGACCTATCCAAGGTCACCCAGGTTGGTGAGGTTTGCTTCCATGCTGGTCCTCCCCCATAGAACACCGCATCTCCAGACTCCTGGTATTTTCACTGGCTCCCCTCCCCAGCCCAACCTGGCCATGCCTGGAATGCCCCCCCGCCCAGGATTCCCTGGCTTTCTTCAAGTCCCTGCTAAGATCCCACCCTCCACAAGAAGACATTCCCCATCCCCTTTCATTCCAGTGCCCTCCCTCTCTGGATCACTTCTAATTTGTGCTGTATATAGTTTTGTGTATATGGTTTCTGCATATGATTGTGAGCCTCTTTAGACCAGATTGTTGCCTTTTTAAAAAATAGTTTTTTGTTTCTTATTTTTATTTTATTGTATTTTGTATCTACATTGTATTACAATATTGTATATTGTATTTACAACATCACAGTTATCCCAAGTATCCCTCCCCCTCTCCTTCCCAGAGAGCCACCCCATATAACAAATAGTATTTTGTGGAGCAAAAAAAATCAGCACAACCGATCCATATATAAAAAAGTCCAAAAACCTGTGCCATGTGGGACACCTGTGGACCTCCCCCCTCCACCAGGGTCTCTTAACTGGAGTCCTGCTTGACCTTTATAATTTGGTTGCGTTTACTTTGGTTTTT
The DNA here is from genome assembly GCF_900497805.2 of Vombatus ursinus. Taxonomy (NCBI): domain Eukaryota; kingdom Metazoa; phylum Chordata; class Mammalia; order Diprotodontia; family Vombatidae; genus Vombatus; species Vombatus ursinus. The sequence continues at coordinate 855,569 of NW_020953953.1, read as the reverse complement.
TTAGTGTATGGTTGTTCTTTCCATTTAGGTTGTTCTAGTCATTGTATGCACTGCTGACTTCTACATCAGTTCATGTATATCTTTCCATGCTTCTCTGCATTCATCACATACACACACATAGTACAGTAATATTCCATTATATTCATGGACCACAGTTTGTTTAGCCATTCCCCAATTGATGGGCATCTACTTTGCTTTCAGTTCTTGGTTATCACAAAAAGTGTTGCTGTGAATATTTTGAAGTGTACGGGAATTCTTTCTTACCGATGGTTTCTTTAGGAATGGAGTTTCTGGTTTAAAGGGCATGGCCATTTTAGTCACTTTATTTGCATAATTCCAAATTCCTTTCCAAAATGGTTGTAGCATTTCACGGCTCCACCAACTCTTTCCACAACTCCTCCAACATTGACTGTTGTTATTTTTTGTCATTTTAGCCAAGTTGCAGGGTGTGAGGTGAAACCCCAGATGTTGTTTTGACGTGCATTTCTTTCATTATTAGTGATTTGGAGCATTTTTTCATGGGGTTGTGAATATTTTGCAGTTCTTTTTGTTTGTTGATATCCTTTGGCCATTCGTCTATTAGGGAATGGCCCCATATATATTTATTAACTTTTTATATATCTTGGATACCAAACCTTTAGCAGAGAAATTTTATACAAAGGTCTTTTTCCCCATTCAACCACCTCCCTTCTTATCCTAGATGGATTAATGTTGTCTATGAAGTTTTTCAGTTTCAAGGAATCAAAGTTATCTCTTTAATCTTTGGTAATTGTCTCTGTCATTTGTTTAAGAATGTATCTTCTACCCATAGCTGTGAGAGCTATATTATCTATTTCTTTTCTAATTTTTTAATAGCATGAACTTCAATATTAAGGTCACTTAACCATTTAGAATGGATTGTGGAGTGTGGTGTAAGGCCTATGTCTTTTGTTTATCTTTGTATCTCTAGCACTTAGCACAGTGCCTGGCATACAGTAAGTGCTTAATAAATGCTTGACTGACTGTTTTCACTCTATCAGGTTAGCCTGCTTGCTACTTCTCACTGACACTTCTTTCCCTTCATTGGCTTTCTCAGCCGCCTCTTCTCTTTTGAGGATCACTGCGTCCACGTACATCAACCTATCCAGGTCCTAATGACTGTTTACTCCTCTCTCTCTCTCTCTCTCCCCTCTTTCCCTCCTCTTTCTCTCTCTCTCTCTCTCTCTGTCTCCTTCTCTGTCTCTCTCCCGCTCCCTCCTTCTCTCTCTCCTCTCTCTCTCCTCTCTCTCTCTCTCTCTCTCTCTCTCTCTCTCTCTCTCTCTCTCTCTCTCCCCCTCTCTCCCTCATTCAATTTCTTGGAACTTAAATTTTTATTCTGAACAAATAAACACCAAACAAAATAGGCATTGCCATATACACAGTGGAACAGAAAAAGAGAACTGTGCATGAAAATTTGGATGAACAGCTTCCTTTTCTTTCTAAATTTACAAAAAAATTCAGTACATAATTTCATTTAAAAAAATTTTTATTTTTACAAAAATTCATGTTCTCTACTTCCCAATCCTCCTGCCCTCCCCCTTCCTCAATCTCCAAAGCAAAAGCAAAATAAATTTCCATATTGTTAAATGGAAAAAAAAATATCACTCTGCACTCTGGGTCTAGGTCTGTCACGAGGTGGCTAGTATCGACACATAAATTTCAAAGCTACTCTGCTTATCTGTGATTCTTTTTGGCCTCCTTTCTGTTTTCTTCTGTATATGAAAAAAAAATTAACCTGACTCTCTTTTCTTTCTCTTTGGGGTGGGGGTGGGGGTGTGGGTGCTACCCTATTCTTAGCTTCTGTTTCTTTCCTACCACTCCCCATTCAAAAAAATTTAAGGCAAAACCCTTGTAACAACTATCCATAGTCAAGCAAAACAAATTTCTACAAAAATGTGTTTCTTTAAATATCTTGTGGTGGTGGAGGCATTTGCATAGCTCAGTGGAACTATAAGCTGGGCCTTGGAGGGTTACCCGATATGGACAGGTCAGAGTGGAGAATTATGGCAAAAGGCAATCCAATAGAGGAGGAAATGGCGAGCCAGTCCAGCATCTTTGCCAAGAAAACCCCATGGACAGTACTGGAATGATAAAAGGGATGAGCCCCTCAGGTCAGTAGGTGTTCAGCACATGACTGGGGAAGAGCAGAGGAAAATTCAAGTTTTCCTGACTCTAGTCCGGTGCTCCACCTAGCTACCACTAGTCTGTAAACTTTCATTTTTGTTTTTGGAGGCAGTTGAGGTTAATTGACTTGCCTAGAATCACACAGCTACTAAGTGTCTGAAACTGAATTTGAACTCAGGTCCTCCTAACTTCAGGACTCTATCGGATGTGCCATCTGCCTGCCCCAACCATAATCTTTCTGCAGGAGGTAGGTACGTTGATTTTTTAGAATAACAATTGGTCATTTAATTCATTGATCAGAGATCTGAAATCTTTCAAAATTGTTTTTCTTTGCAATGGTGTTTTTAGTGTATAAATCACACCCCTGGTTTTGCTCACTTCCCTGCCTCAATTCATTCAAGTCTTCCCAGTGCTCTCTGAAATCCCCCTTTCAACACTTCTCACAGCACAATAATATTCCGTTCCATTTATACTTTATAATTTATTCCACCATTCCCCAACTGACAGACATGCTCTTAGTTTCCACTTAATTGCTATAGCAAAAAGAGCAGCTATTATATCTTTCTGTACATGTGGATCATTTTCTTCCTCTTTTTATTGCTTGAGAATTTAGGCCTAGTAGAGATATTACTGAGTCAGAGTATACACAGGTTATTGCTTTCTCGGGCATAGTTCCAAGTGACCTTCCAAAATTGGGAATGTCTAAACAAGTTGTGGCACATGGAGAGAATAGAATATTCCTGTGCTCTAAGAAATAATGTGTGATGAACGGGGAATCTGGTGCAAAGGGAAGTGAGCAGAACCAGTAAAATAACATAAGCAATGACTGCCACAAGGTATGAGGAAAGGGCATGAAGAAAACAATCCAGAATGATTACTGTGGAGCGATGGTGATCAAACTTGGACCCAAAGCATTGATGTGAAAAGGGTCTTTGGTGCTCCTGAGGGCAACCACGATCCAGAAGGTGGGAGACATGGACCCAGGGAGATTTCATGGCAAACGAGAAGACAACATGAGGACGGCAAGAGGGTCCAAGTGGACCAGATAATTGGGGGCACAGGAAAATGGCTCCCATTCTCCTGCTGGAATGGCTACTTTGAAGAGTGAAGAGAAAGAGGTCGATTCAGGGTCTATAAGGCAATAACACTGTTAAGCAGAGGAAGCTCAAAATAGGTATGATAGAAGTCTTAATTCCAAGGGGAACCCAGAAACTAAAGAAGAAACAAATAAGAATAGGAACCATGGATTAAAGAATAAAAGTTTAGAATAGACAGAAAAGGAAGAGAATTAATGAAGAGAATGAGAGAAAGAAATCCCTTTGAAAAAAGGCCCAGAAAAGTAAAAAAAAAGAGACAAATAACAAAGGAAGTTGAAGGGAGAAGGAGAGGAGGATTTTGATTAAGTATCTGAGGGAAAAGAGAACACAAAAATGTTTGTTGCTGCCTTCCATCAAAGATTTCACAAGCCACAGGGCAGGGTTGTGACATTGTCAACATAAATAAAACATTGTTTCTTTTTTAATTGTTTTGTCTCCATCAACTAGAATTTCATCATGTACAACCCCATGTTAAAAATTTTTTTTTCAATTAAAAAATTATATTTTCTCTCCCTCTCTCTCCCTGCACTGGGAGAAAAAAAACCAAAACCTTGTCAAAGTCAAGGAAAATGAGTTCCTGCCTTGCCCACATCCAAAAAAATACGTATTTCAATCTGCACTCTTCTGAATATGCTCCCCACCTCCTGACAAAGAGGGCACAGACTGAGACATAATTTTCTTGAATAAGGCCAACGTAGGTATTGTGCTTGACTTTACCTGATCAGAGTTCTGAAGCTTTCAGAGTTGTTTGTCTGTAGGTTATCACTGTATAAATTGTTGACCTGGTTCTTCTCATTTTATTCAGCTTCAGTTCATCCAAGTCTTCTAATGTTTCTCTGAAACTATCCATTTCACCATTTCTTACAGCACAATAGTATTCTATTGCATTCATATACCAGAACTTGTTCAGTCACTCCCCAGTTGATGGGCATCTCCTCAGTTTTCACTTCTTTGCCACCACAAAATTACTGCCATAATTTTTTTTTGTTTTTATGGGCCCTTTCCCTCATTTTTTTATCTCGTTGGGGGTATAAACCTAGTAGGGGTGTCTCTGGGTCAAAGAGTATGTATAGTTTAGCAACTTTTTTGGGCATAGTTCCAAATGGCTTTTCAGAATGGCTGGGCCAATTCATAGCTCTACCACAGTGAATTAGGGGAAGGAAATAAATGTTTATATAGCACTTACTATGTGCCAGGTCAGATGCTACACTAAGCACTTTTTATCATTGGTATCTCATTTAATCCTCACAACAACCCTGTGAGGTAGGTGTTATTAGTGTGAATTTTACAGTTGAGAAAACTGAGACAAACAGAGGATATGTGACTCGTCCAGGGTCACACAGCTAGTAAATATCTGAGGCCAGATTGAAATTCGGGTGTTCCTGATTTGAGGCCTTATCTGTTGCGCTACCAGCTGTATCTTTTTTTTCTCACAATCTTCTAATATTTGTTATTTTCCCTTTTTTTTTTTAAAAACCAACTTTGCTAATCTGATGAATATGAGGAAGAACTTCATTTTCTCATTAGTGATTTAGAGTATTTTATATGGCTATTGAGTGTTTATATTTCTTTCTCTAAAAACTGCTTGTTTACATCCTTAGAGCGTTTATCAATTAGAGAATGGCTCTTATTGTTATAAATCTTAATCAGTTCCCTATATAGCTTGGAAATGAGAATTTTATCAGATAAGCTTGCTGCAGAAATCCCCCCCACCCCCCTACCCCCAGTTACCTGCTTCCATTTTAACTTTAGCTGCATTGGTTTTGTTTGTGAAAAATATTTTTAATTTTCTTTAATCAAAAGTGCTTATTTTGCTTTCTTGATCTTCTAAGTCCCTTGTTTGGTTGTGAACTCTTCGTGTAATCACAGATTTGAAAGATAATTTCTTCCTTACTCCTTAATTTGCTTATGATACCATCCTTTATGTCCGAGTCACATGCATATATGGAGCTTATCTTGGTGTATGATGTGAGCTGTTGGTCTACATCTAGTTTCTGCCAGACTGCCAACCTCGTAGTTTTGTCAGGTAGTGAGTTCTTGCCCCAGTGGCTGGAATTTTTGAACACATCAAATAGTGAGCTAAACTACTGGGCTTATTTGCTTCTGCATAGTTTGTCCCCAATCTCTTCCACTGATTTACCTCTCTATTTTTTAACCAGGACCAAAGCATTTTGGTGATTACTGCTTTGTAATAAATACACCTAGGTCATGATTAATGTTTGTTTGAATGATGTGAAATTTGATTTTGTGCAAATTATAAAATACCAGATCTCATATAATGTGACTCAAAATTCGATTAAAGTGGCTTGTGCAAGTTAGTCAAGGGTGTGAACACACTGCGGGTCCTCAGCCTGCGCTTGCCTTTCACTGAATACGGATGGGATGTTCCTCTGTGGACCACATTCCCAACGGTTGTATTAGAATTTTTTTTAAAAAAGAGCCCTTAACAAAATGGACAGTGAATGGACACGTTTTAGTGAAAAATGCTTCAGATTGAAACAGTTGGTGCAAAGAAGAGGCTTGTTATTATATTTGAACAAAAACTTGATATAATTGAATGGTGTGAACATGGTCTGATTCTAAAATAGGACAAGATATCAGAACACCTGAATCCGTGGCACAGAATATTATAAAACACAGACAAAATAAAAGAAAAAGGCAAGGCGACACCAACTTTTTGTGTTTGTCTGCAACTACAAGGAATAGAAGTGTTACAACAATAGAAATGGAATGCCTTTTAGCTGTGTGGATTGAAGACTGAAATAAAAAATGAATTCCTCTTAGCTAAGCAGTCATGAAGACAAACATTTCAAGTTTATTTAAGGTAGTGAAAGAAAATGGAAATCAAATAGTGAAAAAAAAATTTACTGCAAGCATTGCTGGGTTCAATTGCTTTACAAATTGAGTTCAATCTCATAATGTTAACATTATCAGAGAGGCAGTAAGTGCTGATGAGTCCACAGCCACTAAATATGCTGATGTTTTAAAGAAAATAATCAAAGAAGGTGGACATCCTGATCCATATATTTTAATGCGGATGAAAGAGATTTATTCTGGAAATGGATGCCTTCCAGAACTTATATTTCTAATAAAAAAACTTAACCTGGATGTAAAGTGGCTAAGGATCACCTAATACTTTTATTATCGGCAACTAAGTGGACCAATGGATTGAGTGCTGAGCCTGGAGTCAGAAAGACTCCTCTTCTTGAGTTCAAATCTGGCCTCAGGCACTCAGACCTGGATTGCCTCAGTTTCCTCATCTGTCAAAAGACCTAGAGAAGGAAATGGCAAACCATTCCAATATCTTTGCCAAGAAAATCCCAAATGAGGTCATTAAGAATGGGACATAACTGAAAAATGACTAAACAACGACAAATACTTTTCTGTTTTTGTTGCTTTTGGAAGCAAATGGGGTTAAGTGACTTGCCCAGGGTCACACAGCTAGTGTCTGAGATTGAATTTGAACTCAAGTCCTCCTGACTTCAGGGTGGGTGCTCTATCCACTGTGGCACGTAGTTGCTCCCAACAAACACCTTTTTTTATTAATTTATTTTGATTTATCAACAATTACTTCCATAAGCAAGTTTAAAATTTTTCTCCCCCTCCTTCCCCACTTCCCTCCCCCAAGATGGCACGCAATGTGATATAGGCTATATATATATATATATATACACATTCCTATTAAACATATTTTATGATTAGTGATGTTGTAAGGAAGAATTAGAACCAATAGGAAGAAACCCAAGAAAGAGAAAACAAAACAAAATAGAAGAAAAAAATAGCAAATAGTCTGCTTCGATCTGCATTCAAACTCCATAGTTCTTTCTCTGCATGTGGATAGCATTTTCTATCATGAGGCCTTTGGAGGTGTCTTAGGTCCTTGCACTGATGAGAAGGGCTAAGTCTATCAACCCCCAACAAGCACTTTTATTGGGAAGCACTACAGAAGGGGATTTTAAATGAAAACTAATGCTTGTCTTTCAGTCTCAAAATCCGTGTGCTCTGAGAGGCTACAACCATCAATTGCTTCTTAAAAGCAGTCAAGTAAGAAAGCAGGGGTGACTGAAGCTGCTTTCAGACTAACCCAGCTGTTGAAAAGTATTGCAAAGATCTCATTTAAAGCAATTTTTGTAGTCAATTTTTGTAAAAGTGCCATGCACAACTGAGAAATATATCGATAGCTGTACTATATTTATATCTTCATATCTTTCTGCCCATCAACATATTTAGATATATTCCTTTCTATTCCCATTCAATACCAGGGGTCTCACATCTAACTTTCCTAAAATTCCATTCAGGTCCTTAACTTCTTTCTGGTTGTTTCATCATTCGTTTGTTCATTTATAGCTAGATTTGAATAGATCTGAATAGGTCGGTCAGGAAATAAACATTTTAAAGCACCTACTATGTGCCGCGCACTTAAGTGTTGGGGATTGAAAAAAAAAAGGGAAAAGGCAATCTCAGCTCTGAAGGAACTCACTGCTTGAGGGAGATGACATGCAAACAACTATGACGGGATAAATTGAAGTTGTCGACAAAGGAGAGACACTAGAAATAAGGGGGATCGACAAAGGCATCCTTTAGAAGGTGGGATTTCAGTTGGGCCTTAAGTGAGGCCAGGAGGTTTCCTGGGAAACATGGGGGACAGCCAGTGAAAATGCCCAGTCCGGGGATGGAGTGTTTCCTTCAAGAAATGGAGAGGCCAGCATCACTGGGGGTGTGTGTAAGGCAGTGTCAGTGACAGGCAAAGTGTCAGAAGACTAGAGAGGTGGGGGTGGGGCAGGTCATGAAGGCTTTGAACACTCAACAGAAGATTTTGTGTTAGATTCTGGGGGCGATAGGGAGCCACTGGACATAACTAACCAGCGACGTGGTCACAACTGCACTTTAGGAAGGACAGAGTCCAGGGGTGAGAGGCTTGTTTGTGGCAGGGAGAGAAACAGCAGGCTGCTGCTGCAGTCCGGGTACGAGGAGATGAGTGGTGGCCGTGTTGGAGGAGAGAAGGGGGCGTTTGAGACATGCCACAGGCCTTGGCAACAGCTTGGGGATGAGGCACGAGAGATGGTGAGGAGACAAGGATGGCTCCTGTGTTGTGATTCTGGGGGGCTGGGGCGGGCCACCCCCTTCCCACCCAGCGCCTGGGGTGGGGTTGGCTCCCTTTTCTTGCCTTCATCCAGTTGGCTCTTCCCTTCTCCCCTTCCCCTCCAGTTAAGTAGCAAGTAAAATGCCTTCTCCTCAACTTTAACTTTTTTTTAGGGTCATTTTCTGCACCTTTTTTAAGGATCTCTTCCCCTCATTCTCTCCATTATTTCTCTTCCCTTTCTATTTTAGACTTTAACTCTTTGACTCACGGCCCTTATGCTTTGGTTCTTTCGTCTCCACAACCCTCTTGGAATTAAAGCTTCTAAGGTGCCTAGTTTCGGTTCTTCTTCTAATGAGTTTTTATGTTGGCCTTGTGGACTGCGCCCCTGCCCCCCCCAGCTCGTTTTTTTCTTTTTTCCTGTTGTGCCTTACTCTTAGAAATGCCAATTCCTGAAGGAGATAAGAGGGAATATTGCCCCATCGAGTGAGTGTCTGAAGCTGAATTTGAATTTAGGTCTTCCTGACCAACACTCTATCCACTAGTGGCACCACCTAGCTGCCTGTCTGATTTTTCCTTCAGTTACCTAGAGGTTATTTCATTATGTGCATATACATGTATATATATACATCTATAATTATTATTTGTCTTTGGTGCCTTTAAGTTACCCCCATTATCTTTTTAAATGCCCATCACTTAATGTCATCTTGCTTGAGATCTTGATGGCTACCTGGTTTTTAGCCCACCTGAAGCACAACAGATCCTACTGCATTTCATCATTTTAAACTCCACGGATCCGTTTCAGATTTCTTGAAGGCAGTGCTGTGTTCTGCTGTTCTCTTCTGAGTTCATCCCTTTCATGATTGTTAATTCTTCATTTTCCTCCATCAGATCTCTCTTCCTTCCTCTCCATCTCTCTTTGCAGGAATGATAGAAAAGGAACACAATATCAGTGAGATGTAACTGGAATAAACTGCCTCCCCTCAGTCAGTACCGAGAAGAATGTTAAACTCATGTTTACATTTTCACTTTAATCCTCCCTTTAGGATGCATCCTCAGAAGTTGAAGTTTGTTTTCATTGGACTGTTATTCCATCAATGCTAGGCTCCCTCTTAAACCCCAACTCATATTATCAATGCCTGTTTCTCTGTTGGGTTAATGTGTGTGTGTGTGTGTGTGTGTGTGTGTGTGTATTTTTTTTTTTTGTGAGGCAATGGGGTGAAGTGACTTGCCCAGGGTCACACAGCTAGTAAGTGTCAAGTGTCTGAGGCCAGATTTGAAGTCAGCTCTTCCTGAATCCAGGGCCGATGCTGGGTTAATATCTTTTCACACCATCCTCTCACCCTCTTTGTTCAAACATCCTTTTCCTGAGGATAGTGGGGTTCATGCTATGCCTGCTTTCTCTGTGACACTTGAGGACATGAGAGTTCTTATGGAAAATTTTTTCCCCCTGTGGGGGTAAGCGAGTTATCATCATAACAGCCCCTTTCAGTGACTTTGCCTATCTACCTTTTTCCTGTCTCCTATATTTGCATTTCAAATTTTCTTCTTGAATCGGTACTTTTTATGGGGAATGCCTTTCCGATCCTCTTCCATTTAAAGTCCATTTTGTTCCTATAGGATCATGCTGAATAAAAGGCTGTTATTCTTGGTTGTAAACATGTATATTTTGTCTCTAGGAATACTGACGTGCAATATTTAATTTTCTTTATAGTAATAGCTACCAAGTCTTGTGTGATCCTGACTAGTTCATTGGTATTTGAAGTCTTTCTGGATCTTTGAAGGTTTTGTTTTTTGATCCGGAAGCTCTGGACTTTGGCTATGACATTCCAGGGATTTTTTATTTTGGGGCTCCTTTAAGGAAGTGAGTGGTGAATTCTTCCTATTTTCACATTGCCTTTTGGTTCAAATAGAGCTGTGCTATTATTTCTGATTTCTTAAAATGTTTTTCAGTTTTTGCCTTTTTTTTTTGGTGAGAGGAGCTCTGGATGGGACACAGGCTCTTAGAAGATTAAATCTTAGCGTATCTTTCCTTGACCTATTTTCTAGGTTATTTTTGCTATCTTTCCACAGTGCCGGATTTGATGAAGGTACTTTACTGTAGTTTCTCTTTGAATTTCTTAATCACTATTCTTGATCATTGTTTTTTAGATATTTGCAAGAATATGTGTAAATGGTAGGCTCCTCAGTGACCATGTAGCAATCCCAATAAGAAATCTCATTCCCATGTTTGAAGGAATGCATCCAAATTCTCATCACCTCCCAGCTACCTGACATGAGCAGGCATGTACATTCTCCCATCGTTCTGAGAGTCTATTTGTATGAGCAACTGTATTTGATTCACTATGCTGATCTTCTCAGGCCTACATGACAGTATGGCAGGGGGAACATTCAGTGTGATGTCTAGATGGGACTCCATCTAGAAGTTGAGACCTCGTTGTTCCTGGTACAGAATGGTTACTAGCATCTTAAATCAAATATAGTTGCCCTGTATAGCACTTTTTTAGTTTGGTAAATTGCTTTGCAAATGTTCTCATTTTATCCTCACAATTCCATGAGGTAGATGCTATTATTATCCTCATTTTACAGATAAGGAAATGGAGGCAGAGTGAGTTCTCTAGGGTCATACTGCTAGTAAATATCTGAGGTTGGACTGGAACTCAGGTCTTCTTCCTGACTCCAAGTACAACACACTGTATCCACTGTACCACTTAACTGCTAGAAGTGAAACTTCAGGATTGTTTTAATTTGCATTTGTTATGGTTAGCTGCTTGGGAGCATTCTTTAATATCTGTTAAGAGTTCAACATTCTTCATTTGAGAACCAGTTATTAACGTGCTTTGACCATTCTCTTTGAGTGAAGGCTTTTGGTTTTGTGCATTTCTATTAATTGTCTATGTATCTTCGATACCAAACCCTTGAAATTCAAGAAATCCGATGCAGAGATATTTTCCCTCATTTGGCCAACTGCCATCTTTGGACATGTGGTAAAACCTAATTCTGTCGGCTCCAGTTGTGTTTGACAGAATGTAAATTCCATGAAGGCAGGGACATGTTCTATTTGTACTTCGTCTTTATTGACCTATCTATAGATCATGACTGATGCAACATCAAGTAGTGCAAAATTTGATTTAGTACAAATTGCAAAATACCAATTGCATTGAATGAGTCAAAATTCAATTGATGTGACACATGTGAGCTAGTGGAGGGATTTTTAGCATGCCTCACACTGTCAGTTTGCACTTCCCCAAAGTTGTGTGTGGATATGTGCTGCTGTAAACCATATTACCGACTGTTAGGTTGAGTTTATGTTTTAGAAAGTCTTTAACAAAATGGGCAAAAGAAAGAATCCTGATGGAAACCCTGCTAGCACAAAAAAGAAGCTTGTTCTTATAGCAGAACAAAAATCTGATGTAATTGAATAGCATGAACACGTCACAGTAAGTCTAGGTAAGATACAGAACATTATAAAGTACACATATAATGAAACAAAAGAAAAGAAAAATAAATGAAATAAAAGAAAAAAGGCCAAGGTACATCAACTTCCTGTAGTTTGCCAACAACTGCCACGAACAGGAGCGTCGGGGGGACAGAAACGGATCTCATTCTGGCTGTCTGAAGACGACTCGTTCTCAGCAGACCAGCCTTGGAAACGAAAGCCTCTTTAAGGCAGTGACAGAAAGCGGAATTGAAGGAGAGGCTGAAGAACCTTTTGCTCCAAGTGTTGATTGAAGTGCTTAAAGAACGAAGTTCAGCTGAATGTTAAATGGTCAGAAGGGCAGCCAATGCAGACAAGGACGCAGAAGCTAAACGTTCCGATAATGTGAAGAAAGTAATTGAAGTTGGAGACACCGATCCACAAAAAACTGAGGTGGATGAAACAGGCTTATTCTGGAAGGAGGTGTCTCCCAGAACTTACATTTCTAAGACAGGAAAAAAACCCTGGATTTACATCCAACACTTTGGTTGAGAGGTAATGCAGAAGGAGATTTAAAATCCAAACCAGTGCTTGTTTATCAGTTTTGAAATCCTTGTGCTGTGAGAGGCTTCCAGTTCTTTGGCAGTGAAATAAGAAACTTTGAGCTGTTTCTGGAGACTGTTTTTGAAGTTATGCTGGTCACACTGCTGAAAAATATTGCAAGGACCACAACGTTTCATTTAAAGCATTAGTGACTTTGGATAATGCCCCAGGTCATCCAACTACACTTAGTGTTGATTAGGGGAGAATATAAGCATGCAAATTCTCCAAATGAAATGTGGAAAAAGCTCTTTACACTAATGAGTATATGTATGAAGAATTAAAAAAAGCAAAGGTAGTTCCGTCTATGCTGCTAAAATATTTTTTAAATGACAATAATGACATTTTTGCCATATCCTGTAATTTTAAAAATTTTGCCTTCTAGAACTTCTCTATTACTTTGTAATAAACATGAATTCAAAATACATTTGTCTCTGTTGTTATATTACATTAATAAAAAGATAAAAAAAACTTATTTAAAAAATTTTCATTGCATATTTCCATTGGGCTGAACCAATGAACATATTTTACACAAAACTTTGAATAGTGTGAATGTGAATAATGTGACGACTGCGTGGGATTCATTCTTTGCACTAATCGGGACCTACCTATGTTGCTAGTACGGTGAGGAGGTACTAGTATGTAGTGGGCACTTAAGAAATGCCTGTTCATACAAAGCAACCATTACATTCACTTCAACAACGGGGGTCATCTGGTTAAACGTGTAAGCACTGATCCCATTGCTAGAAAATATACTGTTAGCTTTGTCACCGGTTGAACATCCATAGGAGTGTAGCTTGGAAACTGGAAGGGACCTCAGAGGACATGTAGCACAACCACTCCTTTTGTACAGATGAGGAAAGGAAGCCCAAACAAGTCAAGAAACTTGTCCACGGTCACAAATGGAATACATGGGCCGAGCCATGATTGGAGCCTGGGTCCTCACGCTCCAAATCTAGCATCCTTCCCACACTACCACATTACCTACCTTTCTTATTAAGTCACGGATTCCCTATAGTTCAAGTATTATGCAAGAAAGAGTTAATTCTATGTTCAGCACCTCTATCTCCCTTTGGAAAGACCCCTGACCCTCATGTAGTTACAAACACACACCATCGTTCTTAGCAGAGTCTAAGTACCTGCATCATCACTGCATTCGTTTAATTCCAGTGGATTATCATTACATGGCACATGGGCTCTTCCTAGAGCCCATTGGGCTGAATTTCCATCACTACTATTTTAATCTTTCTCATCAAGGAGTCTGCTTCTTTTGCTTATAGGCAACAGTGCTTGCTACGTAGAGAAATATTCATCTCATATATCATATGCTTTTGCAACTGTTGAGTAATTTGGGTCACTGGGTGAGTATCTATAGTGAAACTGGTCCAGCACTATTAGAATGCTATCTTTTTTCCTACCTCCTTTCAGAAATTTAAAAAAAAAAAGTGTATACACCAAAGTTCCAAAGGCTTGATGGTACTTTGAAAGTCAATTGAATAATCTGGTTGCATATTCCTTTAAAGACTGAGCACAAAACCTAGCCTTTCATCATAAACATCAGTTGTTTTTTGGGCTAGTAGGATGCTTGCATCAGTTTAGAGTTCTCGCTTGACCCAAGTATTAACACTCCCCCCCCCCAATGTCATCTAGTGCTTTCATAGTGATAGAGAAAAATGCCTTCAGTAGCACCAACTGTTACTTGGCACTTAGGTCCTGGTACCTTACTGCATTGCATAGTTCCAACATTTTCCATTTGCACAAAAGGTGTCCTCTATAAGAACAGGTATTGGGTCCACAGGATTCCATTCCTAGCTTTGGAACTTGCAACACTTTTCATGGAACCCCATCATACGGTTGCTTCCACCAATATGTCATCCAAGGAAAACTCAAGTCAAGGAGAATTAGTTGTTCAGTTTCATTCATATCCAACTCTTTGTGACCCCATTTTGGGTTTTCTTGGCAAAGATACTAAGGCAAACAGGATGAAGTGACTTGCCCAGGGTCACTCAGCTAGTAAGTAAGTCTAGGCCTTTTCACATTCATTACATTTAAAGGGTTTCACTCCAGAATGAGTTCTCTCATGCCCAATAAGGGACTGCCTCTCATTGAATTCAAGTCTTCCAGACTCCAATCTACCCACTGCACCACCTACCTACTAGAATTAGTACACTTCAACAAAACACACAATTAAAGCATGTTGTCTGGAGGAAAACTCAGAATCTCAGCCTCACTGAGTGAGTGCTTAGTGAATTCCTTATTTATTGATTCAATGGATTTTAGGTCAACATGAGTCTGATGGTGGCTAATAAGGGCTTTCCCACCTTTATTACATTAAAAGGGCATCATTCCAGAATGAGTTCTCTGGTAGTAACCCTTCCTGTTGAAGTCTTTCCCACATTCACTGGATTAAAAGGAGTTCTCTCCAGTTTGAGTAATAAGGCATCTCTAGGATCTGAGGGTTTTTCCATTCATTACATTTAAAGTTTCCCTCTAGCATGAGTCCTATTATGCCTACTAAGGGTCCACCTCTCACTGGTGGCTTCTCCACTCTTATTACATTCACTCCAGTATGACTTATATGGTGTCTAATAATGGTCTGTTTCATGGAAAGCTTTCCCACATTTGTTGCATTCAAGTGGTTTCACTACAGTATGAGGTTCTCTGATGATAAATAAGGCCTCTTGTATGGCTGAAGACATCCCCACATTAAACAGATTTCACCCCAATATGAGCTCTGATGGCTTTTAAGGTATTCCTTATGCCTGAAGGCTTTTTTCCTACATCCCTTATATTCGAAGGGCTACATTCCAGTATGAGTTCTCTGATGTCTATTGAGGCTTCCTCTTTGGCTGAAGGCTTTCCCACATTCATTACATTCAAAGGCTCTTGCTCCAGTATGAATTGTCTGATGACTAATAAGGTGTCCTTTCTGACTAAAAGATTTCCCACATTCATTGCATTCAAAGGGTTTCCCTACGGTATGAATTCTCTGATGTCTTATAAGGTTCTGGCTGGCACTGAAGGCTTTCCCACATTCATTACATTCAAAGGGCTTCCCCCCAGTATGAATTCTCTGATGTCTAATAAGATTCTGCCTGTCATTGAAGGCTCTTCCACATTCATTACATTCAAAGGGTTTGACTCCAGTATGAGTCCTCAGATGTCTAATAAGATTCTGTCTGTCATTGAAGGCTTTCCCACATTCATTGCACTTAAAGGGTTTGACTCCAGTATGGGTTCTCTGATGTCTAATAAGGGACTGCCTGTCATTGAAAGCTTTCCCACATTCATTACATTTAAAGGGTTTCACTCCAGTGTGGGTTCTCTGATGGATAATAAAGTGTCCCTTCTGACTAAAGGCTTTCCCACATTCATTACATTCAAAGGGTTTCACTCCAGTATGAGTTCTCTGATGGCTTTTAAGACAATCCTTCCTCATAAAAGCTTTTTCACATTCATTACATTCAAAGGGTTTGACACCAGTATGAGTTCTCTCATGTCTAATAAGGGTCTGCCTCTCATTGAAGGCTTTCCCACATACATTACATTCAAAAGGCTTCACTCCGGTATGAATTTTCTGGTGTCTAATAAGGTTCCGACTATCATTGAAGGCTTTTCCACATTCGTTACATTCAAAGGGTTTCACTCCAATATGAGTTCTCTGATGGCTTTTAAGGTAATGCTTTCGTCTGAAGCCTTTCCCACATTCATTACATTCAAAGGGTTTGATCCCTGTATGAGTTCCCTGATGGCTAATGAGGTTTTCCCTCCAGCCAAAGGCCTTTTCACATTCATTACATTTAAAGGGTTTCACTCCAGAATGAGTTCTCTCATGCCTAATAAGGGTCTGCCTCTCATTAAAAGCTTTCCCACACTCATTACATTCAAAGGGTTTCACTCCGCTATGAATTTTCTGGTGTCTAATTAGGTTCCGACTGTCATTGAAGGCTTTTCCACATTCATTACATTCAAAGGGTTTCACTCCAGTATGAATTCTCTGATGGCTTTTAAGGTAATGCTTTCGTCTGAAGCCTTTCCCACATTCATCACATTCAAAGAGTTTGTCTCTAGTATGAACACTCTGATGTTCAGTAAGATTTGCTCTTTTGTCGAAGGCTTTTTCACAGTCATTATATTCATACAGTTTTTCACTAGCACAGGTTCTATGACATTTGATGAGGTCTGAGCGGTAACTGAATGTCTTCCTGTCTGTGTTATGCATGTTAAGTTTTTTCCCTGAGGCAACTGCATTACACTGAATTCTGTCTGAAAACTGTCTGCAGTTCTTTCCAAGTGTATTATGTTTATGAAGACTTTTTCCTATGGCAGCTCTCCATTGTGGAAAAAAGATTGGCCCCACACTAAAATGTCTCACAAAGGAATTACAATCAAGAACATTTGCTTTATACAATGTTCCTTTGTGGGTGACTGTTACTTCCTGGGACTCTCCTTCCTGGGGGCCCTTCTGGCTCTCAAGGCTGGCCTCGCATTCCCCAGATTCTCCTATGTTGAGATACCAGGGATTGTCCTGTGGTCCTTTTTCCTTGGTCAAAGCATCCAGGCGAGTGTCCTCAGTCAGAATTGAGTCCTCATTTTCATACCTACTCTCCTGATTAAAAGAATCTGAAAGAAATAAAAATGGGTCAGTAGTCATACATAGAATTCTATCACACAGACATTCGCACATTCTTTTGGTCTAGGTTGAGAGCATTAATGATTTAGTGAATTTCCTCAAATAACTCCAATCTCTTTTCTAGAATAGACGGACAATTTATGGTGTCACCAACCACCTATTATTATTCCTGTCTGTCCACAGTCCCTTTAACATTGCCTCTTTTCAACATTTTTAGTATCTTTACCAATTGCCGGGTGTGAGGTGGAACTTTATAGATTTCTCTTATTAGTGACTAGGAGTTTTTTTTTTGGTAAGGCTGTCAATCGTTTGCATTTTCAGCAAACTAGAAATCACTTGACTGCTATTGGGAAATGGTTTTTTGTTTTATATATTTGTGTCCATTCCCTATATATCCATGATATGAGATTTTTGTCAGAGGAGCTTATACTCATTTTCCTTAGTGAGAATCTCTTCTTTCCCAGTTGTGTTAATTTCACGTTTTTTTCCCCCTAAAAAGTCTTTTAATTTTATATAATCCAAATTGGCTCTCATATTTTATGATGTCCTCTACTGCTTAAAAATTACTCCCCTAAAAACTTGTTGGTACTAGTTAAAAACAGAAAAGTTTGTACATGGGATAGACTAGATAGCACAGATGAGAAATAAGTGAATTCAACAAACACAGTGTCCCATAATCCAATAGCATATATTCCTTAAGGACTTATTTGAGAAAAACTTCTAGGAAGTCTGGAAAGAAGTTTGGCAGATATGAGGTTTAGACAAACATCTTACACCACATACCATAATTAGGTACAAATGGATACAGGAGGATAATAAAAAGATAAGTGACCTCGATATTACAGATTAGATCATAAAAGATTTGGAAGAGAACTAGATCAGGTAAGTTTTATTAACTATGGCTAGGAAGAGAATTCTTAACCAAAGATGATTAGAAAAGTTAAACTAGATCATTTCGATTTCAAGAAATTGAAAGGCTTTTACACTGACTAAAATCAACAAAATATGGGGGCAGTTAGGTGGCACAGTGGATACAGCATCAGCCCTGGAGTCAGGAGGACCTGAGTTCAAATCCAGCCTCAGACACATAACAATCACTAGGTTAGGTGTGTGACTCTGGGCAAGTCACTTAACCCCAACTGCCTCACCCCCCCCCCCAAAAAAAATCAACAAAATATAAGAAGGAAAACAGTCAACTTTGGGAAAAACCCTTTGCACTAAATATTTCTGATAAGGGCTTGATATCCAGTATATGGAGAACTAACAAACAAATATTTAATGCCAACAATCATTCCACAATGGATAAGCAGTCAAAAGATATGAAGATTGTAAACTATTAACAATCATGAAAGACTTCTCCAAATCACTAATGTCAATTCAGAACAATTCTGAGGCTTCACCTCACACTCAGTAAACTGGCAAAGATAACAAAATATGAGAATGATCAATGCTGGAAAAGTTGTGAAATTTCACGTACACTAATGCACATGGTGGAGATGAAAACTCTGAGGAACAATTCTCAATTATGCTAAGAAAAGCAACTACAAAGTCCGTCTTAGAGATCTCACTAAGCAGACATGCCAAGGAGGTCAAAGATGGAGAAAAAGGTCTAATACACACCAAACTCTTTGTAGAAGTAATTTTTGTAGGGGAGAAAAGTAAAATGCCCAAACAAATAGCAGTACATAAACTTCACAAAGTAAAACTTTGCTTTCTAAAATGAATATAAAGATGCAAGGTAAAGAAAGTAGACTTTGGAAAACACTATACACAATGACTACAAGGTAAAAGGAAAGAATGAAAATCAAAACTGCATCAGTTGTATAATTATAACAAGCGAGCTTGGCCCTGGAAAAAGAACTCTGTCTTTGCACAGTTTGGGGACCGCAGAGGTGGAATACGGCAGACACTGTTTGCACTGGCTATCCTCATAGTTCGTGTCTGAGACGAGAAGGACGT
Source organism: Vombatus ursinus (assembly GCF_900497805.2). Lineage (NCBI taxonomy): Eukaryota > Metazoa > Chordata > Mammalia > Diprotodontia > Vombatidae > Vombatus > Vombatus ursinus. The sequence goes on along the minus strand of NW_020953953.1, from coordinate 836,640 downwards.
GAGACACAGCACCCCAAATAGTAAAAAAGGCTACGGAGAGTAGAGGAAGGCCGTTTGGAAGGAGAAAGAATTGTAGCGGAGGGCAGCTCCCCCTCCATGGAACGTTCCTGGTGGTTGGCCAGGCAGAGCCCGTCGAGCTTGCTTGTTTGTACCCAGGGGGCCAGGAAGCTATGGCCGTGGCCAGGGCCTTCAGTCCCCTATCCAATTAGGTCTTGATGCCAGCGTCAATAACTTCCAAGGAAAATCTAGTCTAGTCTAACTAGGGGAAGGCCTTAGGGAAGACCCTGCCAGGGTTGCTGTGAAGATCAAATCACCTACTATTGATAAACTGCTTTGCAAACCTTAAAGTGCTGTATAAATGCTGGCTGCCACCACCGCCGCCGCCACTGGTAAATCACCCGCCTGTTTGTCACTCACTCACCTGGGTAAGGGCCACTCGGGAATCCTCCCTCAGGCGTCCACGGCCCATCTTTCTCCAACTGGGAGATGACATCTGGTTTGCAAACTGAAAGCCCTGATCACAGAGAGAGAAATGAGAGAGGATTGGGGACAGAGGGCCACCTCGGAGTTCAGTCTTAGCCTTTTCTTCTTCAGGGAAAAAGGGACACTATGACGGGGCAGAGGATGGAAAAGAAGACCCCCGAGCTCCCTCATCCAAAGCGGATGGATCACTAGTCTGGTTGGGACGTGGAAGGACAATGAACCCCTCTGAGCCAACGCCTCTCAGCAGGCAGGCCCTCTTCACGTCTCCAGGTTCTGTCGTGCGGCTTCATCTAGGGAAGGGAGTCTTTCCTTTCGCTTGAAGGAAGCTAGAGCCCCGGAGCCGTACCAAAAAAAAAAAAAAACACTAAGGGATTTCTACTCGTATAAAACAGAGACTTTGCACCCTGGAAAGGGGACAGAAAACTCCAAAGGCTCTCATGGGATTTTGACTGCTGCCCCGCCCACCCTAGTTATAGCATTGGTGAGCATCGCAGCACCCTCAGCAAAGACTCAGGGCAGCCCTTCGGACCCTGAGGTGGTAGAAGGGAGGCTGCAAATACACCCCAGCAGACAGACGGTGAGTCACAGGGGCGGCTGTCCTTACCCAAAGACACCAGGTTCTTATAGTTCTCCAGCATCACGTCCCTGTACAGGGCCCTCTGGGCCGGGCTCAGGCGTCTCCACTCCTCGGAGGAGAAGTCCACGGCCACATCTCTGAAGGTCACCGGGTGCTGAAACGTCAAACCCAACCCTGCTCAGCCGGGGACCGTGCCTCTCAGGGTCCCAGGGGGATGCGTGGTGTTGGCAGGGCATGTAAGGAGGGGTTAAAGCATTGCCAGTGTTGAGTATTGCCTGATAACTGTTTGACCGCTGACCTTTACAGGAGAGAATTATGGGAGAAGAATCAAGAGAAGAGAGGAGGCCCGGGACAGACGAAAAAGGCAATTGTGAAGCTGACTTGGAGATAAGGACCTGAAGAGAGGAACACTAGGAGAAGGAAAAGGAGATAATTGATGAAGGGGGATAAAGAGGAAAAGGAAAATAAATAAAGGGCAAGTGAAACACATGGGTGAAACCAGAGGGCCATCTGTCACGGGAGAGGGAAGCTGGGGGTGGCCCCTAGTTTATCAAGCTTCTGAGCAGGAGGTGCTCTGGAGGTGAGACGCAAACCTTCAGAGAGATCCAAACCCAGGCTGAGAGGGACCTCCATCAGGAAGGGCAGCAGGCAAAATGCCGCCGTGACATGAACTGAATCTGGTCATGTTGGTATTCTGATGCAGCCAGGTGCATGCCACCTACGTTCCGAGAGTGGGGATGGCCTTCCTCCTACAGAGAAGGAGAAGAAGAAAGACCTTGAGAAATCTCTCTCCAGATACTCGGCCAGAGGGACAGAGAACTGTCCCTGAAAGGAATGGCATCAAAGGGGAATAAAAGGACCCCAAGTGGCCATGGGGAGAAAGGTGGAGAGGGGAGGGTGTCCCAAAGAAGAGGAGATGAAGGAGAAGGATGAATGTGCACCTGGAAATGAGAAACACGTTGGAAGCTCCGCCTGAGGTGGCTTGTCTGGGAGAGGTCATCCACAGAGTGTCAGAAGAAGAAGAGAAGCATCGTAGGGCGTGTGTGTGCGCGCGTGTGGGCAACTCGCCGCTCAGAGGTGGCCCGATAACTGAAGAGTGAGGCCTTGGCATCAAACACAAACCAGGGAACTTGCAAGACCTAACAAGAGGGATGCCCACTCTACTCCTAGTGACGTCCTTGGGCACAAGGGATTCTCCAGGAGGAGACGCAAAAGTGGTGCAGGTCTCAGCCCAGTCTAGAGCAAAGGACTGAAGACAACAGGGGCACAGGCGCGGCTCTCCTCACTCCTGCCCGCTCAAAGCCTGGGATTGAGAAGACAGAAACAGATTTGGACAATTATAGCTCTCTAGGAAGATGGCGCATGCGAGTGGGGCCTTGGCTTAAAGGGATGAGGTTGGTGTACCTTGCAATAACTGGTATGAGTGTAGTTATCAGTTTATGGTAAAGATAAAGACGTCAGAGGTCACAGAGAAGCCAAACTCTTACACAAAAAGCCCCCCAAAGTATCAGAAAATTGTCCAAGAAAAGATAGAGAAATCTGGAAAGACTCTACACTAAGCCTTCCACCTAGACCAGTAATACCAAAAGAGGGCCAGAAGAGGATGGGGAAAGGGTACAGGGATTGAACCAAAGGGAGCCAGTGTGATCTCCAATAACTGACCAGAAACCAGCAGAGTCAGGGAGAGAAGAAGAACCAGGGCAAACTTTGGCAAAGGTAACCAAGGCCGGCCAGGACTGTGAACACCAGCTCCAATAACCTGGTACCTGAAGCTGGATGGCGGCCCCTCTAGGTAAATATTCATGGAGACTAGACCTGGCCGTGTCCTCCTCTGAGCCACACAGGAGATAGGTCAACTCACCACCCAGGCACTAGCACTGGGAAGGCTGTGCAAAGAGCCCAGGGACCATCAGGACCGCTGAGATCCTCCAGAGGCCTACAGCAGCAGGCAGACCGACTCCTGACAGAGGAGCTTGTAAAGAAAATGGGGCCACCTGAAGTCTGAACCCACAGTGGACCATCTGGAGATTAAGACATACATGAGGGGTTTGAGATGGTCCAATATCGGCCGTCCTCTCCATATCAGCAGTGGTGGCATCCATACTTCAGGGGAGACTGCATCGAACCAAGCCTTCTCAACCCATCTCAGAGTGCCAGAGGCTACTGGCCAGAACACAAATCCCATCCGAGAAGGGAGGCGGCTTAGCAATCAAAAGAACATGCCCAACACAACGAAATATCAGAGGCTGAGAAAAGTCTGAGAAGTGATCACAGAAGAGACAGCCCCCACAACAGCCACAAGAAGAGAAAAAGTCATGCATGGCCACAGGGATTCCTGGAGTGGCTGGAAGAAACTGAACCAGGGATAAAAAAGGAAATCACAAACGAAATGAGAGATTGGAAAGAAAAAGTGGAAAGGAAAATAAATGGCATAAAAGGAAGGCGGACAGCCTTACCCCAAGGAGTCAATGCCCTGAGAAATAGAGCAACAGAATGGAAGGCCCCCACGAGGCGATAAGTATCATGAGGATAAAGCTAAAAGACTGAAAAACAAAATACAAGAAAAGGTAAGGTACCTACCATGAAAAGCAAGGCCCTGAAAAATAGGGAGGGAGAGGGCGTTTAAGAATCACCAAACTCGACAAGATAAATGGTCTCAATAGATAAAAGAGTGTGAACAGTTTCCCTTTTTTAAATGTAGTATTTTTCTTTTTCTTTCTTTTTATTTGTAAATAGTATTTTATTTTTTTTTCCAATTACATGTAATGATAGTTTTCAACATTCATTTCTTACAAGATTTTGAGTTCTAAATTTTTCTCCCTCTTTCCCATCTCCCTTCCCCAAGACAGCAAGCAATCTGATATAGGTTATACAAGTGCAATCATGTTAAAACATATTTCCACATTAGTCATGTTGTGAAAGAAAAAAAGCAGAACAAAAGGGAAAAAAGTGAAAATAGTATGCTCCTATCTGCATTCAGACTCCATGGTTCTTTCTCCGGATGTGGATAGCATTTTCCATCGTGAGTCTTTTGGAGATGTCTTCGATCCTTGTATTGCTCAGAAGAGCCAAATCTATCACGGTTGATCATCGCACAACATGCCTGTTACTGTGTACAACATTCTCCTGGTTCTGCTCACTTCCCTCAGCATCAGACCATACAAGTCTTTCCAGGTTTTTCTGAAGTCTGCCTGTTCATCATTTCTTATAGCACAATAATATTCCATTACATCATATACCACAACTTGTTCAGCCATTCCCCAATGGATGGGCATCCCCTCAATTTCTAATTCTTAGCCACCACAAAAAGAGCTGCTAAAATGTTTTTGTACATGTGGGTCCTTTTCCCATTTGTATGATCTCTTTCAGATACAGACCTAATAGTGGTATTGCTGGATCAAAGGGTATGCACAGTTTTATGGCCCTCTGAGCATAGTTCCAACTTGCTCTCCAGAATGGCCGATTCAGTTCACAACTCCAGCAACAATGCTTTAGTGTCCCAATTATCCCACATATTCTCCAACATTTATCATTTTCCTTTTCTGTCATATTAGCCAATCTGATAGGTGTGAGGCGGAACCTTAGAGTTGATTTGATTTGCATTTCTCTAATCAATAGTGATTTAAAGCATTTTTTCATGTGACTATGGATAACTTTAATTTCATCTGAAAACTTCCTATTCATATCCTTTGATCGTTTATCAATTGGGGAATGACTTGTGTTCTTATAAATTGGATTCAGTTCTCTATATATTTATGAGAAATAAGACCTATATCAGAAACACTGGCTGTAAAAATTCTTTCCCAGTTTTCTGCTTTCCTTCTGATATTGGTTACACTGATTTCGTTTCTGCAAAAAATTTTTAATTTAATGTAATCAAAATTATCCTAAAATAATTTTTTTCCATTATCAAACATTTATTTTTTCTCTTGAGGTATCAGATGTACAAAAATACTTGTAGCGGCTGTCTCCTTAGTAGCCCAAAACTGGAAAGAAAGGAGTGCTGTCTTGTTGGGGAATGACAAAACAGACGACGACACATGAATATAATGGATTTGGGGGATTTTAAAAAAATAACAAAACGAACAGTTTGAGAGGAAACGGGGAAGCCCTCCACGAAGTGATGGGAGTGAAACGAGCAGAACTAAGAGTGATTTAAACAACCGCACAAACATTATAAAGGAAAACAACTTGGAGGGACTTTAAAGCTCTGGTCAATCAAGACCATGAGAAGCCACGGTTCCGGACGGAGGACGAAGCATGCTACCCACCTGCTGCTGGAGAGGTCCTGAGCCAGCTACTCTCAGTCACGGCCAAAGGGAGAGTTTGTTTGGTTGAACTATGAGCATTTATCATGAGGGTTTTCTTTTTCTTTTTAATTCTTCAATTGGAGTAAGAAGTTGGAGGGGGTGATAATAAATTCTTGTTAGGAAAAAAGAAACAGAATTGACCAGACTCCCGGAATACCACGGCCAAACCAAAAACCTGGAAACCACTCACTTGACCAGTCAGTGAGCAGTCATGAAGCGCTGGCTTTGGAAGCCTGCAAGCTCAGGGGTCAGCAGCAGGGTGATCTGGCGGCCCCCAAAGCTAATGCCCCATTGGGATGCATGGAGAGGCCCAGTGTCCAGGAATAAGGCGGCGGCGGTCCCTTTGTATTCTCCCTAAGTAGACCACAGATCATGGAGTGCTGTGTTCAGTCCTGAGACAATGACAAACTAGAGTGTCCAGAGGAAAGTAGCCAGGATGCCGAAGGGCCTTGAGGCTGTGGCACACAAGCGTCCTTCGAAAGGAATGAGGATGTATGCTCTGCTGGGGGCCACGACAGCCACATTCAAGGCCTCGAAGGGCTGTCTCATGGAAGAAAGATCAAATGTGTTCTCTGAGTTGCTAAGGGGAAGATTTATTCCTGATGTTGGGAAAAGCTTCGTTAACAACCATGTGCCTCCGAAGTCTCAGGAGGCAGGGGATTACCCTTCAATGAAGGTCATCAAGCAGAGGCTGGATAAAGACTGGTCCAAAGTGTAACAGTGGTTCTGCCTTTCCTGTTCTGAGCTGGGCTAGGTGCCCCGGAGGTTCCTTTCAAGGTGAAACTTTGTGAGTCTATGGATCTTACTCTTGGCTTCATTTTGTGCTAGCCTCTCTACCATGATGATAAGGTTGCTACTGACTAAATTCATATCTGAAAATCATCCCTGAAAATGGGCCCAAGAAAACAATCCAAGGATATAGAGTCCCCAGACTGAATGTCAGTCAGAGTCAGAATTCAAAGAGATCTGAGCTAGGATGAAATTTCATCAGGCTAAATGTAAAGTCTGACATGTGGGTTCAAAAAAATCAGCTGCAGAGGTATGAAGAAGGGGAATCACGACTCCAAAGTCCCGTGAGTTTCCAATCATCCGCCAGAGTGGCAGAGATATTCTCAGAGAGAATGACGGAGGCCCGGATGTGCAGAGGTGAGGCTGTTCAAGAGAAGGGAAAGGAAAACCGTAACTCACCTGGAACCTGGCTGTCAGCAGCCCAGAGGTCATTCCTTCCTTTATGCTCCTACCCTGGGAAGGGCATGGTCTTGAGAAGTCCAGGCTGTGAGACGAGAACAATTGTGAAGGACATTCGTCAGACACTGATGCTCCCAAACCTGGTCCTGACCATGCCCTACACTGCAGCGCCTGTGAGCCCTCCTGCCACGTCGACCATCGGGGCCACGTCACCCCTCTGGCAGCTCTGCCCACCTCTCCCGGGGCTGCCCAGCGTTTCTGACGAATGTCATCAGGGGCAGCTAGGTGACACAGTGGATAGAGCACTGGCCCTGGAGTCAGGACGACCCGAGTTCAAATCCAGGCTCAGACACATAACACTTACTAGCTTTGTGGCTGTGGGCAAGTCACTTAACCCCAACTGCCTCACCAAAAAAAAAAAAAAAGAATGTCATCAAACTGTGATTTGTTTGGGCCCGTTACACATCCATGCTACCGTCACCTGGCAAGGCTTTTCTGCTTCACTGTTAGCTCTTTGTCATAGCCTCCAAGCTACCAAGCCAAAATTCTCACCCTTAACCACCTTACGAGATGACCTTGCCTCTGACTCTGTGATCAAGGCTGACGCCATCCAGTGTGAGCTGCCTCAGTTTCCCTCTGTGTCTTCCCTTCCATTCCCTTCTTGTCTCCCTGTCCCACCCCAAAAGGAGAGGTAGTATCCCTCCCTCCTACTCAGGTCACCACCTCCTGGACTTGGGCCCATACCATTTCTATCACTGCTTCTGAACCAAGAACATTCATCGATTTGTTGTAGGAACACAGCTGGGACAACATACACCAGAAGACACTCCCAATCCCTAGATCATCTCAAGAGACCAGAACAACGGGCCCAATACTGTGAAATCGAATGTAATAGGGATAGACAGAAAAGTCCATATTTTGTTTAAAATCTCAACTCCACACATCCTGGACCGTGATGCATATGGAGACAACGGTTCCTACAGAAAGCACTCCAGTATTCTTGTGGATGGCAGGGTCAGCATGTGTCCAGAGAGTGACACAGCGGCTGAAACAGCTCATGGCATCATGGGTTTGATGGAGAAGCTGAGAATGGCATCAAGGGGCCCCCCAGAGATCAGTTTGGCTGGGGGAGGGGGGTACAAGAGCTCCGTGTCCCCATGAGGCTGGTAGAGCATTTAGTATGAGCTTACTATGTGCCAGGAATCGTGCTTAGCGCTGGGGATACAAAGAAAGGGAAAAACACGGTCCCTGCCCTCAAGGAGCTCCCATTCTAATGAGGAAGGCCACATGCAAACAAACACGTACATACACGAAATGTGATGTGTAAATGGAAGGTAGTCTCAGAGGGAGCACGCTAACAAATGAGGAGAAAAGGTCTCTGATGAAGGAGGGATCTGGACCGAGTCTTGAAGGAGGGAAGGCAGGAGGGATGAGGAATGGCTAGAAAAGGGACAAGGGAGGAGATAAAGGGTGGATGGAAGAAGAGTGAGCAGGCTGGTCCAGCCCAGGCCCAGAGGAAGAGGAGGAATTGTGGAAAGGTGGGAAGGGGCTCCCGGGGCTAAGCTGAGGATTTTCCATTCGCTTGTCCTGGGTCGGCCTGACTTCTACTGGAGCGGGTCCCAATTCCCAAAGGGTGCTGCCCTCTCACACCTCTCACCTTGGTCTTTTTGGGCATGGCCCTGGGGGGTAGGGGAGGAAGAAAAGGAATAAACATTTTCATCGCACTCTGTGCCAGGCATTGCACTAAGCACTTATAAATACGACCTCATCTTCACAAAGACCCTGGGAGGGAGGTGCCGGCGCTATTTCCATTCTGCCCTTGGGGGGAAATGTCAATCTGGGGCCAGGCCCTCCAGACCCCCAGCAGGGGAAAGTAGCTGTGGTGACACAGCTGGGCCACGGCAGCCACGGCCAAGGGAAAGCTACTGGTGCCGAAGAGAGGACGGAGGCAGCGGGACGGGCCGAGAGGCTTCCGCTGCGTACTCTAATATGGGGGCACAGAAATAGCCAGAGAGTACAGGTGTGGCTACTATTTTTTCTTTGGCAGCTCTTCATGGATTCAAGCTACATGGCCCAGATGAACTGTATTCTGGGGGTGCCGAAAGAATCAACAGAATGGCTGCAAAGAGCTCCTGTCGGTGATATCTGAAAGACCCTGAAAAAAGGGAGAGGGTTCTCAAGGCCGGAGAGGGCCGAGTGTTGGCCCCGTTTTCGAAAAAAAGAAAGGAGAACAAAATCTTCGGTCCAAAGGCCAGTGAGCTTGACTTCAACCCCTGGGCCAACACTCAGAAGGATCACTGGGGAGACGGTTGGTGAAAATCCACAAGGGGAGCCAGCCTGGCTCTTGGTATCAAGCACAGGTCATGCTTTTTGATGGTGTTACAAACTTGGTGGATGAGGGGAATGCTGTGGGCACAGTTGAACTAGATTTTAATCAAGGATTTGATAAAAACATCTGGTACTGCTCCTGGGCAGAAGATGGTGTGATCTGGAAGATCCAACAGCACGCTCAGAGAAGGCCAGACTCAAGGAGTGTTGTTAATGGTCAATGCTGAAGTGGCAGGGGGTCTCCAGTGGAATGCCCCAGGGATTTGTGCTGGACTCAGGGCTGTTTCACACTTTTAAAAGTGATTTGGATAAAGGTGGTGCTGGCCTGCTCATCAAATATGTGCACGATAAAAAGCTGGGGAGAAAAACTAATGCAGAAACAAAGGAGCGTAGATGGATACTAGGATGGACCTAATTAAGGTGAGATCTGACAGGTACATGCGTCAGGTCTTGTCGGGGATGAAAGAAGCCCAGTTTCCCAAGGAGAAGATGGTTAGACAGCAGGACTCAGCAGTGTGCTGGGACCACCAGAAGTCCCACGGGGGTTCCTGGGCAGCATGCGCAGGAAACAGAGCTTCTAGGAATGGGAACGTGATAGTCCTACTGTCCTCAGACCTCATCAGGAATACTGGGTCCACTCTGAACTGGAGAGCGTCCAGAGGAGGGAAGTCAGGATGTTGGAGGGCCTTGAACTGATGCCACAGGAAGGGAGGGTGAAAGAACTGGGCACGTTTAGCCTGGAGCTGTGTACCATCTAGAATGCTATGTTCCCTACCCCGAAAAATCCCTCACGCCATCCCGGCCAGCTGCCAGCTATCGTTCCCACTCTCTCCTCCCTTTGGTGACGAAACTCCTAGAGAAGGGGGTCTACACTAGGGCCTCCACCTTCCTCTCCTCTCCCTCTTCTCTGCCTCCACCCAAATTGCTCTCCAAAGTCACCAATGGTCTCTCAGCTGCCAAATCCAAGGGCCTTCATTCAATCCTCTTTCTCCCTGGCCCCTCTGCAGCCTTGGACACTGCCGGTCACTCTCTCCTCGACATTCTCCTCAACGCCCCTCTCTCCTGGTTCTCCTCCTGCCCATCTGACTCTTCCTTCCCTGTCTCCTTAGCTGGATATTCGTCCAGGTTCTCACCGCTCACCACCGGTGTCCCCCAGGGGCCTTCTCTTTATACTCCTTCACTTGGTGATCTCCTCAGCTCCCATGGATTCAATCATCACCTCTACACAGATAATTCTGATTCTCGTGTCCAGCCAGAATCTCTCTCCTGACCTCTAGTCTCGCATCTCCAACTCCTTTTTAAATATCTCAAACTGGATATCTCTTGGACATCTTTAACTCAACATGCCTAACACTGAACTTGTTATCTTTCCCCCAAACCATCCCCTCTTCCTAACTTCTCTATTACCATTTGAGGACACTGCTCTCCTCCTGGGCACCCAGGCTCCCAACCTAGCTGTCAGCCTCGACTCCTCATTGCCTCTCAGCCCCCCGTGGCCGATACGGTGCCAAGGCCTGTCTTTTGGTCTCCCGGACTCCAGTCCATCCTCCGCTCAGCTTTCTAATTGTTCTTCCTAAAGCACAGATCTGACCACGGCATTCAAAGCCCATCATGACCTGGCTCCTTGCCACCTTTCCAGTCTTCTTACACCTTCTTCAACTTCCTCATTTTACTTTACAGATGAGCAAACTGAGGCCAGGGAGGTCAAGTGACTTGTGCCAGATCACAGGAGGAGTCAGTGTTAGTGGTGAGATTTGAACACAGGTCCAGGGCTCTTTTCCCCACTGTCACTGTGCAGAAGGCTTGCTAAGACCCCAGAGTCAGTACCTGCCAGGATGAAGGAGACAAGCGCCCCAGACCTGGGCCATGAGGCTGGTGGTCAAAGGGCCAGGGAAGACAGATGCAGTGGACACTGTCACAGGCTGTCATAGCAGACAGTAGGGCCTCAAACAGTTCTTAAAGGCTCCCCCCAGACAGCCCTGAAGGGCACACAAGGCAAACTGCATATACATGAATCAGATCCTGCAGAGAGTGAGGTTATTTCAGGAAAAGCCAAGGAAGAAGAGAGAAATGGATGACCAAGAAAATGACAATGACAGGCTCAGGAACATCCTTTCAAGGATGAGTCACAGAGACAGAGCCAGAGATCCCCCCGGGCACCCACAGAGGACAACTGGAGGTCTGTCACAACCGTTAGAGCCTGAAGGGCAAAGGCTCAAGGGCCCAGACTCTGGGACACAGAGAATGTGGACAAGGAGTTTTCATGTGCATTGTGGTGGTATGGAGGTTAGAGTCAGGGGTTAGAACACTGGGCCTGCAGTTAAGAAGACCTGAGTTCAAATCTGGCCTAACATACTTACTAGCTGTGTTATCCCGGGCAAGTCACTTCACCTCTGTCTTGTCTCAGTTTCCTCAACTGTAAAATAGGGATAATTATAGCACCTACCTCCCAGGGTTGTTGTGAGGATCAAATAGGATAAACCTGTAAAAAGCTTAGTACAGTGCCCAGCACATAGCAGGCGCTGTATAAATGTTGGTTATGCTGATGACAACGGACGGCATCCCAGAAAACAAAGCCCGCGAGGAAAAGGGAACCATGAGGAGGACCCCAGAACTCCAGGGCCGCCTTCTCACAAACATGCAGAGAGCGGGTGTGTCTCCCATCCTTTTTAAAGAGAGGGGCAAGGGGGGCAAAGGGGCCCCACCACTCCCAGGACCAGGGACAAAGGGCATCAGTGGCCCTGCAGGCAGAGCAAATTTCAAGAGACGGGGCTGAGAGCCCACAGTCTGCTTCTTGGCACCTGAATGTTTGACAAGCACGTCACCTGTGCCTTCCTCAAATTAGGACTTCAAGGCTGTACCCGAATTTCCCTGGTATAGGGAAATCCCGGTGAGGAAATGCCCTCTACCAGTGCGGGTCTGCACCTCCTCTCTGACTTAGATTTTTAGAAAGCAACCCAGAACACTTGAGAGTTTAACGCAGTTACCTAAGTCACAAAGCTAGTGTGGGGCAGCCAGGAGGCACACTGGAGAGCATGGGACCTTGAGTTAGGAAGAGCTGACTTTGAATCCGGCCTCAGGCATTTATTCCTGTGTGACCCTGGGCAAGTCACTTAATCTGTTTGCCTCAGTTTACTCATCTTTAAGATGGAGATAATAATAGCACTCATATTGAAGGGTTGTTGTGGAGGTAAAAATAACATATCTGTAAACCTTAAAAATAAATGCTGCCTATTTGTAATAATAATAACGATGATGATAATAATAACTATGGCTAGTAAATAATGTTATTATAAATTTAATATGATGATATTAGAATTTATAATTACATGTCACATATAATGCAATTTATTATTATTACTACAGTATCCACTTAGGGTATTCAGTATGTTGTCCAGTCATTTCAGTCGCGCCCAACTCTCCCTGACCCCATCTGGAATTTTCTTGGCAGAAATACTGGAGTGGTTTGCTATTTTCTTCTCCTGCTCATTTTAACAGATGAGGGAGCTGAGACAAACAGGGTTAAGTGGCATGCCTAGGCTTACACAGCGAGTCGATGTCTGAGGAAGATGAAAGCCCTGACTCGAGGCCGGGCCCTGTCGAGCTGCCCTGTTTAGCATTTAGTTAGAGGCAACACTTGAACCCAGGCCTTCCTGGCTCCCTGGGACTCTATTACACACACAGCTTCTTTTCTCCAATTCCCGATTAAAGTATTTGGGGCACAGGACCAATCAAACCCCGAGTCTTTATTGAGTACTTCCCACCTGTTAGGCACTGTGCTGGCTGCTAGGGACACAGAGAAACAGAAGCAGCTCCTGCAGGTTCCTGAGGCTCTCCAGCGGTCCTCCCTCTAAGCTGACAACAGGCTATGGAGAGTTATCCTCGGGTCTAGTCTAGGGGTGGGGAAGACGTGGCCCTCCAGGTCCTCAAGTGCGGCCCTTTGAGCAGGTTCCCCCCTTCCCCCTGGGAGTCAATCAACCAGTTTCAAAGTCATCTGAATTATACCTACACCT
>NW_020953953.1:797232-823731 GCF_900497805.2 Vombatus ursinus | reverse complement strand
GGAGTCAATCAACCAGTTTCAAAGTCATCTGAATTATACCTACACCTCTGTATCTTTTTTTTTTTCCAGTTTCTGCAAGAAGAGCACGAGAGACTTCCAAATGCTGTGATCTAGGAAAATGACTCCCTGACCACTCAGGCAAAAAACCCCAAAAACAAGTGAACTCAGTCTGACTTCACCTCTTCCTGAGAAGCAAGGCCAGGTGTTTCAGTCAATCAGCAGGCATGCTGAAGTGCTTCCTGTCTGCCGGGCATTGTCCCAAGTGCTGGAGCTACACAGAAAGGTGAATTACAGTCCCTGGGTTCGAGGAGCTCTAATGGGGAAAAACGGCATTCAAGGTGAGGCAGCTGGTGCACTGGCTAGAGTGTCGGGCCGACTTACCCTCCTGGGTTCAAATCTGGCCTCAGGCACTTGCTTGCTGTGTGACCCTGGGCAAGTCATTTCAACCTGTTTGCCTCAGTTTCCTCATCCGTAGAATGAGCCGGAGAAGGAAACGATAAACCAGCCCGAGTATCTCTGCCACAAAAACCACCAAAGGGGTCACAAAAAGTCAGACTGGACTCACAACCAAAACGATCGCTCTCCTTTGCGAACGCTCACTCATCGCTCCGTCAATCTTACTGGTCTCGAATGCTGCCCGGACCCCAACCACGGCTCGCGGTCGCTTTGAGTACCGGGGTAGCAACCGCCCTCCTCCAACCGCCCGCCCGATCTCTCCAGCACTTCGGACAGAGGCTCAGCCATCCCCAACCTGCCGGTTTTCAAGCCCAAGCCCGCTGATCCGACCCACCATCTCTCACTACCTCGCTCCTTGCTCCGAGACCCGGCGCTCTCAGAGGCCAGGCCTCCGGAGACGGCCCGCAGACCCCGGCAGCACAAACCCAGTGCGCTTCTGTGTGGGGTGCCGCGCCATAAGGGGGGTCCGGATGCACACTCCCCCCCCCAAGGACCCCCAGACTCTGCCCGGCAGGATTCACTCGGTGTGAGCCGGCACCCAGAAAAGCCCGTGCCAGAAACACTGCGGGAGGCTCGCCTGGTCTCCCCGCAACCCCCAGTCCCTCCTTCCCTGCCCAGCCTTGAACCCCGGATAACCCAGCGGTACCCCCGGAACTCCGAGCCTGCCCTCCAGGGGCTTCCACTCTACACGGGGAGACAGCAGGAACACGGGCAGGTCCAAACAAAACAAGCCCAAGGTCACGGGGGTGGCAGGGGGCACCAGGCTTGATCTCCCCTCCCTCTCCCCAGCAGAGGCTTAGTTCCCACCGACCCAGCTCCGCTCACCTCCCGCCTCCGCACTGCAGCCTCGCTGACCCCTCAGCAACCTCCAGATGCTCCATCCCGAGCTCCCCTGGATGCCCCCCGGACTTCCAGCTTCCTTTCCCCCGGTCCGCCCACAAGGTCAAGGTCCGGCCTCTGCGCATGCTCGGGTTCACCACCATCCCACCTCCAGTTCCCTTCCCGTCCTATGGCCGCCTAGAGACCCTCGTGACGAGCTGTTGGCTTATCCAGCCAACACGCATGCCCAGCTTCGTTCCCACAAGTGTTCCCGCCCACGCCGCACCCAGGCTGGGCTGTGCCGCCAGTGCGCATGTCCGGGCTCCCAACTACACTCCCCCCAACCCCGTGGCCTCCAGAGTCAGCGGTTGGATTACGCAACCAGTGCGCATGCTCAGCCTCGTTCCCAAGCAGCTTTCCAGGGCGGGGCTGCACAGCCTGTGCGCATGCTCAGTCTCTCCGCCGGGATTCTTACCTCGTTCTCACCGCGCTCCCGGCTCCCTCCTCTGAACCCCCTTTCCCCCGAGGCCCCAGACCCGACTCTCCACCAGGCTCCCCTCTCCTAACGCGGCTCAGAACCACCCTCAACGCCGGCACCCCCACATCCCCCCATCCGCTAACGGTCCATACACCACGTGCACCTGCATACAAGAATAGGGAGGGGGCGTGATCGCTCGGCCAATCAGCGCCCAGCAGCCTCCGTCCAGCTCACCAATCAGAAGCCCAGCTCACCTCTCTGCCCCGCCCCTCACAAGTCTCCCGCCCAGAGCTAGCTTTTCTCCCCTCCCGCCCCTCTCAGGCTCTTTCTCAGCAATCGCTGCCCCTTCGAGGTTCACTTTACCCGGGCTTGTCCGCCTATACAGGCCCTGCATACAGTAGGCGCTTACTAAATGCTTGGTGACTTGACTAACGGCTGTTCCCTCCAATTCTCGAGGTGCTCACTGTACCTGGCCAACAGTCCCGTTCACTCTGACTTGCCTTTATACTTAGAGACTTGAGTGCACATGTCACTGATAAAGATGGCAGACATCAATCACCGGGCCAAGGAAGGGTCCCTGTGGTTCTTCACTGGAGTCATCATTCCGGAATGATGTCATTCTGGGTCCAGTCATTCAAGCCTTTCTAAAATGACCTATGTCCCCTCTACCTTGTCCACAGGGACAAGGAAGGCCGGACAGTCTTGGCCAATATCCTCCAGGAAGCAAGGGGCAGGACTGGAGGAGAGAGCGTCAGAGGTAACATGACATATGAAGCCGGCTGTGCCCTGCAGCCTGAGGCTGGTGATGCCACCCTGGGCCTCATCAGGAGTGCCCAGGCCACCTGCAGCTGACCAACATGGATGCCAGGGAGAAATGGCACAGTGGCGAGGACTCTTTGACCTCTCAGACTTGGTAAGGGCCAGGTCCAAACAAGAGAATTCAGAGAGGTGACTAACACTGGAGTGGCCACTTACGGTAGATATTCATGCTAGACTTAAAATAACTAGAGCACTGAAGGCCACAGACACACACAGAACCCAGCCCAAGGGATCTCATCACAAAGATGGCAGGGACTTTGAGTCAGGTCCTACAATTCAGTGCATGTAGTGGTTTCGTGGTGTGTTGTGGCAGAATCATCTCAATGAAGTCAGAGTCAGACCACCTCTAATGCAAGTATAGGCATTTATTGAGGATTGACGCCCCTCAGAAGCAGGCCAGGTTCCAAAAGGACCCAGCAACTTCAGAGAAAACAAGATGTATTTTTGTAGGGTAAAGATGCAATTATATAAGGGAAATCATAAGTATTAAAAAGGCAAGAGGGGTTTGTTAAGGGATTAAGTAATGGGGAGGGGTCCCTTCTGTGGGTCAGTAGTCAGACATCCTGGTCGTGCTGCCCTCCAATTGGCTAGCTATTGTGGTCCTGTCTGATCAAGATGGTTAGTTATGTCTTGTGGTCCTGTCTTGGGCTAAATGGATGAGGTGATTGTGGTTGAGTGCAAGAACACACCTGTTCAAATGTGTGAATTCGATCTGGGGGCAGTGGCTCACTAGGGGGCAGTGTCTGTATTGAGTCTGGGGGCCTGGGGTGTGGTTAAAGCCAGCCTGTGTGGTTAAATCAGGATGTGCCTACTGTTCAGTGCAGCCCATAAGGAAGTTAGAATCTTAGGGCTGGGGGCAGCTTTATTAGGATTCTATCAGTGCGTGCATATGCCCTTGATTCATAACTCAAGTTCGTAAAGTCTCTGTTGGAGAGCATGGTCTATGTGACCAAGAAGTGTATTGATGGGCTTGAGCTGAGAATGGATATTATCAGGCCTAATGGCCAGAAGGTCATCAAGAGGAAGATCAAGGGGGGAGGGGATCAAGGGAGATGATGGAGGTAAAAATCATATTCCTTTCCAGCATCCTTCCAGATGTCCCAGTATCAGGGCCCCCATCTATCTCCGCCAGAGCTTCATCCAGAGAGACATGTTGGGGAAGCTGATGAAATTTCTAGGCTTGATCACAGTTCAATAATTAATTTCTGAATTTAATCTTCTGATAGGTCTGCAAAGTTTGGGACATTTTCCTCTCCCTTCTGTAGTCCTACCCTTTCTTGGTTCTCCTCCTACCTCTTTGACTACTCCTTCTCTGTCACCCTCAATGGTTCCTCAGCTTCTGCTCCACAGAAGTGGATGCTAAGATTGGCCTTCTTCCCTTCTATCCTAGGACTTTCTCCCCTGGGAATCACTTCACTTCCATGGCTTTCATTTCAACTGCCTACTAAAATGTCCAGATCACGTCCCCATTCCACTTTATTTGACTATTACTTCAAATGATTAATTTGTAACTCTCTGCTTTACAGTTAAACTCCTAGAAAAGGTCATCTGGGATCATGGCACCAACATCTGTACTTTACACTTATTTCTCAGCTCCTTGCAATGTGATTTCTGCTCCCAACATTTGACTGAAAGTTCTCTTTCAGGTAGAGAGTCAAGATGGCAGAATAGTAGGAAGCCAGGGTCAGCTAGATGGCACAGTGGATAGTGCAACTGGCCCTGGAATCAGGAAGACCTGAGTTCAAATCTGGCTTCAGACACTAGCCGTGTGACCCGACAAGGCACTTAACCCTGATTGCCTCTAAAAAAAAAATAGTAAGCAGCAGTACAATTGAATGTCCCCCACAAAACCTTTCACTTCTCCTTGACTTGTCATTGATACTTAGGCTTTCTTTAAATTTCTCTGGGATGCATCTTCCAAAGTGAAAATCTGTTTTTCTTATCATTATTATTCCCCCCTGAACACCACCCTGTCTTCTAAACCCCAACTTGTCTCAGCCTTGCCTATTTCTCTGTTGGGTTTAATATACTTCTACATGAATGTGTGTGTGTATTTGATTAATCAGTGTTACAGATGAAAGCGAGGTAATGCCATGCCTGTTCCTTCTGTGATCCTTGAAGACATTAGAGTTCTGATGGGATAATTGCTTCTCTTATCCCTCTTAGAATGTAAGATGTCGGGGCAGCTAGGTGGCGCAGTGGATAGAGCACTGGCCCTGAGGTCGGAGTTCAAATCTGGCCTCAGACCAAACACTTGACACTTGCTAGCTGTGTGACCCTGGGCAAGTCACTTAACCCCAATTGCCTAAAAATAAAAAAAAAAGAATGTAAGATGTCATCATCATATAACCTCTTCTTATTGCTCAAATCTATTTATCTCTTCAGTTTTCTCTTGACTCACATTTGCATTTCAAAGTTCTTCTTAACTCTAAGCTTTTCATAGAATGTCTTTTAAATCTTCTATTCCATTAAAAGTCTATTTCCCCCACTTTAGGATTATGCTGTTTTGCATGGTAAATTATTATTGGTTGTGAACCTGTATCTTTTGCCTTTAAGGATAATCATATTCGAATGTGACCTCTTCTGTAAGGCATTGGTTGCCAAATGTTGTGTGATTTGACTGGTTCCTTGGTATTTGAACTATTTCTGCATGATTTCTGCAATGTGTTTTTGTTTTTTACCTCCAAGCATTGAACTTTGGCTACTATATTCTTCCGGGTTTCTTTAAAGAGATGACAGTGGATTTTCCTATTTTTGCTTTGTCTTTTGATTTTATAAATCTAGGAAGTTATTATTTCTTCTTTTTTGAAAGGGTATTCAGGCTTTTTGGGGGGAGTGGTGTTGAAGGGTTGGTAGTGTTTGTCAGGGAAGGTCTTGGGTCTCAAGGCTGTTTTTTCAAGCAATCTTAGACTCAATGAAGGTGCTTACTGCAGTTTTTCTTTGATTCAGAAGTCTGATCCTCACATTTCAAGAACCACAGCTGAAGCTCCTTATTATCACTGCCTTCCCACCTTTCCACAGGAGCAAATATGGTATGTCCTCTCATCTTCTTCAGAGAGTTTATTTGCATGGAGAGCAGTATTTGATTCCATGAGTTGATCTGCCCAGCCCTGCATGGCAAAATATTAAGGGAGCCCCAAGGTTAAATCTAACAATATTTAGGTGTATCTTCACTCAGAAGGTTGGATCTAATCTGGTCTCAGACATTTATTAACTCTGTGACCGTGAGAAATCCACTTAACCTCTCAACCTCAGTTTCCTCATCTGTAAAATGGGGACAATAATTCCTCCCAGGCTTGTTGTAAAGGTAAAATATGTGAAAGTACTTTGCAAATCTTAGTGCTACATACACCAGGTATGATTCTTATTAATTGCCATTGACAAGACTGGTCATGGGACATGAGTTAAATAAACACACGTGATCAAATCTATCTTTTAGCAGTTCCCCAGCTGTCTTGGTGATCCCAAGGTCACTGGGGAGCTGGCTATAGAGGGAATGCTTTCTGTGGTCATGTTTACATAACTCACCCTGAGAATCACTGGAAGAGGGACAAAAGACAGCATCTGTCCAGGACCTTTAACTGAATGAACTCTGCAACAAATCTTTTGATCTGAAGATGATGGAACACTACAATCAGGAGAAACTACTCATTAGACCACACTTTCACTAATCATTGGTTTTTAAACTCCTCTTGAAATCTGAGAAGTCTCTTGGCAGTGATACCCCCACTACCCTTTGAACCTTCAGTGAAGAAATCCTCCTCTGGCTTGGGACAGAGAGCACAAATTGCTCTGGACGATTCTCATCCCCTCTCCTGATCCAAATGTCTTCCCGTTTCTCCCTGAGCTCGAGGATTTCACACATTATCCAGCAGCATTGTGAGGTCATTTATGCTTCCCGCCTGCAGCCTATGGGACTCAGCACACGTCAACGTTGGGCTTTTCACTTGCACTGTTACTAAGGCCCTCTGCCTTCTGGATGTAATCCCGATAAACCCAAAGCTCATTCACATCCTTCTAATAGCTGAATGTGCAAAGAAGATTTATCTTTGTTTTCCTTATTCTAGCAATCCAGCTTTTTCTAAAGCCATTATTAACAACCAAGGGATAGGATATTGGCAACATTTTTACTGTCCCTGTTAAGCTCCATAAGCCCTTAACAAACCTACTGGCAGTGGGCAATGGGGAAGCCCCCCCTCCTCTGAGAGGGGTCCCCAGATGTTCTAGCCATAATCCAATTGCCAGAGGTTCCTCCATCCTCCCTGCCCCCATACTGCCTAATCCCCACCTTAATCACCGGAAATGTAGTTATTGCAATTCACATTTGCTGAATATTGCCAAACATTCTGGTCCAGACCTAACTTATGAGTGTCTGGTGATTTACACTTAGGATTGGATCACACAATAACATTTATGAACAGTAAGATACTGTAAAATTATTTTTTATTAATAACAAAGGATAAAAGGGATAGTTGACTAAAAATAGATGCTGCTCCGTTCTGCCTCTTCACCGTCAAAAAAAGTCCAGAGAGCACCAGAACATTAGCAGACCTGTGAGCACACCAGATCCTGGCAGGCTAGCTTTTATATATCTCGGTTCTCCTGAACATGGAAAGCACAATCTTGACCAAGTCCTGTCAAATCATATTGATCTCAACACATTACTGGGCCTATCTGCTCCTCCAGCCCAAGACTGTCCTTCACCTCAGCTCCAACCAACTGGCAAAGATAAACAAAAGCTTCATTTTTAATGAGCTCTTATACTTTGGATATGGCTCTCTAGGTGAAGGAGAAGGCTATGTTGGGAAAAGGAGGGGATATAAAAATAGAAGATGTCAACATTTTTAAAAAACATATGTGGGCACTGCAGTGAGAGGCATCAGTGGCTCAAGAGATGCTATTTTTTTGTCTTTGAGCACACGGTAAAACTGATGGTCTGACCCTCCAAGGAGTCTGTGAGCCGTCCAGCTGGTTTGCTGTAACTTCCTGCTTTCTTCTCATTTGGTGTCTACTGAGAATGTCAAGGTCGATGTGATCTGGGTCCTCTACGTTTCCTCACGGAGGACTGGATGGGAACCTCACGTCTGAAGTAACAACAGTCAAAATGAACTTGGTTGCGAGTCCTTGGCTCTGTCTCCATAATCCTGCCACCTTGACTTCAAAAGGGAAGGGAGCCCTTCAGGACTGAGGGTCCTTTTCTATTTTTTCTTCATCACCAAATGGTTAGTGGATTGGTGATGAGCCTATCTCCATACTTAGTGAAGAGGCCTTTATTAAACATTTACTATGTGCTAGGCATTATGCTGAGTGCTAGAGAGAGCAAGAAAGGCAAAATGAGTCTGTGCCCTCCAATGGCACAAATTGGAATTTGACAAGTGACGTTCAAATAACTCGGTACGTATCAAATACGCAAGGGTAAGAAGACACTTATGGCTGGGGACACCAGGCAAGACCTACTACAAAAGATGGCTGGTTACATTCCCCAAATAGCAACTGAGTCACAGAATCTTTGGAGGATTCGGTGGGAAAGGGATTAGTCTCAGGTTTCTACCCACAGTTGTAAGAAGCGCTGAAGGGGTCACGAGTGGAAGAAGTTTAAGAAGCCCTGCACTAGAACAAGGTCACTTTCAAGCCAGGACTGGTCGTGTCCTCCCCGTCAGAACCATTCTCTAGCTCAAAGCTACTATGAGCCCTGAGTGGAGGGGCCCTTCTTGGAGCCAAGTGGGCTGACTCCTCTGCTTATGGGTAAGAGGTGCTTGCTATGTATTGCAGTCTCTGTAGAGCCCAAAATAACCTATTTTGAGACCTGACAACTAGCCCAGTATTTAAAGTACATGGTATATAGTACAGCCAGCCTTTGCTTTACATAAATTCACATTACACATTTCGACTTTATGTAAGAATTCTGAAAGAAATCTCCATTCCAAAAAAACCCCATCTATGTTAATATTACTGTATAGTACTGTGCCCTCTCACACTCGGCTCCTGCCAATCTACTTGGCACTCTGTGGCCTCCTTGCCTCAAAAAACAAACCAAAACCTTAAGAAAACCTTCCAAATGAGAGCAGAACAGATGTGAGGCCGGGGGCTCAGCTTGAGACCTCTGGTGCCAAGAGGAGATCCTTGCCCCCCTGCACACCCGCCTGTGTCCAGCCTGTGTGTCTGGTGTCTGTCCCCAAGCCCTGCGTGTCTGCCTTCCTCTCGTCTGTGTCCAGGTCTAGCCTCTGTGTGTCTGTCTCCCTTCCCCCTTGCACGTTCTCCCTCTTGCTTCTGGCCAGGCCCGGCCTGCCCCTCCTCCTGCCCTGGCCCCCTCCCTCTAAAGGTACTTCCTCCCTCCTTCCCCATCTGTGGGCAAGTTCACATTACATAAAAATGACTTTACATAGAGGCCCTGTGGAACAGTCCACTTACATAAAGCAAGAACTATCTGTATATCACTTAACTCATTTAAACTTCCTCAATATTTAAACTACATTGGTCTGCTATGCTGTATGCTGCCTGCACGTTAGATTTTTTTTACATGTAATTCTAATACCTGATCACTTATATCCATGAAAATCTTTCTGAGCTGAGAACAGGTCCTCCAACCAGTCTTTCACATGAGAAATGTATTTGTTGGGAGTTAGGCCATCTCCACTTTCTCGAACTATAAACACGAGTTAAGAAGCAAGCATGGCTTTCCACCAGACATGAAAACACGGGGCTAAAAGTCTCGAGCATCCTCTTTGGGAATGTTGCCCACTGACACTAGAAGAAAGTGCTGACCGCTCTGCCCCTGTAGCTCAGGCCTCCGGGAGTCCGTGTGGTTAAAAACATTAGAAGCATGTGAGTAAAGCGTTCTGGTGGTGGGTCTCCCTGAGGCTGGGAAGGTGCACTTCCTGATGTTTTGGCTTATGCCAAAGCCAGTATCTCATCAAATATTTGCTCTCAAAATCTCTTCTAGGCTCAGAATGTGTCCTAGGAGGGAAGTCATAGACAAGAGAAAATCGTTTCCCCATGTTTAAAGGGCTTCCCTCCAGTATGAACCCCATAAGGTCGAACAAGATTCTACTTGTCATTGAAATTTTTCCCACATTCATCGTATGCTGGGGGTTCACTCTGGCTGTGAGGTAAGTAAAGGCTTTATGGCATGCTTTTTCCTGAGGGCATTCACAGGATATCTTTGCAGTAAGAGTTTCCTGAAGTATAAGTCTTCCCCTATTGCTGAAGGCTTTCTCACATCCTCTGTGGGACTGAGAAACTGCCTCAGCATGAAGACTTTACATTCAAATGGTTTCACTCTGGTATCTGATAAGGATATACTTTTCATTGAAGGCTTTCCCACAATAATTTCTTTCCAGGGGTTTATTCTACAGTGAACTCTCTGATGTCTTATAAAGGCCTCCTTCTCAATTGAAGGCTTTGCCACATTCACGGGGTTTTACTCCTTTATAAGCTTCTTGATATCCAAAAAGGACACTGATTTTCAGTGAAGGATTGCCACTCATTACATTCAAAAGGTTTACTTCCAGTATGAGTTTTCAAATGCTTATTAAGCCTTCCTTGGTGGCTGAAGATTATCCCACACTCATTATATTCACAGCCTTTTATATCTGTATGAGTTGTCTGATGGCTGATAAGGTATTCTTTCAGTCTGAAAGATTTCCCACATCTATTGCATTGAAAGAGTTTCCTTCCACTGGGAATTATCTGAAAAATTCTGCTTGTCATTCAAGGTTTTCCTACATTCCTTCAATTTAAAGAGTTTCTCTTCAATATGAGTATCCTGTGATCCTATGAGTTGAAGTAATCCTTCTGCTTGAAGGCTTTTCCACATTCATACCATCCCAAAGGTTCATTCTGACATGAATGCTCCGACGGATGATAAGGGTTTGCTTCTTCCTGAATGCATTTCCCCATTCATTACACTCGAAAGATTTCTCTCCAGTATGAATTCTCTGATGCACACTAAGGTGATGATATAGACTGAACGTTTTTCCCACATTCATTACATTCAAAAGGTTTCATTCCAGGATGAATTCTTGGATGTCTACCAAGAATTTGCTTCTTACTGAACTACTTTCTACATTCGCTATATTCAAAATCATTTTTCTCCAGTATGAGTTCTCTGACTGCTTTTAAGGTGATCCTTCACTCTGAAGGCTTTCCTGTATTCATTACATTCTAAGAGTTTCACTCCAGTATGAATTCTCTGATGGCTATTAGGATTCAGCCTGTCATTGAAGGCTTTTCCTTATTCAATACATTCAAAGGGTTTTACTGCAGTATGGATTCTCTGATGCCTACTAAGGCTCCCCCTGTGACTGAAGGCTTTCTCACATTTATTACATTCAAAAGGTTTCTCCCCTGTATGAGTTCTCTGATGCATTTTAAGATGATCCTTCATCCTGAAGGCTTTCCCACATTCGTTACATTGAAAGGGTCTCAGGCCAATATGAATTCTCTGATGTCTAGAAAGGTTCTGCCTGACACTGAAGGCTTTTCCACATTCATTACATTCAAAAGGTTTCTCTCCAGTGTGAGTCCTCTGATGGCTTTGAAGATAGCGCTTCTCCCTGAAGGATTTCCCACATTCTTTACATTCAAAGAGTTTCACTCTAGTGGGAATTTCCTGATGTCTAATAAGGGTTTCCTTCTCACATTTACTGAGTTCAATGGGTTTCTCTCCAGAATGAATTTGCTGACATTCAGTGAGGTTTGACCTTTTGTCAAAAGCTCTTCCACATTCATTAAATTCATAGAGCTCTTCACCAGGTATATGATATTTAATGGCATCTGAGTGGTAGATGAAAAATTTCCTGCCTATGTTACACTTAGGAAGTTTCTTCCCTGAGAAGAATCTGTTACACTGAATTTTATCTGAACAGTTTCTCAGGCTCTTTGCAAGTATATTATATTTATAGAGACTTTTTCCCATAGCAGCTCTTTCTTGGGCAAAACAGACTGGCCCCAGACTAACATGTCTCACCAAAGAATTCTTTTCTGGCACATTCCCCTGACAAGATGATCCTTCATGAGGGACGGTTAATTGGGGGCACTCTCCATCCTGGGGACCTTTCTGGCTCTTTAACTTGACCAAACACGTCCTGGATTCTCCCATATTAGGACACCAGGGACTGTTCCATGGTCCTCTTTCCGTGGCTGATGCTCCCAGGCAAGTTCCCTGAGTCAGAGCCGAGCCCTGGTTTTCATACCTGCTCTTTTGATTAAACAAATCTAAAAGAAATAAATATGTGTCAGAAACACAGAAAACAGAAAAGTGTGTCATAAATTCCTTGAGGAGGGACTATTTATTTTTAAACAAAAAATGCTGCAATCGAGAATATCCCTATTGCCTCCAGGATCAAATACAAAATTGGGTTTGGTGTTCAAAGTTCTTCATCACCTCGACCCTCCTGCCTTTCCAGTCTTCTTACACCTTACTCCCCACATACCCTCTTTGATTCCGTGACAGGGGCCCCTGGCTGTTCCGCATCTCAGCTCTGGGCACCCTCCCAGGGAGCCTCCAGACTTGGAGTGCGCTCCCTCCCCCACTCTGACTCCTTCCCCCACCCTGACCTCCCTGGCTTCCTTTAACTTTCAACTAAAGTTCTCCTTTCTACAGGAAGACTTCCCCAACCCCTGGAATGAAGACTCCAGGGCCTTTCCCGTCAATCATTCCCTACACAGCTCCTCTGCATATATTTGTTTGAGTGTTGTCTCTCCCATTGGACTATAAGCTCCCTAAGTTTGGGGACTGTCTTTTGCTTCCTTTTGTGTCCCCAGCCCTTAGCATGGTGCTTGGCACATAGCAGGCACTTAATAAACGCTTACTGATTGATTGAGCACATGAAAGTTTGGTATTCACAACATATGGACAATCACACAAAGGTGTGTATATCATCACATATATGTCTGTATATACATATATACATACACATATATATTGTGTCTTTTCAGTTGTGACCCCATTTAGAGTTTTCTTGGCAAGTACTGGAATGGTTTGCCATTTCCTTCTCCAGCTCATTTTTACTAATGAGGAACCAAGGCAAACAGGGTTAAGTGACTTGCCCAGGGTCACACTGCTACTAAGTGTCTGAGGCTGGATTTGAACTTATCAGAATGAGTCTTCCTGATTCCAAGCCCAGTACGCTATCGACTGTACCACCTAGCTGATATCTATCTGTTTGTCTCTCTGTACACACACACACACACACACACACACACACACACACACACACACACTTCGTAAAAGAAGAACTGCAAACTACTAGTCACTACAGGAAGGAATGCTCCAACTTACTAATAACAGGAGAAATACAAAGCAAAACACCGGCAAATTGGCAACAATGATAAAAGATGGGAATAATCAATGCTGGAGAGACTGTGGGAAGATAGGCACACTAATGCATTGTTGAAGGAGCTGTGGTACGGTACAAACATTTTGGAAAGTAATTTGGAATTATGCTAATAAAATGAACAAAATGTCTATACCTTTGACTCAGAGATGGCTTATATCCCAAGGAGGTCAATGAAAAAAGAAAGTCCCCTTACATCGAAATATTTATAGCACCACTTTTTGTGGTGACAAAAAATTGGAAACAAAGTGGATGCCCATCAATTGGGGAATGGCCATGAATGTAACAGAATATTACTGTGCTATAAGAAACAATTAATTGGACGAGTATAAAGAACTATAGAAATATTTACATGATCTGAAGCAAGTAAACAGGGCTAAGAAAACAGCATACACAATAACTACAACAATGTGAATGGACAGATCACAAAAAACAAACAAGAAAAAATGCTCAAAGTGAATGTTGTAAAAATACCCAGAGGCCACTATGAAGAGATCTAAGAAGACATCCCAACTTTACTCCTCTGTAGAGGTGGGAGGTCAAGAGGTCTGTTAAATTGCATATATTGTCAGACTTTTTGATGTATACATTGGTTTTGCTACCTTTTTTTCCCCTTTTCATTTTTTATTTAAAATATCATTTATGTTTTGCATGACTTCATTTGTATAATGGGTATAATGTTGCTTGACTTCTCAATGGGAGGGAGAGAATTTGGAAATGAAAATTTAAAAATGAATGTTTAAAAAAATTATTTGTTATGGGGGATGGTTCTCTCAGAAAGGGAAAGGGAAGAGGTACTAGAAGAAATTCTGGGAGTATAATAAACAAAGGCTGCCAATAAAATTCCATTTTTAAAAATTCTCCCCCTCAAATCTACTTGTCATTGATTGAAAAAACAAACACATCAGTGGAAAAGACTAGATAAGAATAAATTAGAAACAAACTAAAAACAAAGTGTCCTATAAAACACAAAAGCAAAAATTCCTTGAGGAAGAACTCATTTGTCCAAAAATTCTAGGAAACCTGAAAAGAGGCTGGACAAAAATTAGAATTAGCTCAACATCTTATGCAACATAACAAATAAGTTAAAATGGATATTCAGGAAGAGGGAGAAAAAAGATGGGTTATTATTATCTGAATATTAAAGAACACGTCATAAAAAAATTCAGAACAGAACTAGATCAGGTAAGTAACTACTATGGCTAAGAGGAGAATTCTCAACCTTGAAAGGAAGGACAGAGATGATCACAAAAGATACTCTAGATAATTGTGATTACATGATATTTAAGAGCTTTTGCCCTAATAAAAATCAATGCAAGTAGGATAAGAAGAAAAAGTGGTTAACTGGAGTAACAAAAAACCCCTTTGCATTAAATATTTCCAATAAGGGTCTTCTCTCAAATATAAGGAAATATGTACCCGCAATATTAAATACCGAGAGTCACTCTCAAGTGAATAATGGTCAAATGACATGCACAATATTTCTAGAGTCCTGCTACTTGAATGACCAGCTGAGCTTCCAGATGTATGGACTCCATCAGCCTACTTGTCATTCCCTCACCTGGCCAACGGTCTCTGGGAACTTCCCCCTCAGCTATCCAGGGTGCTTCTCCTCTTTCTAACTGGGAGACCACATATGGTTTTGAAAATGGAAGCCCTCGTCCTGGGGACAGAAATGGGAAAGGATTGGAGAAATTCCTCTCAAAAGCCCAATCCTAATCTGTCCTGCCCTACAGGAAAATAGAAGGGGAAGGGATAAGAGAAGGGGGGTGGAGATTGAAGGAAAGGCAGACTAGGGGAAGGGGTATTCAGAATGCATGCCATCTTAGGATGGGGGGGAAGGGCGAGATAGGGTGGAAATGTGAAACTCAAAATCTTGTGGAAGTAAATGTTGAAAACTAAAAATAAATAAATTTATTAAAAAAAAAAAAGTCCAATCCTAGCCTCTTCCTCTTCATGGAAAAGAGGAAATCTAGGAAGGTGCAGAGGATGGTACAATGGACCTCTCACCAACATCCACTTGTTTTCTGTACAAATTATCTGATTTGGGGTAAGAAAGAAAATTATTTAATTTGATGCATGGTGTGTTAAAAGAGTAGGATCTTTTCACATCTTTAGGTGACTGCCCTGACACTTTACCAAGAATCTCTCACTTAATGGTTAGGGTTAAGAGTGTAGGAAAACTCCTACCTCAGGGCCAGCATAGTCAAGTTACAGGATTTCTACCTGTATAAAAGCAAAGAATTTGTGCCTGAAAATATCCAATCTTCAGGGTCCAATGGACTTTGGATTCTTCCTACCTTATAAGTATATGTGAATATCCCTACACAGTCAACAAAAACCAAGAGATATTCTTCATAGCCCTCACAGCTATTGGAAATGACACAGCAAGGATAGCTCAGCGGGCAGATGGGGAGTCACAGGGTGACTGTGCTTACCCACAGAGACCAGGTTCTCATAGTTCTCCAGCATCACGTCCTTATATAGATCCCTTTGAGCAGGGCTCAGGCATTTCCACTCCTCCAATGAGAAGTCCACAGCTACATCCCTGAATGTCACTGGATTCTGAAACATCAAACACATTCCTTCTTAGCCAGGGACCATGTCTTTCACAGTCCAAAGAAAACTAATGGAGTTAGCAGTGTGTAGAGGTGGGGAAGGGATCTCAAAGTACTTCCTGTACTGACTACTCAATACTGACTATTTGTTAGTTCTGAGTTGTTAGAAGAAGCTGTAGAAGAAACAATGTACTTGATGAGAGTACTTGAAAAGAGAGTACTTGAAAAGGATATGAAGGAGATGGAGGTGATGTGGAGGTAAGGACCTGAAGAGAGGGACTCTAGGAGAAGGAAAAGAAGGCAGTGGGTAGGGGGGACTGTTAAGTCACCCAACTGGTAAAATTGGAGTTTGTCCAAAACAGAAGACAAAGATGGGGAAGTTGGGTGTTGCCATCAAATTAGGATTGGCAGCTAAGCGGCAGAATAAATAGAGTGCCACTCTTAGACACTTACGCGTTCTGTGACCCTGGACCAGTCACTTAACCCTGTTCATCTCAGTTTGTCATCTATAAAATGATCTCGAGAAGGAAATGGAAAGCCACTCCAGTATCTTGGCCAACAAAATTCCAAAATGGGGTCATGGAGAGTTGGATATGACTGAAACAACTCAACAACAACAAAATCAAGCTAGAAAGAGGCTGCTGAGCTGTCTAGCTCTTAAAGAGATACTAAGGAGTCAAGGCATAAACACCCTCAACTAGTTCAAAAGACTAAGCTGAGAGCAGGGAAAATTTGGCATTGACTTGAATCGACTTTGTGAAGTTTGTACTTCTTCCACAGCCAAGCCTCTGCCATCTATGTTCAAAGAGCTGACTGGTTTCCCTCCTACAGAAGGTGAAGGGACCTGAGGACTGCCTGTACAGATTCCCATTTGAAAGAGACAGAGAAGTGTCCCTGAATGGAAAAGGCATCAAGGAATAAACAAAAGAAAGCGAGGTGGCAGAAAAGGTAAAGAAAATCATTCTGGGAAGTCCAGCTACCACATTGGATGTCAGAATTAGGATGTTAATGTTCCTGACAGACTATGATAAAATTGAATGTGGCTAAATATAAAGCTTGACACTTGGGTTCAACAAATCCACTCCAGAAGTCATGACTCCCAGATTCTGTGAACTCTCTGTAATCCATTGGAATGGTTAAAATATTCTAGCAGAGAATACCCAAGGCTGAGGGCTATGCATGAGACTTGGATGGGCTAAGGCCTTTCAGGAGAATGGAAATGAAATGATATTTCAGAAAACAGAATCTTAACTTACCTGGTACTTGGTGGTCAGCAACCCAGAAGTACTTCTTCCTGTTAGACTCCTGTCCTGGGCAAAGGCAGGAGCTTTAGAAGGCTGAACTAGGAGAGGGAGAGAAGTCATGAAGGTGACCAATACCTCCTTAGAGCTCCCAAACAAAGTCTTCACCAGCACCTTAGAGTCAGTCCCTCACCCCTTCTGCCAAACCAATCGTACACTCTGGTTACCTCCTCCAACAACTTCTCCTCCCCTCTCCCTGAATTGCCAAATGGTTCTGAAGAATTCTAGAAACTGTGTTTAGACTAGGAAAGCTACAGATCCATGCCACTTTCAACAGGCTCCTCACCGGCAACCTGTTGATATACTCCATGACATTCTGGCCAAATTCTTTTCATCACCCTGAAGCCAAAATTCCCACCCTAAATTCCCCTTGGATGTGACCCTTCTTCTGACGCTACTGAGATCAAGGATGACAAGATCCAATTGGAACTGTCTTATCACCCCTCTGATTCCTTTCAGATGCCTCTGTATTTTCACTTTCATTTTCTTCCTCCCTTCCTGTCCAGTCCCAAAGCTGGAGGTATCCCTCCCTCCCCTATCCTGCTCAGGTTAGTGCCTCCTGCATCTGGACTTGTGCCTCTTCTGGGGACTGGAATCTAGCATGGGATGGGTTGAGCAGATTTGGAAAAGGCCTGAATCCCTAGAACCCAAAGCAGATGTCAACAGGTCAATGCAGTTCAAAGAGTAAACCTTTCCTTGAGAGAACATGGGCTGCTTGAGTGCAAACACTCTTCCCCACCCAGTGGGTGCTTGATAAATGCTTGCTGATTGAGGGAATGGTTGAAGGTTCTAGGAGAGTAGCCAGAGGATCTCTCCATGGTCACACCCTATTTGATATTTATATCACATTTTCATGAAGGTAAATGAAGAAGAGGGCAGCTGGTGGCACAGTGGATAGAGCGCCAGGCCTGGAGTCAGGAAGACCTGAGTTCAAATATGGCCTCAGACACTTACCAGCTATGTGACAAGGGCAAGTCACTTAACCCTGTTTGCCTCAGTTTCCTTATCTGTAAAACGAACTGGAGAAGGAAATGGCAAACCACTCCAGTATCTCTGCCAAGAAAAACCCAAATGGGGTCATGGAGAGTCGGACACAACTAAGGCTGATTGAATAATAAAAAAGGAGGAATATTTGTCAAATTTGATGACACACAGTTAAGACTCACACTAGGGAAGAAAGAATCTACCTCCTAAAAATCTCAGCAGGCCCAACCTTTTGGGACAAAGTTAGTGGGGAAAACCAGAAAATTCTATACTTTGGTTAAAAAAAAATCAACTTTATACATTTGGGATAGGAATACAGGGCACGAAAATAGTTTCTGTGAAAAAAACCTTGGGATTTTTGTGGATTCTAAGTCTAGTATGTGTCAAGAAAGTGACATGGCAGCCAAAAATAGCAGCTGCTTTCACAGGCTGAATTGCAAAGCAGAGTATGGTGATGGAGGGCTCCTGAGACTGGTATGGAAGTGGTCAGAAAGCTAAACTCAGAGCCTGAGCAAGGCAGGGAGCAGGATGGCCAGGTAGCCAACAAGGGTTGGCATTGCTTTAAATGGTAGGGAAACAAAGGCAAAAACAGGGTCCCTGTCCTCAGTGAGCTTATATTCAAATGGGAAAATGATGTGCAAACAACTATGTACATGTGAGGAGATGTATATACACACACATATGTGTGGTATAAATGGCAGATGATGTCAAGATAGAAGAGGTCGGCAGTGCAGGAACCTGGAAAAGGCTCCTTAGAGAAGAAGGGATTTGAGTTAAGTCTTGAAGGAAGCCAGGAAGGCAAAAGGCAGAAGCAGAGGAATACACTCCATGCACGAGGGAGAGCCAGTGAAAAAGCACGGGGCTGAGAGAGGGAACACTGGTTGGGAGGAGTAGCAGGGAGGCCAGCGGGGCTGGGTCCCAGAGTCAAAAGATGACTGGAAAGATTAGGAGGGGCCAGGTGGTGAAGGGCATTAAAGGGCAAAGTGCACTTGACGTTTGATCCTCAAGGTAACAGGGAGCCACAGGTACCCAAAGCACTATACATTGAGAGGGAGAAAACAAAAGAAAATTAGCAGTTGGGGTACTTGTAAATGTGGCTCCTTTTGTCCCTGGATCGTTCTTTAATATAACTTTCCTTGAGTTGTCAGTTTTCTTTTCAATCATGACAGGCAGATTCTTCTCTCCCAATCATTCTATCAGCACCAATCAAGGATCCCCAAGAGGGAGCTCAGTGGTACAGTGCATAGAGCATGGGGCTTAGAGTAGGGAAGACCCAAGTTCAAATTTAGCTTCAGACATTTAGTAGAATCCTGGGCAAGTCACTTAACCCTTGTTTGCCTCAGTTTCCTCAACTGTAAAGTGGGGATCATAACAGCACCTGCCTCCCAGGGTTGCTGTGAGGATCAACTGAGATAATATTTGTAAAGTGCTCAGCACTTTGCTGAAACCTCACAAGATATCTTGGGGTGTACTGGCTAGATTTATTTTTTAAAGACCTTGCCTTAAACCCAAATCACTCTGGTTCTCATTGATTGGCCAATAATAGATCCTCACCCGAGCCTCATTTGGTCATTGTTTGGGCTCTGATGGCTCACAGTGAGTGTAAAGAGCAATTGTTTCTGTTTTGGCCAGAAACCCTGAGGGTCTTCCCTTCCCAAATTGTTGTTGTTTTTTTTTAAAACTAAGTAAAAGAAGGCCTTCTTTGCCTCATTTCTTACCTAGCCTGAATCGCTGAATGGGCATTGCCTCGGACAAAATGGGACCTGGGCAAGACCGTAGCTTAAAAAGGCCTAGGTTCCCCCGGCATCCTGGGCCATCTCCAGCCATCCTGATCCGTATCTTGCCGTTGGGCCCAGACAGCTCCAGAGGAAAGAGTGAGGCTGGTGACTTTGCAGGGCCCTCCCTCATGGAAATCCAATTCACTTGCGAGTCATGGCATTGCCTTCCCAATGTCATGGTCCTCCTCGAGAATGAAGGACAAACAGCAGCAGCACAGTACTGGCACACAGTAGGTGCTTAACAAATGCCTGTTCCTGTCCTGACCACTATGTTCCAGGCACCAAGCAGGGCGCCAAGGACACCACACTCCCTGCCTTACAGGAGCTTAAGATTGGAGGAGGCAAACTACATAGAGATAAGAACCAAGGGCAGCAGAGGGACAAAAGGAAAGGTCTAAGAATGAAAGTGTCAAAAACCAAAAGATTCCGGGGGACAGAGATGACCTGTGAGTCCCTTCCAGGCATGGGCACAGCCAGAGCAAAGGCCCAGGGAAGGAAGAAAGGAACATGGCAGCAACTGAGGCGGAACTCTAGATGGCAGAAAGAGAAGCGATGTCTGAGGATGGACAGGTGGACGGGGGCCAGGTTGTAATGGGCTTTAAGGGAGAGCTCCCCCTTCACCCGCCCACCTGTCCTTCTCCTTCCCTTCCGGAATACTCACCTGTCTCCTTAGACATTCGGGCCAGATGCTCTACTCCTCCACTTCCCGCAGTCCACACGCTACTAGAATCAGAGAGCAAAGTGAAGACAGAAAGAATCCACTGATCACCTCCTGAAAGAAAAGCCCCAGGAATACCATAACAAAAAGCTAGAGCTCTGACGGCATCCAGAAAAAAGCAGTACAAGTACAAAAGAACCACTCTCAGGGTCACACAAGACATGCCGGCTTCTACTAACAACCAGAGGAGATCTTGGAACATAATACAGACAGTTCTTTCTTCACATAAATTTGCCTGCAAAGCTGACTTCCCAGCAGGTGGGCAGCAGGACCCCTCCCTGGGCCTGGGCTCTGGCCCCGGCTCCTAGCAGGCTGCATCGGGGTGGTGGTGGTGGGTCAGTAGCAGCAGCAGCAGCGCTGGTGCAGCACCTTGCCGGGGGTCCTCAGCTTTCCAGGGACTGAAGCTACCCCACTGTGGGGGTGGGGGGACTCCAGGCACTATAGCTGCTCAGGCTTTGGGGCCATGCAGAGCCCTGATGGGGGAGGGGTAGGTCTGTAGAATGGTCCACTTACATTAATTAAGAACTGTCTGTATCCCCAAAGGCAAAAGAGAGAGAGACTTGTAACCAAGAATAACTTACCCGCAAAGCTAAGCTTAATGCTACAGGGGAACAAAAACAAACCTTTAACGTAATAGAGAATGGTCAAGTATTTCTGATGAAAGCCTGGGGGTGAGTCAAAACTTTGAAATACAAATACAATAGTCCAGAGGAATCTAGAAGACATGAGGCTTCTTCCTGAGCCAGTGGAGGGTGTTACACATGACGGTGTGGTGTGGAAGAAGGAAGGAATTCACCCTTCGGAAACTTAATGTTTTCAAAGGATACTAAGAGTTAGTTTTGTTCTGAGGATTTGAAGAGAGTAAAGAGAAGGGAGGGTAGAAGGAGGAACATGCTAACAGAGGAAGGGGGAAGACGGGTAGAACTGATCATTTCTCATAATGGGGGTGGCTGAGAGTAGCTGAGTAGAGAAATATGGAGAAGTCAGCGAGCGGACAACAGACGAGTCTCATGCTGAACTAAAAGGGACCCAGGAGAGATGCACACGTACACGCACATTCAAACCACACACATGCACACGCACACGCACGCACACACCAGAGTACCAACACATCAAACTCCACAAGGAAAGCAGGGAAGAGAGGGGGGAGAGTGAGGACAGCATCAGGGAGGGCAGAGTCTCAAGCAAACAAACTTTCTGATGCTGAAGGGGGTACAGAAAGGGGAAGAACAGAAATGAAAAGAATTGGAATTCAGCAGCTGGGGAGTGGCCGAAACAGCGTATCACTACAACGGAGCGTGACGGTGCACAGTAGGGTGATGAAAAAGACGGCTGCGGAGAATTCTGGGAAGTATGAACTGATGTCAGAGAACACTTTCTGCAAAGAAAGCAGCATTATAAAAAAAAATAAAAAAATAACTTCCAAAGACTTAAGAATGTGGACCGCAGGACCTGTGAGAGAGAGGTGACGGACTCAAGGTCAGAAAGAGTTCTCCATTTTGGGCCATGGCTGCTGGGTAGACATGTTGTGCTGGACTATGTTTAACTGATAAAAGGGGTCCCCCCACTTGCTTTTTAATGAAGGGAGGGATTTAAGGGAAAATTCAACAATAGTGAAAAGACAGTTCAGAATGAAGCACAGACATGCTGAAAAGTTGTAAAAGTAACATGGAATATTTTCTGTACTTTAAAAAAAATTAAAAGTATGAAATAGTAATTCCTGCTTTTATACCCAATCACCTTTTTGTGCTCTGCTGGGTATGGGGAAATACTCTCTCTTTTTCAGTGTATAAGCTCAGAATAAAAAAGAAAATGTAAAAATCCTAAGCAGTGAATTTTTCTTACACATCATTAAAGAGCACTCTGGGATTTGGACCATTTAGCCAGCTTTGAATCCATCACCTTGATCACCACCTGCCGATTATCTGGTCCCCATCTGTCAAGAAGAGGAGGAAATGTTTAACAAAGGTTTTGGTAAATCAAAGTCAATTTTACTTTCAGCATTTTTCTGATCGACCAGCTCAGTGATCCCGTTAAGAAAGGAATTCTTGACGATGTCAGGCCAGCTCTTAGGACGCATGCCTGAATTTCCTAAAAAGGTTCATTAAATAAACACTGCTTGAATAATTCCTTCTAGAATCTTCCCAGGACTCAAAGACAAACTCACACATTCCTTCCACGCGTGTTTAGCAGGAACTCTCAGCAAACCCCTCCATGAACAAGGCAGCATCAACATCTGTGTCCTGGGCCATGTAGGACTCAAGACTTCATGTATCAGTCCAACAAGAGACTGTGTGGGGGTCAGTCGCCCAAGGCCCTAAAACTCTCTCATGGGACCAGTAATGGACTGATTTCCTCAGAACAGGCATTCCCATCTGCTTTGCTGCTGTACTCTAAGGACCTTGGACCTTTTCATCTGACTTGTGGCTGAAACCCACGTGAAACTGAGACAGAACAGGAGCTTTTTTGCCATTTGTATCTATAGTATTTCGCACATATATAGTAAGCACACAATATTGACTTTTTCATTCATTCATTCACTCACTTACTCATTTGATTCATTCCTTCACTGTGTGATGAATTTGGGTGGTCAGAACCTCTCACCCGCAGCCACCCATGAAGAGATGGAGATGTTGCTGCCACCTCTCCACAGGCCCACTCCCATTTACACACGGGCACACGCGGACATGCAGGCAGACATACGCCCCACAAACACTCAGCGAATCACCTGCATATACTCATCACAAGGATCCATTGCGTCCTGCCTAGGAAGTGTAACTGAAACAGGACATGGCTGGCCTCGAATCAGCAAGATAGAAAGACGTGGGAGAGACTTGGGATCAGCATTTGAACTCCTGCTCAGTCTGGACCACTGGCCCCTGAGGTCTTGAGCTGGATGGGACCCAAAGGCCATCCACTTTAGCACTTTCATTTTACAGATGAGAAGACTGAGGCCAGAGAGGTCAAGTGACTTGTCCCAGATCACAGGAGGAGTCAGTATTAGTGGGGATATTTGAACCCAGGTCCAGGGCTCTTTCCCCACTGTCACTGTGGCAGAAGGCTTGCTAAGACCCCAGAGTCAGTACCTGCCAGGATGAAGGAGACAAGCACCCCAGACCTGGGCCATGAGGCTGGGTCGTCAAAGGGCCAGGGAAGACAGAAGCAGTGGACACTGTCACAGGCTGTCATAGCAGACAGTAGGGCCTCAAACAGTCCTTAAAGGCCCCCCCCGAGACAGCCCTGAAGGGCACACAAGGCAAACTGCATATACCTGAATCAGATCCTGCAAAGAGTGAGGCTATTTCAGGAAAAGCCAGGGAAGAAGAGAGAAATGGATGATGAAGAAAATGACAATGACAGGCTCAGGAACATCCTTTCAAGGATGAGTCACAGAGACAGAGCCAGAGATCCCCCTGGGCACCCAGAGAGGACAACCGGAGGTCCGTCACAACTGCTAGAGCCTGAAGGGCAAAGGGTCAGGGGCCTAGTAGACATGACAACATCACCACCAGTAGTGGCTGCGATGAACTAACCCTCAGATTGAGACAGACATGAGTTGTGGGACACAGCAAAGCTCTGCATGTGCTTCTCACAATGACCCTTATTTCTGAAAATGGTTATCTTTTATTTCTCATTATTGGAGTAAAAGTCTGGGGATACTGATGGTAACACTGAAAACAAAGGAGAGGAGAAAAGAGTGTCAGTGAATCTCTGTAACAAGGCAGAAAGAAGACAGCAGAAGCATATTTGGATAACAATGATGGAATCACCATGCTAAGTTTTAATTACATAAAAAGCAAGACACAATGTACAAAGTTAAAAAAAAAGTTTCATGCTTTCATATACCATCTCTTTTTCATTATACTTTGCATCTTGAACTATCCAGGTTTGTTGACATTTAAATCAATATAAGAAAAAAGAAAATTTATGTAAAATATACAAAAGAAGGGAACTCTGTGTCCCCAGCATCATCAGGAGGCCTCCTGGGAGGCCTCACCCACAGGAGCTGGACAGAAGGGAGCAAAGGTCCCAGACAGGGAATGAGAGAACCAAAGAGGCCCAATCCAGTGTGCCATGAGGAGGAGGTCCCCCAGACTGTTTGCTGGGCAGCCAGGCCTTCCCAGATGGTCCCTGTGAGGCAGAGGATGCTATCAGATCCCAGGTGCAGAGGAACACACAGCAAACAGCCTGCATCTGCTCACCAAGATCTTCCCCGCTGGAGCCTGTGCCCCCCATTATCTCAGGGGTACCTGCCACTTCTCAGCGGCATCTGGAGAAGACGGAGACACCAGGAAGTACTGCTGTATCTGAAGGATCTCAACAATTGTGGGAAGATGTTGGCGAAGCAAAGGGCCCAGTGGCTGGAAGATGCTGGCCTGAAGCCCCCAGTTAATCAATGCTAGTTCTTAGAGCATCTGTCAAGTATGTGGGTCACCTAGGGTGTCAACAGCAGAAATGACCGAAGAAGGATGCGTGGGGCTTGTCAGCTGGAACAGCCAAAGAAGATTTCTGGGCTAAGACTTTCCTAGGATTTGTTTGCCATGACCAACAGTCTGGAAAGCATCATCTTTATGGTGATCATCACTGAGATGTCCTGTGACCTCTCTCATGGGAACATGGTTCAGAAGAATTAAAAGCAACCAACTCATTTACAGCTGAGAAAACTAAGGCCCAGACTGGATAAGGGCTAACCTGAAGTCACATGGATAGCAGACCCAGGGCTGAACCCAGGTTTTTTGGTTTCAAAGCTACTCCTTTTCCCAACACATCACACTGCTCTGTTGAGAAAATGGCCCCTAAGTTGGGTCCTGAAGGAAAGGAGGGCTATCGAGGGGAAATAGTGGAGATTAGTGGGAACAGAGCTTTCTGGTTGGCAGTAGCAGGACACAAGCTGAGAGGGGAGGCTGTGGTCACTTGGGGGACAGCTTGGAATGCCTGACAATGGGGAGACAATGAAGACGTTGGCAAATGAATACATGCTGGATGGTGAGGAATAGTAACCGGGGACTCATGCAGACACGGCTTCAGTATTCCAGACAAGAAATCAGAGAGTTGGAATGAAGAGGTTCGGCAGAGGTGACAGGTGTCATTTCAAGCACGGGCAAGGGCACTGACCAACAGAGGGCAGGAGAGCAACTGGAAACAGTCATTAATTCACCCGGAATACTGCGAACTGCCTTGGGCGGGCTCAGATCCTATTAGGGGAAAGGGCTGGGGCTCAGAGAGTCTGCAGAGAAAAGCCACACTGCAGGAGGAGAAAGGAAGCTCTGCGGACTGTAGGAACCGACACATCAGGACGGGAGGGAGAGGAAAGAAGACTGACTCCCCTCGTCCCTGCCAGTCAGGACCCCTTTCTCCGTCCTCATGAGGAGGATCGCAGAGTATGAACGTTTGTGCCAGGGCGATTTCTCCAGCAGAGACATCCCAGTCGGGCAGCCCGGGTCTGCAGCAGCCCCGGGGTGCAGGGTCTCCCCGCCACAGCCAAGGTCGGGGCAGCCGGGGGGCTCCACGCCCCCACGGGCCGGGGCTCAGCCCCTCCCCCCCTCCCCCCGCTCCCGCTCCCCTCCCCCCTCCGCCCAGCCAATTGTCCGTCTGTTCTCAGCAAGGCCCCTGACGCCCCACCCCAGACCTACCTTCAGGATCCCCAAAGTCCGCTTTCCTTTTCAGATGCCACCCACAAGGTCAATGACCGGCCTTCGCGCAAGCTCAGTCTCATCCCCCCGCTGTCAGTTTCAGGTTATGCTGTCCCGTTAGCCAGCCTTTGCGCATGCTCAGTCTCATTCCCTCACCCTCAGTTTCAGGTTACACTCCGTCCAGTTAGCCAGCCTCTGCGCATG
Source organism: Vombatus ursinus (assembly GCF_900497805.2). Lineage (NCBI taxonomy): Eukaryota > Metazoa > Chordata > Mammalia > Diprotodontia > Vombatidae > Vombatus > Vombatus ursinus. The sequence goes on along the minus strand of NW_020953953.1, from coordinate 797,646 downwards.
CTCAGTCTCACGACTACCCTTGTATTCCCCCGCCCACCTTCGGACAAATGGGTTGGTGTACCCAGTGCGCATGCCCCGTCTCCCCGCCAGGATTCTCGCCCCTCGGGGGGCCGTGCTCCCCTAGACGGCTCCCTCCTCCGTCTCAGGCTCACACCACCCCCCTACCCCTCACGCTCCCGGAGCCCGATCTCTCCGCCAATCAGAGGCCAGGCCTGCCTTTCCGCCCCGCCCCCCGGTCTCCTGCGCTCACTTGGCTCGGGTCCCTCGGTGGCCCCCAGAGAGGAAGCCGGCCTGCCTCCTCTCGCCGTCTTCCCACCTTCTTGTGTCCGGCCCCGGCGGCTGGCGCTCCTGCGCTGTCTGCCGCGGCCAGAAGGGGGCGCGCGATCGGCCTGGAGGGAAGCTCCGCCTGCGGCC
>NW_020953953.1:780353-796832 GCF_900497805.2 Vombatus ursinus | reverse complement strand
GGCCTCCCGAGGTCCGAGGCCGAGGGCACTCCGCGATCTCCGCTCGGCTCGCGTAGGATCGGCTTCCCAATGCGGCCCTGCCCTCGCTCCCCGCGGGCTCCCGACAGCTGGACACGTGGACGTCCAGCTCGCCCAGCCTTCCCTCCCTCAAAGCCGGCCCGACCTCCCCAGGAGAAACGGCGTGACCGGCGAGGGTGGGCGGGAGACACATACTAATTAATCACGTTACATTGTTACCTTCGCTGCCCTGGGGAGGAGCTCACGTGCTCGGGTGCTGTGATCGCGCCCGCGCTGCCCTAGCCACTTGGGGTTTTCCTGGCGAAGACGCTAGAGTGCCTGCAGAGTAAATGCCCTGCCCGGTATCTGAGGCCGGATTTGAACCCGGGACGGTGACTTCCTGATTCCCAGCCCAGTGCTCTATCCACTTATGTCCTCGCTGCCCTTAGGTAGAAGGAGAAATAAGCTGATAGGATCAGACAACATGTACATCTATGTAATAATATAAATAGTGAATAACGTATACGTATATATTCAGTAATGGGGAGGAATTCAGGTGGTTCGTGTTAAATCCAGCACATATACTGTTGAACGGATGGAATTTACCTCGTTATTGAGTGGCCTCATGCCCACGGCAACACGACATTACAGACCCTCGAACAGGTTGGTGATGGTTTCAGTCCCCGATCCCATTATTGTAAGGGCATCAGCCTAAACATTCAGCTCAGCGGAGGGCGTATCATGTCTCTGTTGGGCACTACAACGTCCCACCATCGGTAGGGTGTGGTGGGAGGCATCAGTAAAACTTTTCCATTGGTCCTGATCCCAAAGGAGAGGACGCTTGGTGGCTTAGTCCTCTGTCCCACTCCAAGACAACTCAGCCAAACCCGTGGTCACCACCCCGGAATCGCAACAGACCATCTTATCTGCCTCCTCCCTCAAGGTTCTTACCGTTCAACCCACACAACTAGGGAGGGAGTTGCCCAGGAACCTTGTCCTTCGGGGTGTCCCTTATTACTAGATGAGTGGACACTAATATCTAGTTGCACATGCCTTTCTCGTAGTGGCCAGAGTGAGCAGGGAACCAGGGAAGATGGTGTCCTCTAGAACCTCATTTTTCTAGCAATAAATGTTTACTGTATTTGAAGAATTCCATTTCTTAGCAGAAGAGGCAAACTAGGACTGGAGTAGAGGCAAAGGCAAAGATTGGAGGTTTCAGTCTCCAGCAAAGTCACAACCTGTTTGTGAATACACTAACACCTACAGGACAAAATATCAAATGAACTCTTTCTCTTGAACAATGAAAGCTTCTTACGGCCTAGACGTCTTGTTAGAGGGACTGCCTTACCTCACCCAACCCATAATGAACAAGCCTGGATGAAATGCAATGGTGTGACACCCCCCCCCACACACACACATATCATCAGTTGAGTGGCTATGTGGAGGCCATCAAAATACCAAGGTTTGGATTATGGAATTCCCAAAACTCAAGAATCCAATATGCTTCTGATCATCCTTTTCAGAGTATAGGGAGCAAGTGTCAGTAGATTACTAGAAAGTAGGTATATTGGGAATCAAGTGGGTTCTATCTATCCAGCGTATCTCCCCAAACCTAACTGAGGAGCTGACACTCAGCATTTTTTTAAGGTTCAGCTTTCTCAAGTTGAGCCATCAAATCAGCCATCATATAAGCCTAGAATCTAGGGCCTCTGCCCACATTACCTTGACCACATTCCATCACCAGCATAGCGGTGGTCATCACTGGCCTCGGGAAATGAGGCTTCTTTCAGGTCTGTCTACCCACCAAACTGTGTGTCTCCTGGTAGTCCTCTGGCATAAGGGAGTCCCCTTTAGAAGGTCAGAGGTTTCCCCTTCTGACCCTTGCTTTCTAAGACTGGGCTCATAGTGCCCAAGTCCCTAGCAGAGGTGCAACTGTCAAAAAGGAAAGTCCCTGTTTGGAGATCAGGTTCATGTCTAAGAAAAAGACCATAATCCATCCAAAGATGTCAGGGAAAACAAGCCCCTTAATGAGTTTGATCTCTGTGAATAATATGTCATAACAATGATTCAATATTCAAGTTTTATTGACAAATAATAGAGAAGAGTGGGAGAGAAAGAGGAAGAGGAGAAGGAAATCCAGTATACAAGTCAGACATATACACAGTAACATAGAACAAAACTCCCAAAGGTGTAGCACGGCACATGGATATGGATCCATTCAAGTCATCCATCCAAGTGAGAGGCTTTGTCCCAAGGGAGCGGCGTGCTCCCAGGGAGAGGAGATAGACTCCAAAGTTCCCTTCTGAGAGTGGGATACTTAGATCCATTGATCTTAGTGACTGTCTGGAGCTGGCCGATGTGCGTGTCAAGGTTCAGGGCACACGGGATTTTTGAGGGACGTGGGTGCAGGGGGAAAAGATAAACTGGGAGTTGGCAAGATATTATTTTTGGATACACAGCTGTATTAACCTTAAAATGTTACTGTCAGTAGATTTCTGTGGTCTAATCTTATAGCATGTGTTTCCACGTAGAGATTCTATGAAATATAGGCTTCCTTACGGGAAGACTGCCATGGTGATTTGCAGTTCAGTTTTCTGTGTATTACCAAAAAGAACAATTCCATTCAAAATAATTACAGAATGGATAGAATATTTTGGAACCCACCTACCAGGACACAGAGAGGAATTTTATATATACATATACACACACATGTACACAAACACGTATATAATTGGTATATATAAAATGGGCATATTTATAGAATTTCGTGGATATACATGTGTGTATGTAAAACTGCCAAATACTTTTCACAAAAATAAACACAGGCCTAAATAATTTGAGGGATTAACTGCACATTTGTAGTAAGCTGGGGTGAGCCGGTAAATACTTAACAACAAACTCTCTGGAAAAAAGTATTCCTGACACACTTTGAAGTTTATTCTGTACTATTAACTCTTTATCCCTTTATTAAACACAATCAATGAAACAATAGTTCATTTCCTGATTAGCTTTGCCAGTTTCCAAGGTGTAAGTGCTCAATGAAAATTGAACAATGAGTTGTCTTGAGCAGGCCTCAGCCCACTCCAGGATGGGGGCCAAGGCAATAGTATAAAAATAACAAGGCTCCCAAATTTAATTTACTTATTCAGAGCCATACTATTCAAACCATCAAAGGGTTGCTTTATAAGGCTAGAAAAAAATGATAATGAATTCATCCAGAGGAACAAGAGGTAAAGAATCTTATGAAAAATAATTAAGAGTGGGAATGAAGAAGTACTACCAATTAATTCCAGACTCTAAATTATACTATAAAGCATTCATTAATCATCAAACTATTTTGGTATTTTGTAAAATGAGAAAAGTCAAATCAGGGGCAGATTAGGAGAACATCATGCCCAAGCAAATGTCTATCTTAGTGTAGAGTAAAATCAAAGTCCCCAGTAATGGGTCAAGGACTCATATATTGGACAAAAGCTTCTGGAAGAACTAGAAAACAGTATATGTGGTGGGCTTTGGTGAGTTCACACCACAATACCCACTGAGACCCATTTGCTATACATAGATAAATACTCTTACTACTTAGTACCCTTAGGAATTCTAAAAATGGAAGGAGGAGGGAACAGGCGGAAAAAAAAAGTTGTAATGTGGAAGGGGAAGAAAGGTCAGGAAAAATGACATTGTGAAATAATAAATAAATATGCCTTTAGTCAAATAGATCCTGTCTAGAGGATTGCCGGAGTAACTGAGTTGACAGAGAAGCAGCCTTTGACCTTAAAAGTGAATGTGGGGAGAGTGGCATTTTCTAGCTTGCCCTGCCAAGTCAGGTACCCACCTCTCACTGGCTAGTGTTATCAGGACCTTAGCTTGAATCCTATGATGGAGAAGCAGAAACAGATGTGGGGAGTCTGTCTGTTGACAGGGGTTTAATCTTGCATCATGCCACTGTGTTTGACGATTTTTTTTCCTTGCTAGATGAAGAAGGCCATTTCTGATAGCCACCTTGCTTGTTTGGGGTCTGTCATTATTTTTCTCCTGATACATGAGGTTAGGATGATTTTCTAAGCCTCTTACACAAACAGAAATTGGATTTCACTCAACAGCTTATATCAGATGAATGAATAAATGAATGAATGAATGAATGAATGAATGAATGGAAAAGGATTTATAAGCACTTACCATGTGCCAAACACTACTAACCACTGTGCACACAGATGCAAAAGCAAAGTCAATCCCTTCTCTCAAGAAGCTTATTTTCAGGGGCAGCTAGGTGGTGCAGTGGATAGAGTTCTGGCCTTGGAGTCAGGAGGACCAGAGTCACTTACCAGCTGTGTGACCCTGGGCAAGTCACCTAACCCTGATTGCCTCAGAGGAAAAAACAAAACAAACAAAATCTTACTTTCTCATGAAACTAATGAAATGCATAATGGTGCCCAGAGTGAGGCACTTTATTTGGCGAGGTACAGGGGATGGGGCGTGGGTTCCAAAGGAGCAGATTGACACTCACATCTAAAAACGATGGCAATGTTGATTTAATCCTGGCTCCTGGTTACTAACCTGGGAGAGCATCTTTGTTCCTCTGACCCTTCGGATCTTGAACTTGCTGCTGTGATCAGGAACTGGGCTGAACCTCACAGCAAAGGAACAGAGAGAAACGTGGGAAGTCTGTCTGCTTTTAACAACTACATCTGTTATTGGGTCTGATCGTGCATGGTATGTCCTTATCCTGGGTGTGACGATCATGTATCTTTGTAGCTTCCTTGTATCCAACCAGGTAAAATTCTTTTCAAAGACTTGTAGTTTATTATTCAGCAAGTCATGTTTATCATCTTGATGCCTAAAGTTAGGACAGTTTCTTCAGCCTCTTAGAAGTCAATGATTAGGTCAGACCGACATTACACATCCCAAGAATGAATGAATGGCAAAGCATTTATTAATCACTCACTATGTGCAGAGTACTGGGTGAACCACTGGTGATGCAGATATGAAAGCAAAAACATTCCCTTCTCTCAAGGAGCTTACATTCTAATGGGGGAAACAGTATATAGAGGGGCATAGTGGTCACGAAGGATCGATTTAGTTGGCAAGAGTCAGGGACAGTGAAGAGAACCAAAGGGGAATAGATTGGCACTCTCCTTCCAGGGGCATTGGCTGAGTTGATTTGATTGTGACTTATGTTCTAGAAACAGGAAATCACGATTGGGAGATGTGGGAACACAACATGAAAAGGTCAGAGAGGTGGTTGGTAAAAATGATTGTGAATTAGGTGGCCAGAAGAAGAGGTGAAGATGTAGGTCAAAATAATCTACAAAGAGATACATGAACCAGATCTAAAAGGTCACAGAAGCAAATTAAAGGAGCAGGGTAGGAGACAGGAGACATCTTTCCCAGCCATGAACAGGGGAAGAGTTCTTGACCAAACAAGTTATATAAAGAATCACGGGAGAAAAAAGGAATGATTTTGATTATAGAGAAATGAAAAGCATTTCAATAAATAAAATCATGAAGAAAAAAGGGAAACTGATTGAATTCAAAGGCATTTTTAAAAACTCTTTGTGACAAGCACTATGCTAAGCGGCAGGGATATAAAGAGAATGAAATGAGATGGTCACTGCTTTGAAGGTACTCATACTCTAATTGGGGGAGACAGCATATGGAAGAGAGTTCATATGGAAGAGGGAAAGATCTAGAAGTCTTAAACATGTAGCTCTTTGGGAAGTGGCTTAGTACAGCCATCTTGTGGGCAGAATGGCAGGTCAGTCTGGAGGTTTTTGTTGTTAAGTCATTTTAGTTTGTGTTCGACTCTTTGTGATCCCATTTTAATTGGGTGTTCTTTGTAAAGCTACTGGAATGGAATACTTCTCCAGTGTCCCCATTTTACAGTTGAGGAAACTGAGGCAAACAGAGGTTAAGTGACTTGTCCAGAGTCACACAGCTAGTAAATGTCTGAGGCTGGGTTTGAGCTCAGGTCTTCCTGACTCCAGGCCCGGCACTCTATCCACTGCTCCACCTACCTGCCCCCTTATTTGTTGTTGAATCGTGTACAACTCTTTGTGGCCACACTTGAGGTTTCCTTGGCAAAGGTCCTGGAGTGGTTTGCCATTTCCTTCTCTAGCTCATTTTACAGATGAGAAAACTGAGGCAAACAGGGTTAAGTGATTTGCCTAGGGTCACACAGCTAATGTCTGTGTGTGTTGTTCTGAGGCCAGATTTGAACTTGGGAAGATGAGTCTTCCTGACTCCAGAGGCAGCAGTCTATCCACAGCACCACGTAGCTGCCGCTTCTGGAGGTTTTAGCAGAGGAAAATGGTAAAGCCTCAAGTATGTGGAACTGGGCACATTTGTTGGGTTTTGTAAATTTCAGAATAACTAACTATTAAAAGGGGGAAAAGGAACATGGGCTCAAAAGAAGATGACTTATCCATTACCACATGAGAATATTGGTAAAACTGTATCAAGAAATCCAATACCGGGTAGTAAATCTGCGAGCATTTATTATTTAAGATTTCTTTTTGCGAAGCCAGTTAAATCAGTTGGATGCCAGGAATAAGGAATGCCCTTTGTCCTTTTTCCAAGGGCACAATGGAAATCCTCTGTACTTGATCCCACAAAGCATTCCCACTGTAGCTAGTTCCCAACAAGGGGGAGCAAGGGAGGTGTGATTCCTGAAAGAGGAGTGTTTGGTGAATTGGACCGGTGCAGCCCTGCTGCCCCCCATGACTCCTCCAAGTTAAGGATAATTAGATCCTCCCTGTGCAGAGCACAGCAACATCAATTCCACGAGCCAAGTCAAACCAACAAGCATTTATTAAGTTCCTGTTCCATGACCGAGGACTCAGAATTTCCTTTAGCTGATTGCAACCTCTTCCATACCTTATTCCTCCCAAATTGATTTTGCATCTTCACCATAACCTTCAAGAATTCCATATCTTAGGGGCAGCTGGGTGGCGCAGTGGACAGAGCTCCAGCCTTGGAGTCAGGAGGACCTGAGTTCAAATTTGACCTCAGACACTTGACACTTACTAGCTGTGTGACCCTGGGCAAGTCACTTAACCCCAATTGCCTCACCAAAAACAAAACAAAACAAAAAGAATTCCATATCTTTGCTTTCCCAACTCATCTCCTCTGCTCTAGTTATACTCTTCTCCCTTCCCAATCTTGGTCCCTTGGTGCCAGTTTAACTTTACTCTATCCCCTACTCCCAAGTTCCTTTCTCCTTTGATTTTCACAATTCATGACATGACAAACTGCAACCCTGTATTTTCCCCCAACACCTCCCCTGTTCCTATTGACATGCTGCTGAATGAAACTCAAGGAAGTCACACAACCATGCAGATGGAATCCACTAAAAACTTGTTATCTGTTGTGAACTCACCCTCATTCCAGCAAGGAATGTGATTAGCAGGAGGACTGAACTTCTAAACTCATTACAGGCTAGGTGACTTTTTTTCATGACTTACACAGTTACAGGACAAAATCAATTAACTATAAATAGGATCAATTTAAAAAAGACAATGAATCTGATTATTTCACATTTCTGATGACAAGGTGGTCTTCTTACTAATAAATCTGACCCCTCTATTCTAGATTCCATCTCCTTCTGTCTTCTTCAAGGCATTACCCTTACAAATACCTCCTCTCTCTCATTTTCAAGCTCTCTTTGTCTACTGGTTCTCTCCCTTCTGCCTGCAACCATTCACAAGGTTCATCCAGCATTAAAAGCACTTCACTATCACTATTTTTTTTATTATATATTTTATTTTTTTCTCCAATTACAAGTTAAACAATTTTTAATATTTTGGGGGGGGTAAAGTTCTGAGTTCCAAATTCTATCCCTCCCTTCCTTCCCCCTCCCAGCGCTGGTAAGCAACCAGATATAGGTTATACATGTACAGTCATATAAAACATTTCCATATTAGTCATTTTGCACAAGAAGACTCAAAAGAAAAAGAATAAAAGAAAGAAAGTGAAACATAGCATGATTCAATCTGTATTCAATCAGTATCAGTTCCTTCTCCAGAGGTGGATAGTATGCTTCATCATTAGTCCTTTGGGATTGTCTTGGATGATTGTATTGCTGAGAAGAGCTGAGTCATTCGCAATTCTTCATCGAACAATATTGCTGTTACTGCATACAGCGTTCTCCTGGTTCTGGTCACTTCACTATGCATCAGTTCATGTGAGTCTTTCCAGGTTTTTTTTCTGAAATCATCCTGCTTGTCATTTCTTATAGCACAATAATATTCCATCGCAATCATATACCACAACTTGTTTAGCCATTCCCCTACTGATAGGCATCTCCTCAATTTCTAATTCCTTGCCACCGCAAAAAGAGCTGCTATAAATATTTTTGTACAAGTGGGTCCTTTTCCCATTCTTATGATCTCTTTGGGATACAGACCTAGCAGTGGTGTTGCTGGATCAAAGGGTATGCACAATTTTATAGCCCTTTGGAAATACTTCCAAATTGCTCTCAGAGACTATCACTATTCTTTAATCAAATTATTAATAAATCCAACTCTGAGATTATGTGAGAACATGAATTTCCAGGGGTCACATTTCCCAGAGGTGAGAATTGCAGCAGCCACAACTGCAGAGGCTGGTATAAATTCTCTAGCATCCAGAGTTTGACAGCAAGACCTCCCCAGAAGCAACACATCAGAGAAGCATGCAACCTAACCAGAGGGCAGCTAGGTGGTGCAGTGAATAGATCTCTGGCCTTGGAGTCAGGAGGACCTGAGTTCAAATCCAGCCTCAGACACATAACACTTACTAGCTGTGTGACCTTGGGCAAGTCACTTAACCCTGACTGCCTCATCAAAAAAAGCAAAACAAACAAAAAACAAAAAAGGAAACCTAACCAGAGAAACTCCCATGGAGAACAGTGATACTTCAGTCTATGACGTTGAGTACCTGCGCAGAGAATTTCCTATGGATTAGGACATTTATCTGCATCCCAATCATAGACCCCCCCCATGTTAATTAGAGACATCCCTGATAGCCCTGGCCCCTTTTCAGCTGAGTTCTGTATTTCAGGGCCTTGTATATGTGGGTTCCTCATCTTTGCTTGTTGTGTGAGCTTGAAGGACCTGAAAAGGGGAACTCTCTGTGGACTGACTCAGATAAAGAGCTGGAGAGATCACTGCTATCCCTCAGATCTGGACTATTCCTCTGCCTGAAGCAACCCACAAGTGAATGAAATTCTCATTTGACACTACAGCCTGGGCACTTTGTCCTAGAGATCTGGCTTGGGGCGGGGACAGGAGGCTACTTTGGCCAAACCCGGGCTTCTAGGAGATCACACTATTAGAAAATTAACGCATGGGATGGCACTGGGCAGTAATGATCAGGAAAAACAACCTTTGGGTTGATAGAGGAGGAAAAGGAAGATGCCCAGAGGGTCAGTCAACAAGCATTTATTAAGCTCTTACCATGGGCCAAATGTTGGGCTAAGAGCTGGGAATACGAATGAAAGCAGACAGTCTCTTACCTCAAGTAGACTGAGTCTAGTGGGAGAAGGCAACACACTAAAAGGAAGCTGAAAAGTAAAGAGAGAAAGAGATGAAGGTGCCGGATTCAAGGTTCGTGTGAGTCAGGAGTGCATCCTGAAGAGGAACGAGGCCACGGTTGGCCTGCGCATCCGCCTTAAAATGGAGATTCTTGGAGGAACCAGCCATAGGAGCTGAGATTATCTGGAGACTGTCCAGCGGCCTGCAGAAATTCTTTCAGTGATCCTCTAGCAATGTCCTCTAGAAACACCGTCTAGACCACCAGTCTTGCCCCACCCCCAAGGATCCCAGCCTATACATCTCCATAACAAATATGGTAACCCAAAATAAGGTGAAGGTGGTTGAGCAGCTGCATTCATTCTTTGAGCAGTGCCAGCCCTCCCCAGATGGATGGGTCTCCAAGCACTAGGAGCCCTTGACCTTCCTATGTGGCGAAGACGGTTAGAGAATCTGCCTGATCCAAAGATACATCGAAAGGGCCATTCTCTGACCCAACCATTAGATCTAGGATGACAAGTGGAGGTAAGGCAGCTAGTCAAGAGCGCTGCTTTAGAGAGGATCAGAATGCCCATGCTATAGTTTACAGGAATCATGAGACGTCAGTGTGGACAGTCGGGGCATTTCCAGGGAAGCAATCACCAAGCTGCCTGAAATCCTTGACTCAGCACAAGTGTCACCTTCCAGGGCAAGTCCTCCGTAGTACTCTGGGTGCTACTTTCTATAGCTCTTCCAATTACATCCCTTTAAATGATCCGTTTCCATATTGTATCTCCACAAGAGGAGGTCAGCTTTCTGAGGGTATGGGCTCCAAAGGACCCTCTGGATCCTCAGCACCCTGCTGTGCACGTAGAAGGTTATTCATCAGGGACTGTAATATCTAAGCATTTCTAATGCATTTAACATTTCTCTTGGGAACTAGCTTGAACTTGGGGAATTCTTCCTTCTTGAATTCTTTCTTCCTTGAAAATGTGTCGGTGGTGAACACAATCTTGTTTCTGAGAAATATCCCAGAGGGGGTGTGGGTAAAGGTGAGGATAGGGGTACTTTCGCCTTCATGTCCACTATTTGTGGCCCCGTGAAAGAGAATTCATTGATGGCATAGGGGTAGAGAGGAGGTCACCAACAATTATATTGACGGGGGACACACATTAGGTATATTCAAGTATCTAAAAGGTGGCAATGTAGAAGAGGGACTAGAATGGTTCTGGCATCAGAGACCATATTTTCCAGTAGTGAATGGAAGCTGCAAAGAGGAAAAAATCAGGCTTAATGCCAAGAAAAATAGCTCAGCAATCAAGCTCTCCAAAGAAGGAGATGGAGTTCAGCAGGCAAACAGCCTTGAAGAGACAACGGACCCCAGAAAGATGGCTTTCCTCTTTGGCCCAGAGTCCCATATTTCTGAGTCCAATGTGTCCCCACTATGGGTAAAACTGTCAGTGTCAGAACAAATTAAAAGCAGAAACAGAACCAGAAAGTTCAGGAACCAGTGAGGGTTTATTGTGTTTGCCAACAAGAGAACCCCACCTCCATGAGTGGAGACTCCTGACCAAGGAAAAGGAGAAGGCTTATATAGGTTTCAGTTAGGAGGGAGGTAAGCTGGGGGAAGGGCACCTATGGATTGGACAGGGCTTGTTACTGGGGGTATGAGGATAAGATTGGGGGTACGTAACAGGAAAAGCAATTGTTTGGGTTAGCGGAAAACAAATGACCAGAGTCACAGAGGTTTTGCAACTGCTATTAACTCTAAAAATACCAAAGAGCTCACATAGGTTATCATAACCACAGTTAACCCTGAAATATTATATATGTATATATACACATATGTATATACACATATATACATACATACATGTATATATAAGCTTTTTGCTTATGACCACTGTTAGCTTTTTGGTATATACATACACACACACACAAATATACATACATATACACATATGCATATATACATCTACATACATATATCTATATATAGGGAGAGATTGATATAGATATACAAAGAGCTAACAGTGGTCATAAGCCAAAGCTTTTTTTTTATTTCGTTGGAGGAGAGAAACTAGACACGTGTACCATGGCTCCCTGTAGTAGAAGACTTGTTTTATGTGTGGGCAAATCTCAGTACATATATGAACGGCTATGCAGTGAGCAGTAGCCCTGACAATAAGGGTAACAACAGTGAGACAAGTCTGATTCAGAGCGGGGCTTCACGACTGGGACGTGGGTATGGCAGGTGCTTGTCTGAGCTCAGAGACCACTTGGTGCTGGTGTCAAACAATTCTGGGATTTTGCTGTGGCTGAGATCAATCAGAAGGTGAGCACAAAGGATTATTGTTATGCCAAGCTCAGAACACAGCTTGCTCGCTGGGTCTTAGATCTGGAAAAGATGGCGTCTCCTAACAGTAAAAAGAGGGAGTAAAAAGAGAGAGGAGGTCTTGGCACGTCCCGAGGGCTGTTTCTTACAACCCTGCCCTGATAGGGCTGTTCTGGATATTTGCTGTTTCAGCAGAAATGAAGGTCATAGACAGGGCTGGAGATGCAACACAAACAGGGTCAGGAACAAAATTAGAGCAGCTACAGACAAAATGGAGTTGCTTCAGTTTTCTTGGCTGCCTCTACCCCTAAATCTTCTTTCCAGAGATGACATCCCCGTGCCCTTCACCAATCGCAAGGCAGGAACCCAGGACTGTTTCCATTTTGGTTCTTCAGTTCCAGACGCTGTTGCTGATGAATGTCTTCCCTCCAATGTGGCCCCCCTTCAGAACCCAATACAATGCTTCATATATCATAGGGCCGTAGCAGAGCTCAGAAGAACTGGAATACACCTTTGGGTGGGCATAGCTTACCCAACACTAAAAGAATGGTTTGGAGGGACTGGAATTATTCGGAATATTAATCAGATGTACTTACTGGGGACAACTCACCTTCTACAGTAGGCCTTTCTCAGGGCCACCAGCTGCTTGTGCCTTTTCCTTTCAGATTAGCCTTACTTTTCGTTATAGATCTTCTATGTACTTCATAATTTACGTATTGATTCCTCCTTCAGAATGTGAGCTCTGGGAGAACAGGAGCTCCCCTTTTTATCGTTTTATCTTTATTCTTGCTGCTCCTTGGCCTAGAAGCAATGTGTCCTAAATGACTGCTGCCATCTTCAGCTGTGGCAGGGAAGTTGTGTTCACTATGTTTAATTTTAGGAAGAACGCTTTGTTGTAAAATGAATTTGCTTCATCTTTTTTTATTATTACCAAGAAAGTGGCATTGTTCGGTAACGAGCTCCTATTAGTCACTCAATAAGCATTTATTAAGTGCCTATGTCCCAGGCACTCTGCTGAGCCTTGGGGATACTAAAAGATGCAAAAGCCAACCCATGCTCTCAACAAGGTCACAATCTAACGAAGGAAACACCAAGCAAACAGGTGTGTGTGAACAAGGTGTAACAGAATAAACAGGAAATAATCAAGATCGGGAAGGCACGGGGGCGAGGTGTTAGGAAAGGCTTTCTGGAGATGAGCGGCTTCTACCTGGGAATTCAAAAAAGCCAAGGAGGCCAAACAGGCAAAGATGAAGAGGCAGAGAATTCCAGGAACGGGGTACCACCAGAGGAAATGCCTGGAACCAAGAGATCAACATCAAAGAGGCCGGTGTCACTGGACGGAAGAGAACGTGGTGGAAAGTAAGATGTGAGAAGCATGGATAGGTGGGAGAGGGAGGCTGGAGGGTGAAGGGCCTCGCACCAGCAGAGAATGTTGTATTTGATCCTGGAGGGGACAGGGGACACAGCAGTACCTGCGCTTTGGGAGAACCATTGTGGAGGCCACACGGAGGCTGAATTGAGGCAGGCCCATCCACCAGCACGCTACTGCGACAGTCCCAGCCGGAGGAGGCGAGGGGGCGCGGGGGCGGCGTCGGGGGAGAGGAGATGAAACCAACAGGTCTGGTTAATAGTTTAGGTATGGGGGAGGGGGAGATGGTAGGAGCGCTGGGAGGGGCCGAGCGGACCGTGGCGCCCTCGGGGGACCAAATGAAGCTGCCTCGTGGCCAATGGGGGCCCCATTCTCTGTAACGGGGGGCGCTCCGGCCGGGAGGGGCTCCTCCTGCGCGCTCCCCCTTCCTCTCCCCGCTCCTCGGGCATTTCCACGGGCGAGCTCTCCAAGGGGGCTGAGCATTCGGCCACGTCCCCTGAGGTCCCCACTTGTGACACCCAGTCATTGGGGACGTTCCCCGCCGGGGCTCCTGGGGGCACCGAGGCAGGCAGGGAGCCCCTTTCCCGGGACAGGGAGGCCAGGGAGGGGCGCGGGCACTCCCGCGGAGCCTGACGTCACTGGCAGGGCCCGACGTCAGGAGAGCACGTGCCTGGCAGAAGAGGAGGAGCCCAGAGACTTAGCAGAGAAAAACCGGCAGGCGGGCTGGCGCTCTGATTGGCGGGCTGGGCCGGGTGCTGAGTCCTGATTGGATAAGAGAGCATGTCCCACCCTGATTCTTGCTTGCGCCTGCGCGTGCTGCTTGTCGCCATTCGCCTATCTGGACGCATGCACCAGTTGGTGCGTAGGCGGAGCCTCGAGGGCACCGGGACGTGAGAGCAGATATGCAAAGGGGGAGGAGCCGGGAGCGGAGGCGGAGCGGCCGCGGAACTGGAATCCTCGGCCAGAGACAGAGCATGCGCATTGGCTCCATCACCGGCCATTGCGCCACAAGCTAGCTAGTGGGGTGGCCATGCGTGTGGATGAAGCCGAGCATGCGCAGAGCCCACGCCTTGACGCTGCTGTTTTGAGGAGCTCGCGTCCTAGACGGGGTTGGAGGGAGTACGGGCCCCGGTGAAGTCATGCCTCCGGTTCGACCGCTCGCAGTGTCACGAAGCCCTGACACGTAGAAGAGTCCGCCGAGGCTCTTGTTCCTGGCAGCAGCCGGTAACGCCAGCTAATGCCAGCTGATGCCAGCTAATGCCGGGCGGTGATTAATAAGGACCCTATAATTGGACGGTTGCACGAGAGCGCCAGAGACCCGGAGGGGGTCAAGGCATCTGACAGCGAAAACTGCATCCAAGAGGACCGGAAGAAAGGGTATTTTAAAATGAAAAAAAAAAAATCCCTGCCCTCAAGGAGCGTATGTTCTTTTTTGTTTGTTTTTCAGTTGTGTAGTAGGGGTTAAGTGACTTGCTCAGGGTCACACAGCTAGTAAGTGTTATGTGTCTAAGGCCGGATTTGAACTCAGGTCCTCCAGAATCCAGGGCCGGTGCTCCATCCACCTCCCGGGGTAACATGTAAATTACTAGGGCCATACAAGACACATACAGAGTACATGAAGGGCATCAGAGACAGGAAGGAGCTAGCAAGCCCTTAGGGAGCATGGGAAAGGCTTCCTGCTTCAGCAGTTTTCAGGTCAGTTTTCCCAAGCCTGACATTTGGTGATGTTGACACCAAGCTCTGGCTGTGTGAGGGATAGAGCTGGTGAGATCTTGAAGGAGGCGAGATCCTTGCTTTCTGGCCTCCAGCTCTGAGAGAGGACACAGGCAGTCCCAAGTCCTCTACAGGAAAAGAAAGGAACCAGGAAGAAGCTGATGAGGATGTTATGCAAGCGCAGGCTTGAGTTTCACACAGCTGCTGATTTCTCGTGCCACCACCCTCTTAATATATCCTTTTACTTTTGATTAAGGTAGACCCCTTCATAGACACGTTTCAGTCCTCCCGAGCTCTGCCCTGGCATACCAATTCTGGAGTACTGTGTTCGGTTTTAAGAGTGTGTCACAATTGAGGAAGGCCATTTACCAGTTGAAGAATGTCTACAGAAGGGAAAATAGATTGGAGAGGGGAGCTTTGGCTTCATACGATACGAGGATTGGTGAAGAGAATGGAGGTTGCTTCTGGAAGAGATGAGACCTCCTGAGACCAGGTAGCTGTCTTCAGGTATTTAAAGGGCCATAAAAGAGAAGAGGGATGAGGACTGTTCTTTCTGGTCCCAGAGCCATACCTTGACATAAGGAGTGGAGGTTGCAGAGGCAGATTTGGGCTTGATTTCAGAAAAACAGCCCAACGATTCAAGTCCTGCAGGGAGTGTAACAGGACAGGCCAAGCATGTGCCTTGGCAAAGGCCCTAGAAAGATGGCCTTCTTGGCTGTAGAGAGAGGGGCATGAGAGTCTCTGCACCTCACTGCTCACTCCTCCAGTGCCCACCTGCTAACAGACAGTGGCACCAAATACAGCCCTGCACACCCCGTCCACTTAGTGTCATATCCAAAGCAAGGACTCGGGACTCAGAACTCGGTTTTCTTTCCAAATTCCTGTTGGTTAACCATTTTGCTGAAACCACCCCATGATGCCATTCATTCCCTTCCCTAAAGTCCCACTCCCCACCAAATCACAGGACAAGCTGACACCATCCAGCGGATAAGAGAAGACTATACTTTATTAGGTAACTACAAGGTAAAAATTCTTCAAGCTACAAAGGGACCACTAGGTTTCAGGCTGAATCATCATGACAGTCTAGGCTGCTAAGAACCCTGTAATGAGTGAAAAACCCAGACAGTTCCTAAGTAATAAATAATCAACTTATTAGGACAGCTAATCATAAACTGATCAGTGGTTTCTCTCCATAACCAAAGAGAAAACATGGAGAACTTGGAAGCTGTAAGTAATCCTTGAAAGGGAATTCCCTTGACAAATGAAACTCAACCCTGACTGGTGGACATTTAATGAGGAGCTGGGCTAGCAGTCTTCAGCTCCTCCTGCTGAGAACCTGGCTTGATCATGAGCTCAGCCACCCCTCCCCATCTGGACAGGAGGATCCATCTCTATCCAGACCACTCCCATTGGTTTTCTCTTTCATGAGCTGAGTCACCCTAAATGTAGAGGTACAAGGACAGGGATTCTTCTTCAGGCAAAAACTTGCCCAGCCTGGATTCTATTTACAGTCTAAACATAAGTAAGGTCTCCTCCTTGGGTGGGGTCTTGCCCAAGATCAAAGGACGTGTACCTTGAGGGCT
>NW_020953953.1:770781-777353 GCF_900497805.2 Vombatus ursinus | reverse complement strand
TGGCTTTTCCTGGGTCCCAGCTTCATGAAGGCCTGCCATCCAGGCTATGCAATTCATAGCAGCCTAGCCCAGTTGGGGGAGAAGTGTGATCTCTGAGAAATCACACATTCCCAGAATCTCAGAATTGGATTCTCTGTGGACCACCTCTACTCTGTATCTGCTTTATCTGCCTAACTTCTCCTCTGAACAAGATGGCCCTGCCCAGCTCAGCTCATTACCTCTTCATTCACCACCATGCTGTTAACTCAAGTCTTGATTAGAACCACCTTTTTATACCTCGTGTCCCCTCTGATTGGAGGGCTGCTGACTGGAGTGCCAAAGTCCACTCAATGTCTTCCTCCACAGAGGGCAGAAACTGGACATGTGGGCTCACTATACTCTGTATCTGCTGCTCTGCCTGGTTTTAAGTCCATGGAACCAGATGTCCCTCTTCTGGATAGCCCCACCCCCACTTTCCTGCCTCTTTTTTTGTGTTTTCTCCCTCCATGAGTCTGTGAGATCCTTTAGGGCAGGGTCTGGTTTGTTTTGTTTGTTTGTTTTTGTTTTTTTTTTTCTGAATTATATACCCAGCAGTTAGCACAGTGCTGGCACATAAGAGGTGCTTAAGAAATGTTTATTGGGTTAGACTGGGTTGGACCTAAGGTGTGATCTATGCTGGCTTCACTCGTAAGAGGCTATATATCCTTTCCTTCAATACCTCCTAGTAGGTAGATCCAGTACTTCTGTCCATGGATCTCTTTCTAACCTAGTGCTCAGTCTCAGTCCCTTCTCCATCTCTGGGCAATGTAATGCTCCAGGCTCCTGGCCAGACTCTGTCTCCAGACCTCTCTTTCTGTCTCCCTAAGGTGCCCTAGGCTGGAAAAAATGATTCCCTATGGCTTTTTCTTGGTTTTTCCAAACAGAATATAGGCTGGTGCATTGTCTAGATTATTGTGGAGAAGGGAGGGTGGTGAGTCAGGCTCCATTGTTTCCTCTCCCTCTGCCATCTTGACTCTGCCTCCAGGAGCATCGAGCTGAAACACCCAGTCTTTGGGTCTCCAGGGGGTGGTAAGGTAGAGTTTTAGATTCCTGCCAAAGCCAGTATCTCCTGGAACAATCATTTTTCTTACTGTGTCTGTTTGGTTCACAATGAATTTAAATAAGGTACGGAGAACCATTTATCTAATAATGCCCAAGGCCTTAGTTACTGTTGAACATTTGGGTCCCTGAATGGTTACACTTTATGAAAATGATCTGGCACCATGGTGATGTTTGCATTCTTCCTACCTCCTTTTAGAAGCAAAAAACCATGTGAATACACCTTCCAAAAGCTTGGTGGACATTCCTCTAAACACACTGAGTTCTAAGGTTATCTCTTGACCAGTGTTCCAAAAGCATCATCCAGCACTTTAATAACTGGTGTCCACCTGATTCACCCCACTTTCATGTATGGCTCCAAGAAGCTGTAGCAGATGCAGAGCCCACCCCCACTAAACCAGTCTCAGTAGGTGAGCTGAACCAGGTGGAGGGTAACCAGCAGGCCTGAAACTCGCAGGCGAGTTAGGGAGATGTCTACCCCGAGCATGTGAAGACTTGCCGCAGCAGACTGGGTGGATGAGAACAGTTTGTTCCAAAGGCCATGAAGGCGGCTGAAGCAGGTGCTGTGGCGGCTTAGAGCTTGGTCAAGCATCAAAGACACCAAGGTCACCAAGTGCATCCTGGGCCATTGCTGGTTTTCTTGACTTTTGTCTTATTACTAGACTGTAATGTCTCAGGAAGAGAGAGTGAGGCCGATGACTTTGGGCAACTCGGCCTCACTTAAATCCAATCGATGCACAAGTGAGGATGATGTCATTGGTCTTCTTCAAAAATGGAGGCCAAACAACAACTAGTGTTTATATGTCACCTACTATGTGCCCGGCACCGTGCTAAGTGATTTACAAATATCATCTCAGTTTGTCCTTCCAACAACCATTGGAGGGAGATGCTGTTATTATTTCTGTTTTACAGATGAGAAAAACAGAAGTTAAAGAACTTGCCCAGGGTCACACAACTCATAAGTGCCTGATGCTTGATTTGAACTGGTCTCTCTCTAACCAGTGCCAAATCTTCTGTGCCATCTAGCTGCCCCTTGTCTTTCATGACAATAGAGCCATATGCCTTGAGTAACACTAATATTACCAGGTATCTAGGGGGGACAGGAGGGGAATCATTTTGTATTCCAATGTATAATTCCAAATACTGCCATTCACTCAATAGTAGGGTTCTCTCTAGGGTACAAGTCCTAGGCCCATCAGAGGTGGGGTTCAGTTCTTTGATTTTGGGCTGCTATCATCGCTCACAGATCTTTATCATACAATTGCTTCCATCATGAATCACTGAAGGAAAGCCTGGGGAAGGCAGAAAGTTCTTTTCCTGAATATGTATGTCCATGGAGGTATGCTTTCTGAGAGAAGAAACAGAAACCTAGCTGTCCTTAATAAGGGCTCAGCAAATGCTTTTTTCCTTCAGAGCTCCATCATGAGCTATTTGATGACTGATAAGGATCTGCCTGTCACTGAAGGCTTCCCTACATTCATTACATTCAAAGGGTTTAATCCCAGTATGAGGTCCCTGATAGCTCACAACTCTTTTTGCCCCACTCCCACCCCAATGCCCCCAAGGCTCTCCCCGATTCATAACATTCAAACCAAAAGGAGGAGAGAAGGAAGTCTTTCAGTTACTTCTCAGATCTCATGAAATGACATAGATGACGTGGAGGAAAGCTTTATAAGAACTATGGAAAACCCTTTGGTAAAAAAAAAAAATCAAATTTTAGAACACATCAGAGGATTTGTCTTACTGAACGTCCCACTTGAATGAAGCCAGTAGAAGCTTTTCCTGCAGGGAAAGCATTGGGTTAAAATGGAAGTGTTGTTAGGCATCAAAGAATGCATAAGATGTGAAAGCCTTTGAGTGCCAACCTTGTCTGTCCTGGACCTGGAAAGTTGGAGCATGCCTTTCTCTTGTCATGAATGCAGGCAGGTTTCCCACATCAGAGAATTCTCAGCAGTCAATGTCCGTTTCTGATTGATAGGATTGATGGGAGCAGCTCAGCTCCCATCATTTGCAGAATACTGAAGGACGGAGCCAATGTCCCACTCCCAAGGAAATCATCAAACTCTTTTGTGAGGAGGACCAGACAGCAGTCTGTGTGCCTGGCTGCCACATGCCAGAGCAGGGGCTCACAAACTCTCCTGCAGAAAAGGCTGTTCACAAGTACGGGGCGAGTTGTACGAGTCAGGGGAAGGACTCAGGACCCATTCACCACCAAGGACTTCCTTTCCTACAGATACAGTCTTCCAACCATCTGCCCTTTCCCTGAGTATTTAGCCCCTCTCCAAGAGCTGTAGCAAAGGGGATACATCCTGATGCAGAGAAAAATGCTGTGTCCTGGGAGTGAGCAGATCAGTTCCGGAACCCTTAGCACCTAAGCTGGGCTCAGTATTAGAATCAGGATCTTTTCTGTTTGTTTCTTTTGCAAAGTCACTACATAGTGATAATGGGCCTGGACTGAAATAGGGATCTCAAAAGTACCTGCTCCTCTGGGAAGCCTGTAGCCATGTCCTTCCTAGTCTCTAGCACTTTGACCCTTCCTGCAGTGGAATATTTTAAGAGAATAACAAGGTATGCTGATGCAATATTGTAGATAGAAGCTCAACGAGGAGACTTTTAGCAAAATTTTGGCCCCTTATTAGGAAATAAGTAGGGAAGGTCCGGTCTAAGATTCTTCCTATCCTTTTCCTTTTCAAGAGGTTATTTTTTTTCTTGACCCTTGAACTTCCCAGAGTGGATGGGCATTTAAATTCTCCAAGCCTTTGTAAATAACCTCCTTTAAGGTCCCACCAAAAGAAAGACACTGAGGAAGATTTTGATCACTTGAATCACTTTCTTGGAGCACTGAAATTCAGACCTTCAAGTGTTTCTTGGGAATTCACAGTCTTCCTTTAGCAACAGGAGAAGTCCTAGGAGATTCTGAACCAGCTGAAGGATGTTGAGGAAGCCAAGAAACTTCTTTCCCAGGAGGAGATAAGCGGCTAATTGCCATTCTGTTAGCAGGAAACCAGGATGACCTGGTCAGCCCTGTGTTCAGCCAAGCAATCAATCCACCCTGAACACTGAGGACCCATTCCTTCCAAACATTGTCCAGGCAGGCAGGCTCCAGGGCATGCACTTTGCAATTTCCTCAGAAATCAGTTGTGGACACCCAGGACACACTATAAACCAGTTCACAACTAAATGCCAATTGGAATATTTTAAGATTAACAATACACTTTCTGAGGGAGGCAAGAAGAGACAAAAAGACCTCAACTGACTGGAATTACTTAGTCTCTTAAATGGGAAGTGGGATTTACAATATATCTTTTTTTTTCAGCCATAAACTGATCTGCCATATTAGCCAGTCTTCAGGAATCTGAGCACCTGGGAGCTAGTGGCCAGATTGTAAAAATCTGAGCAGTGGCTAGATTATGAGAATCAGAGCAGTGGCTAGATTTTAGGAATCTGAGCCTACAATATATCTTAATGGAGAGAGAAGCCTGCCTGGCAGAAAGAAGGCTGCCAACTCTACTGAAGATTGGACTGGAAAAAGCCAAGACCCCTGGCATCAACTAATCCTTTCATTTATACAGATAAAAGAAACTTGAGAACAGGAGGGAGCATTTCTATTTCAATTAAGATGACTATTGATCTTAAGATGGAATGAATGGCAGAGAAGAGATAGAACTATTGGGGTGGGGGGTTCAGGAAAACCCCTCTGGGAAGCTGGGATTGCATGAGGACAGATTACAAACTTACTGTTAACTGTCTCACCTTGGTTCCTTTAGAGACCTTTTGTTGACTGAAGTGGGATAATTAGGCGAGAGTATTGAAAACCTAACCCTTCCTGATGGAGGAAGAATTGTGATGTCTCAACAGTTTGGAGAAAGAGCAAAGGGCCATCAGGGCCAGAACATCTCAGCCATCCAAACCCCTCAGGAAATCATGCTCGAGCTTCAGGGAATCGGGCCACAAACCCAATGTTGAGCTGCTGCAGGTGAGACTTGGGGGAAACTGCCCAGAGCCAGGTGTCGTCGGCCTTGATCTAAGAATAGGTTCTTGTCTTGACTCTTCCCTGATGGTAATGGTAATCTGGGCATTGCCCTACCCCCTTATTTGGGGAGGGTCATTCATCTAATGCATATTTTCTGGGCCAGCTTCCAGTGTTTTCCGATAGGCTTGACTCAGCCTACTGAGGTGTGCTGGGATGCACACCTCAAGAATGGTGGGACTTGGGAATCTAGACCCATGAGAGGGCCCTAATGAACAGACTAAACTGAAAGCAACTCTTTGCTACACCAAGTCAACATTTCCTTTTTGTTTCTCCCCAGGATGTCAGGGAGTTGTTGGGAAGGTAAGTTGTCATTTGGGTATAACTGAGGTTTTTCTGAAGTCCACCTGTTCATCATTTCTTATAGCACAATAGTATTCCATCACATTCATATACCACAACTTGTTCAGCCATTCCCCAACTGATGGGCATCCTCTCAATTTCCAATTCTTGACCACCACAGAAAGAGCTGCTATAAATATTTTTGTACATGTGGGTCCTTTTCCCATTTGTATGATAGAGCCCTAGAAGTGCTATTGTTGGGTCAAAGGGTATGCATGTTTTTATAGCCCTTTGGGCATAGTTCCAAATTGTTCTCCAAAATGGTTGGATTATTTCACAACTTCACCAACAATGCATTAGTGTTCCAATTTTCCCACATCTCCAACATTGATCATTGTCCTATTTTGTCATGTTAGCTAATCTGATAGGTGTGATGTGGTACCTCAGAGTTGTTTTGATTTGCATTTCTCTAATCAATAGTGATTTAGAACATTTAGAAATAATTTTCGGTAATAGGGAAGCAGCCAGGAGAAAGAGAGATTGAACATTTGTAAATAAATTGGGAAGATACAGGAGGGAGTACACTGACCAGAAGATGGGATAGACTGGAATCATTTATGCATGTAAAGGGGTTTGCCTTGGTAACCAAAATGGCCACCTCTTCATGTCAGCTGAGGGCAAAGGAGGAAAAAGAAGGCATCTGACTTATGGGAGATGAGGAGGAGACAAGAGGGCTCTTGGTAAGGGCCCAGTAGAATTATTGAAGGTAAATCAGTGGAACACAGTAGACATACAGTACATAGGAGCCAATTTTCATAGTAATCTTGTGTTTATAAAACAGAAAGACCTAAGTTTTGTGATATGAATTATTTTATAAAAATTGTGGGGAAAACTGGAAAGCAGTCTGGTAGAAATTGGGCATAGATCAATATCTTACAACATAGACCAAGATGAGGTCAAAATGGATACATAATCTAGATGTAGAGGCAGACATCATAAGAAATGAAAAGAATATGGAACATTAACTATCAGACTTATGGAGAGGTGAACAATTTATGAATAAACAAGAGATGGAGAGCATGATGAAATTCAAGATAATTTTTTATTAGTTTAAATTAAAAAGGTTTTGCACAAATAAAACCAATGTAGCCAAAACCAGAAGGATAGCAGAAAATTGGGGGGG
>NW_020953953.1:766543-767781 GCF_900497805.2 Vombatus ursinus | reverse complement strand
GCCCATCTTGCCTCGTGGCTGCTGCTCTTGGTGAATGTGAGTGTTTAACTTGGAGCAAATATGTCTCTGATGGGTCCAGCACTCTGTGGGGTGCTCCTCCTTTGTCACTCACACGGCCTGTTTGTCTCTTCTCCTTAAAATGACGCAGTCCATTTAATACCAACGTTTGCTCCGAGAGTACACAAAGTTTTGTTGCATTTAGGTTGGTGATAAGAAGGTCATGAGCCACATAAGTCTCAAGTAACTGCTGCTATTGCATACACTTTTGTGTGTATATCTTTTGATGTATATATTTGATTGTTTGTTTTCTTCAGATGTAGAGACCAGATTCGAAGTAAATGAGGTGCCTAGAAATCTTGGAATTTTTGCGGAAGAATGTGACCTGCACAGATTGATGAGTGATGGTCCCTGTGACTCCAAGTTGAGAGAAATCTGTGATTCTGCTATTATGGTAGATAACAATCCAAAGAGTGACTGTGAATTTGATGAAATTGGAAAGAGATTCAGACGGTCTTCAATCCCAAATCACTGTAAGAAAAGGACCTCAGGCAATGACTGTGTTCAGGATAGTGAACATACCAAGTGCTTTACTGAAGGGCTGGAGCTTTTTCATTCCCAAGAGAAGGCTCCTGAAATGCCAATGTATCCAGGTAACCAATGGGAAATGGCCTTGAGCTGGAGTTCAGACCTCCTTAGACATGAGAAAAGTGATACTGGAGGAGTGTTTTCTATAAGTTATACTGGTGAGAAGGC
This sequence comes from Vombatus ursinus, assembly GCF_900497805.2. Lineage (NCBI taxonomy): Eukaryota > Metazoa > Chordata > Mammalia > Diprotodontia > Vombatidae > Vombatus > Vombatus ursinus. The sequence goes on along the minus strand of NW_020953953.1, from coordinate 767,028 downwards.
CTTGAATCAGAACTCTAAGCTCACTACTCATCAGCAAATTCCCATCAGAAAGGAGCCTAATGCATATAATGAGGGGGAAGCAACCTTATCCCATCACTCATCTCTTTGCCAGTCTAGATTTCATCTTGAGATGAAAAGATATGCATGTGCTCAGTGTGGGAAACCCTTTGTTTGGAGCTCAGATCTTGATAGACCTCAGACTATCCATACAGGAGAAATGTTTCATAAATGTAATGAATGTGGGAAGGCTTTCTGCTACAAATCACTCCTTATTGGCCTTCAGAGAATCCACATTGGAGAGAAATGTTATGAATACAATCAGTGTGGAAAGACTTTCAGACAGAGCTACCATCTTACTGCCCATCAGAGAATCCACACTGGAGAGAAACCTTATGAATGTAATCACTGTGGAAAGACTTTCGCACAGAAGGCCAGGCTTGTTGCACATCAGAGAATTCACACTGGAGAGAAGCCTTTTGAATGTA
>NW_020953953.1:766162-766533 GCF_900497805.2 Vombatus ursinus | reverse complement strand
TGTTGCACATCAGAGAATTCACACTGGAGAGAAGCCTTTTGAATGTAATCAATGTGGAAAGGCTTTCAGAGTGAAGCGGAAACTTGCTAACCATCTGAAAATCCACACTGGAGAGAAACCTTACGAATGTAATCAATGTGGAAAGGCTTTCAGACAGAGCTCCAGTCTTACTGCGCATCAGAGAATCCACACTGGAGAGAAACCTTATGAATGTAATCACTGTGGAAAGGCATTCACAGACAGGCACAGTCTGGTGAGACACAGGAGAATCCACACAGGAGAGAAACCTTTTGAGTGTAATCACTGTGGAAAGTCTTTCAGACGGAGCTCCAGTCTTACTGCACATCAGGCAATCCACGGTGGAGAGAAAC
>NW_020953953.1:748728-766152 GCF_900497805.2 Vombatus ursinus | reverse complement strand
GAGCTCCAGTCTTACTGCACATCAGGCAATCCACGGTGGAGAGAAACCTTTTGAATGTAATCACTGTGGAAAGGCTTTCACAGACAGGCACAGTCTTGTTAGACATAGGAAAATTCACACAGGAAAGAAGTCTTTTGAGTGTAATCACTGTGGAAAGGCTTTCAGACAGAGTTCCAGTCTTGCAGCACATCAGACAATCCACACTGGAGAGAAACCTTTTGAATGTAATCACTGTGGGAAAACTTTCACACAGAGCTCCACTCTTGTTAAACATCAGAAAATCCACACTGGAGGGAAACCTTATGAATGTAATCAGTGTGGAAAGACTTTCACACAGAAGAGCAATCTTGGTAGACATCAGAGAATCCACACTGGAGAGAAACTTTATGAATGTAATCAGTGTGGAAAGGCTTTCATATTTAGGTGGCAACTTTCTGTACATCAGAGAATCCACACTGGAGAGAAACTTTATGAATGTAATCACTGTGGAAAGATTTTCACACAGAGGTGCAGTCTTGGTACACACCAGAAAATTCATACAGGCGAGAAACCTTACAAATGTAATCAGTGTGGAAAGGCTTTCATATTCAGGTGGCATCTTGCTGAACATCAGAGAATCCACACTGGAGAGAAGCTTTATGAATGTAATCTCTGTGGAAAGGCTTTCACACGGAGGTCCACTCTTCGTACACATCAGAGACTTCACACTGGAGAGAAGCTTTATGAATGTAATCACTGCGGAAAGGCTTTCACATCTAGGTGGCATTTTACTGAACATCAGAGAATCCACACTGGAGAGAAGCCTTATGAATGTAATCACTGTGGAAAGGCTTTCACAAGGAGGTCCAGTCTTGGTACACATCAGAGACTTCACACTGGGGAAAAACCTTTTGAATGTAATCACTGTGGAAAGGCTTTCACACAGAATTCACATCTTGTTGGACATCAGAGAATTCACACTGGGGAGAAACCCTAGGACTTAATGTTGAAATGCTTTCAGACAGGACTCCAGCGTTGTTAAACATCAAAAAGTTGATACTAATGAGAAATGTCCTTAATGTAATCAACATAGAATGATTTGACACTGACCTCAGATTTTGCTAAACATCAGAGAGTCCACACTGCAGACAAATCTCATGAATGATGAATGTGGTAGAGTTTTTAGTCATCACTCTTAATATATTTAACAGAAGAGGTTCCACACTTGGGAGAAGCCTTATGAATATAACCAAAGTGGTGATGCATTCAGGTACCAATCATCTGCTATTGCCCATCTCAGAAGTCGTGTTAGATAGAAACGTCATGAATAAGGAAAGGCATTCAAATGGGGTGCAGAGTTTCTCTAGTTTTAGAGAAACCATTCTGAGGAGCAGGTCCCTGTGCACTCAGTGTGGGAAGGCTTTCAGCTAGAGATCATCTCTTACTTTCTATCAGAGGCTTCATTGTGGAGAGAAGCCTTAGAAATGTGTTCAGGGGGGGCCATGCTTTTCTCTGGACGAGGGTGATCAGTAGACACCCTTATTCCTACTGGAATGAAGGTGGACAAAGCCAATGGATGTGGGCAGGGCTTTCCCTAGAGCTCCTACTTGACTGTGCTTTGGAGAAATCATACTGGAGGTAAAACTTTGGAACCTAATTACCAAGGGAAGGCCTGCTGCTGCAGCACAGACTTCGTTAGATCTCCCGACAAAAGAGACCTCATTAAAGATTCCCAAATTCCTTCCTTTGTCTAAAACTGTATACATGTAACGATATTCTCTGAAATTCCAGTGTTTGTCATCTGTCCTCAATATTTCATGGTGTTCATAGACTATCATTTCTTCTCACACATTTTGTGGACTTGAATGAATCCTCATCCAAAGACCAACTTTCCCCCTTGCTCCAGTTTTCCCAGGCTAATTTGATGCCTATGAGGGAGGTTTAGCAGTACCAGATCTTATGCTCTGTTATAAGGAAGTAAGTGTCAAAACTCTCTGGTACTGGGTAAGATATAGAAAGACAGATCAATGCAGTAGTGTATACATACAGCAGCAAATAAACATAATAACCTTGTATTTGACAAGTGTAGCAACTTAATACTTTGGGACAACAATTCATTATTTAGTAAAAATTGTTGGGAAAATAGAAAGCAGTGTGTTTGACACACATGCACCCCTTTATTTGTGTCATGGTAGTCAACTCTGGAGAAAGAGAGAAACAAAAAGAAATTTACATAATTTTGTTGTGAATTTGAAAGGAATAAGAAGTTGTCCATAGCAGATTTGCAGTTTCATGTTCAATCATCTTTTTTTAATTAAATTATTTTTAATTTTCAACATTCCGTTTCGTAAGCTTTTGAGTTTTAAATTTTTTCCCCCTCCATCCTTCCCTTCCCGGGTCCCCAAGATGGTGTGCAATCTGTAAAATCATCTTTTTATTGTACCGTTATGGAAACACTTGTTTCGTTCTACAAATTCAAAAAGAATTTTTTAATGTAATTTGTCAAAGAGGTGGAAATAATTTATTTCAGCGGCCTGTGAATTCACATGATCTAAGCACTATTAAAAACCTATGATGGGCTATAGGCAAGGCTAGTACGGGCCAAATGGACGGTTTGTCTAAGGCATGCCGAATATCCAATGTGATAAAAGTGTGGTTTCATGACACTTTAAGGAATATGTGTCAAAATATCTGAACTGAATGCCCAAATATGTTAAGAAAAGATAGCAAGAAACAAAACCCAGGAGTCACCACGAAAGGGGGATATATTGCCTTTTAAAAAGTGTTTTAAGAGGTTAAAAAAATAAAATTGGGTAGGGAGAGGTAAAATGGAGCAATCATGTAGAAACGAGTAATCTAGGAATTAGGCAGGAGTGGAGGGCCGGTAGTGCCAGAATCTTATTCTCATGGGATTAACGGAAGAGGAAACAGAATATCTAAGCAAACCTGTTTTGGGAAAAGAAATTGAGCAGGCCATACATGAGCTTCCTGAGACAAAAGCATCAGGAGCAGATGGATTTGAAAGGGAATTTTACCAATTGGGGAATGGCTGAACAAGTTGTGGTATATGAATGTTTGGATGTGCTATAAGAAACAATGAGCAGGTGGACTCCAGAAAAACCTGGAAAGACCAAGTTAAGGCATAGAAGAGATTACCTGGCCCTTTTTCTTTTATTTCCCACTGCACGTCTGATCAAAGTGTCCGTGGAAGGAAGTCCCTGTATTTTGGGAAGGAGAGCTTAGCACCAGAACTGCATGGAGTGTGTCACAGAGAGCTATTCCAAGTAGAAAGTTTGATTAATTAACTTAAACTCTTGGAAAACGTTAATTTAAACGTTACCAGCTGCTATGATGCAAGCAACTTTGAGGAGGCTAATATCCCATGAGTGGCATTATATGCTGTGCTTTGGTCCTATTAGACCCTTCATGACCCCAATGGGGTTTTCTTGGCAGAGATACTGGAGTGGGATGCCATTTCCTTCTCCAGCTCATTTTACAGAGGAGGAAACTGAGGCCAACAGGGTTAAATGACTTGTCCAGGGTCACACAGCTAGTAAGTATCTGGTACCAGATTTGAACTCGGGGAGATGAGTCTTCCTGATTCCAGGCCTGGTGCTCTATCCACCGTGCCATCTAGCTGCCCCAATATAGTCTAATGAACCTGCTCCAATTTCTGATTCCCCCTGCTTTTCTTGAGAAGAGCTAGGGGACTGGATTGTGCTGGGAACTGGGGCCAGGAATTGTGGGGTCCCTGATACCAAATGTTTACTTACGGTTACACGGAAATTGAAAAGGTGAAAACCTCGGTTTTAAGAATATGCTCAAGCAATGGTTCAGGCCTCAGACAAAAGAGGAACCTTCCCGAGGATTCTGACAAGGCCTTTCAGAGGCAAAAGTGCCTCAGGAGACAGAGAAATCCTTCATTTCAGTGTTGCCATCTTGGGCATTCTCCTCAGGCCAGAACATTTCAAGAGGGGGAGATCCAGAATCCCACACTTCCTTCAAAGTGCTAAAGGTTGTGTTTCTCCTTTGTTCTGGAAGAGGACCCTGAGGTCCAGAGAGGAGGATGTGACTTGCAACTGAGGAGGGAGGGCTGTGCAAAGCCCAAGGTTGAACACTGTTACAAAGAGTCATGTTCTCATCCATTCCCTAAGGAACCCAACTGCACAGGTAAACTGAGGCAGGTTACCGCTAACAGTAACGGTAGTAGGCTCCCACAGAAGCTGAACGAGGAAGAGGGTTTACATCTTAGCCAAGCAGTCAGGGACAGCCGAGATTCTTCTCTGCTTTCTTTCCTAAGGACTGTTGAAGGCTCTCAGTAAATGTTCACTTTCCATGGCAGAGGTTTTGGTCAGGTGAGGTCAGTGTTAACCACAAGTTTGCAGAGCAATAACCCTAATAACTAACATTTGAACAGCACCTACTGTGTGCTGTGCACAGTGCTGAGAGCTTTGCAGTTATCTCTTTTGAAACTGACAACAGGCCTGGGAGGTGGGTGCTGTTATCTGCATCTTACAAATGAGGAAACTGAGGCAAGCCTTGGATCCCATTGCCAGAATTGAGCAGATCCTTGCTCCAGAAGGCCAGAGTAAAGCAGCAGAAGAAGCAGCCGGACAGGTGCGTGGCAGTGTTTTCATCCACCCTGGGGTGGGACCCTCACGCTCAGCAGGTGATGGGCACGGTCCTTCAGTTTTAGAGGTGACACGTGTATGCATTCATGTCTATGTGTGTCTGTCCTTTCCTCCTGGGCTCCTCCGGCCAGAGAGGACAGAGGACTTTTGGGCCACATCAGGTAGGACCCTTAGGCAAGAAGAGGGATGGAAAGGTGACCATTTTTGAAGCACTGAGGGTGCAAAGGCCCTTGGCACACAGGTGGGGCACTGACCCTTCCTGACCCCACTTGCAGTTTTCTTGGCCAAAAGATACTGGAGAGCCTGGCCACTTCCTTCTCCAGCTCGTTGGACAGTCGAGGAAACTGAGGCAAACAGAGGTGAAGTGACTTGCCCAGGGTCACCCAGGTCCTAAGTGTCTCAGATGTTCCCAGTTCCAGGCCCCGACTCCGTCCCCTGAGTCACCAGACCCCTCTAACTAGGGAGAGGTTTCCCCCTCCTTGGGGGGAGGCCCCCTGCTCCCCCAAAAGAAAAGAGTCGTTGGAGTGTTTCCCAAAACGCCCAGGAGGAAAGAACAGATCCCGTGCCTTCAACCAGTCAGCTGTTAGCCTCTGCCTCAGTTTCCTACTCTGTAAGAATGGGATGATAACAGCCCCACTTCTCAGGGTCCTCTGGGGCTCAGTGGAGGAAGGAGCACACATTAGGCGCCTACTGTGTGCAGAAGGAGGGGCCCTGCCCTCCAGAGGCTTACCCTCTAAAGGTGGCCTGCCCAGAACAGAAAAGGGGGTGGGGGGAACGCCCCTGACCCAGGGCCTGGCGGTGAGTGACGTCACAAACCCACAGCCAATTATCCGATCCTGGAATGAGGGGGAGAGGGGGGCCATGTCCCAGAATGCCCGCGCGGTGACGTCACTCCCCGTTTAGGGCCCCTCCTGCTGCCAAGGCAGAGCCCCTGCCATGCTGGGAATCGTGGTGCGCAGGCGCAGGCTCCCTAGGGCAGCAGGAGACTGGGGGAAGGGCAGGAGGGAGTCAGTGCGCAGGCGCAGCTTTTCCCAAGGCATTGGGAGTTTGGGGGAGGGGAAGAAAGCAGGGAGTTAGTGCGCAGGCGCGGCTCCGCCTTCCCCTCGGCTTCTTCCCAAACCCAGGAGCACGCGGTTCTGGTGCGTGTGACTGCGTGCAGGGAAACTGCTGTGCGTGCGTGTGCAAGAGAGGGAGGGGCTCGTTAGTGTGCGATGGTGAGTGTGCCATGAGGGGGAGGGGCTGGTGAGTGTGTCCCTGTAACTGTGAGAGTGTGGGTGCGTGTCCCCCGATGGGGGAGGCGGGTGTTGGCGGGTGTGGGGTGAGAGGGATCAGCAGGGGAGCTGGGGGCTCACTCCCCCCGCCAGGGGCTGGTCACTGTCCAGGCATCTGGTCCTTCCCGGTCCTGGGCAGCCCTGGGCGGCTCTGCCCACCGTCCTGGCCCAGCCTCCCTTTGTCCCTTAGTCAGGAGCAGAGGAAATGATCACAGCTGGTGCAGCATTGGCCCTTTGGGGGCCCCACCGTGGCCCTTTGGGGGCGCTACATACTTTACAAATCTCAGGTCCTGGATTCCTGGCAGCAGCCTTGTAAGGGAGGTACCCTGTTTTACAGATGGGGAAACTGAGGCAGCCAGAGGGGAAGTGACTTGCCCAGGGCACCCAGCCCATAACTGCCTGAGGCCCCATTGGACTCAAGTCTTCCTGCTTGCATCCCTGTTCCCATTCCTGGGATTCAGATGAAGGCCCTCTGATCTTGAACCCAGGCTTGCTGGTGCCCCAGGGGCTGGCCCACTGTGAATGGAAATGAAACCTCAGTGAAGGAGTATTAGATTAGCAAAGGCCATCACGTGCTTGGGGTCCTACAAGGGCCTTCCTGGCCCCCCCAGCTGAGGCCCAGGCAGGGAGAATGACTTGCTCCCAGGGACAGTGGTGAAAAGTGGCAGGGACAGGATCTGAACCCAGATCTCAGTGGTCTAAGGCCAGCAGGCAGTGGGTTGGATTCCTGTTGCTGCGTGCTGACTCCCACTCATGTAACAAGTGTGTGCCAGCAGACATGCATGTGCACGCTAAGGAAAGCACAAGCCACTGTGTGAAGGGACAGGACAGTTTTAGAGCCATTTGCATTGAGGAAATTCTTCAGGCCCAAAGCTGCCTTTGTCTCCCATGCCCTTGGGGAGAAGTGCCCAGGAGTTGGCCCTGGCTGGCTGGGGGAGACCTTGGGCCCTGGGCCTCAGGCCTGTCCTGTGTGGCCCATGAAAACAAAGAGCCCAGCCAGGGAGGAGTTCCCCAGAACCCCCCTGCAGGCTGGGAGCAGGAGGGAAGGTGGTAGAGTCTATCCCCTGAGGGCAGGGCCTTTGTGACTCCTCTGAGAGCTGACCCTCTGTCATTCCTGGCAGCTCAGTATCCAGCCCAGGAAGAGAAGACAAAGCCAACGTCTCCCCAGCTCTGAGATCCTTCTCCCTTCCGAGGTCAGCTTGCAGAAGACCAAAGCCTATTCCTAGGAGAGAGCCTAGAACCAGAGAGCATGGCCCCTGGGACCCAGAGCCCCTCATCCCAGGTGAGTGCAGTCCATCCACAGACCTGCCCACATCAGCAAACCTGGAAGCCAAGAGAGCCAAGGAAGCTTTATCCTCTCAGATGCAGGTTGGCCTTTGTGGTGCTGTGGGCAGAGCAGAAGTTGTCCCCCTGCTTCTGCTCATGTCCTCCTGCCTCAGGTCACCCAAGTCTTCTCTCCTCTCTGAATCGCTCTCATTTACCATTTCTTAGGTCATGGCAAGAAGCATTTAGAAAGTGGCTCTTCTGGGCCATGCACTGTGCTAGCCTCCTGGGGATGAAAAGGAAGGTTCACAAGATAAGAGTCTGGCCTCAGGGAGCTCACAGTGTAATTGGGAGAAAACATTTCCTCAGCTGTGTCCAGACACACTCTCTCCAGTATGTGTGGAAGGCTCCTGCGACAGAAGGCTCTGGTAGGTTTGGGGACGATGAAAAGGAACCTGGAAATGCTCCTTATTGGGCAAGTGTTTTAGGGACTGTGCAGGCAGGGACCTTGGGGCTTTCTTTGGACAAGGTCATCAAATCATAGCAGCCTTGGAAGACATTGCCTAAAGAAAGTAATGAAGTGCTTTAGGAAAACTAGAAATTTCCACTTGGAACGTCACCTATGGCAGTTACACATTGGAGCAAGTCATTCTGAAGAGCTCCCAGCCTTGATTCAAAATGGGACCTGTCCTTGAATAACACGGATACTGCCAGATCTTGGGATGCAGAAAATAAGAGAATGGCTGCAATCCGCATCATCTGGTGACTCCTTCCTGGTAATTCCACAAGAATCGATGATGTGCCTGGCACTGTGCTCAGTCCTGGTGGTACAGAGCAAGGTGAGCAGCCCCTCCCTTCCAGGAGCTCACTTTCCGCTGGCTTAGCCAAATCAACAAGTCAGTGAGCTTTTTTTAAGCATCTGCTGTGGTCCAACCAACTAAACTCTTAGGATTCCAAGAATGGAAAAAGGAAACAGACAGTTTTAAATAACTACAAACATGCATGCATACATACTTACATACATACCTGCTTCCATAATCTGAAGCTAGGTGGCACACTGGATAGAGTTCTGGGCCTGGATTCAGGAAAACCTGAGTTCAAATCTGGCCTTAGAAGCTTTGTAGAGAGTTGGTCTCAGTTTTCTTTCCTGTGAAATGGTGACAGTAGGTCCTGCATAACAGTGAGTATGAGGATCAGGAGAGGTAATGTTTGTCAAGTACTTGTGCCTGGCACATCGTAAGCACATTGTGTAAGGTAAATTTCAGGAAGTCAAAGAGAGAAAATGGACCAAGAAAGGCTTCTTGTAGAAGATGGGTGTTCAAGACTGTTGAGTGAAGCAGAGAGGTGAGTTAGGATGAGGACTGAGAAAAGATCATCAGATTTGGGGATTAAAGCATCAATGCTAAGTTTGGAGAGAGCACTTTCAGGGAAGAAAGGATGAAAGCCAATTAGTAAAGGGTTAAGGAGTGAGGTGGGGCGGGCACTAAGGTGGCCTATGGTAGAGCTCTAGGCTTGGAATCAGGAAGACTCCATGAGTCCACATCGGGCCCCAGATACTTACTAGCTCTATGATCCTGAGTCATGTAAGTCACTTAACTCTGTTTGCCTCAGTTCATCATCTCTAAAATGAGCGTGAGCAGGAAATGGCAAACCAGTCCTGTATTTTTGCCCAGAAAACCTCAGATGGGATCTTAAAGAGTCAGATACATGTGAAATAATGGAGTACCAGCTGAGGAGTGAGTGAGAGAGGAGAGTAGAAAAGTTCAGCCAGATGTTTCAAGGAGTTTGACGGAGAAAAGGAGGTGAGATAGAGTGATTGCTCAAGGGTGGTGAGGGTGTAGGGAAGCATTCCTAAAAGATGGGGGAGATGGGTGTGTTTGAAGTCAGTAGGAACGAGACTGGCTGAGAGAGAAAGGTTACAAATGTGAAGGAAATGCCCGTGGGCAATGACTGAGTGTGCCCACTGTTGGGGAGGACAGGATGGGGTGGGATCAAACGGCCACGTACCTGGTCGGCCTTTGCAAAGGCAAGGCTCCTACTTTCTTGGAGAATGGAGGAAAGAAGGCACTGTAAGACCCCATGAAGAGGTTCTGAGAAGGAGAGAATGCAGGCAGTTATTCACTCTACACTTATTAAGTGTCTCCTATGTGCCAGGCACTGTGCTTAGTAGGGCTCATGCAAAAAGAGGCAAACAGCAGTGTCTGCCCTCAGGGAGCTCACAGTCTAATGGGGAGACAGCAGGCACACACAGAGGTACACAGAAGGTGTAGACTAGTTAGCTGGATATAGTTACTGGAGTGAAGGGGAGGGGGGGAAAATAGAAGGTGGGATTTTAGTTGAGAGTCGAAGGACCCCAGAAAGCCCAAATGAGGAGGCAGAGAATTCCAGCCTTTCTGGAGAGCCAGAGAAAAAGCCCAGAGCCTGGAGATGGAATGTCTTCTTCCTGGCACGAGAAGGAGGGCAGTGCCATTGGGTCAGAGTAGGTGGCAGGAAGTCAGGTGTAAGAAGACTGCAAAAGAAAGGGATGCCTAGGTCGTGATGAGCTTTGAAAGCAACATAAAAAGCAAGATGGACACATGAAAGTGTCTGGACAGTCAGTAGTTAGCATTTATGAAGCACCTTCTGTGTGCCCTGCACTGTGTCAAGGCCTGGGGATTCACACAGAAGAGAAGAAAGACTGTCCTGCCCCAGGGAGTTTACCCTTTCAAGGGTAAGACAACACCCCAGAGGAAGTGATTTGGGGCAAAAGGAACTGGGTCTTGGTGGCACAGTCAGTGAGAAGTCCCAGAGTAGTGCAGCCAGGGGCAGATGTGGAGATGTGTGAGCTGACCCTCCTTCTGTGGAGGTTTGGAGTCCATGAGCTCACCCCATGGTGGGGAGAGAGACTGTGGGGGGATGGAGTAGGAAAGAGGCGTGCAGGAGCTTCTGATAAGCACAAGGCAGGGATGCAGTAGATGAATTATCAATGAAGAGAAGCATGACTTTCCTATAGTGATTGCTCACACTCTGAATAAATTACAATGCAGTGAAGGGTCGTGACTCAGAACACCAAGTGCAAAGGGAAATTTTCCAAATTTAGGGGAATCTGAAAGCTCAGGAGAAGTCTATAAAATTCTTTAATTGCTCAGAAGTTCAACAATAGAAATCAAGGAAGCTGAAAGTGAAATATAGATTATAAATAGAAGATAAAGAAGACCTTTTAAATAGAATCAAAATGACAAAAAAGTGAAAAGAGATTTTTCTTTACGTGAAATAAAATTGCTCTAAAACGATACAACTTCTGAAAAAGTGAATCACACCGTTCTGCTAGAAATGGGAGAAAATGGAATGGAAGAGCTTCAGATGCCACATGCATTGGCTAAACAGATGTTGTGCATGGAGCAGGCTGAATAAATAGATGAGCCCTCCCAAGTATCAAAGGGTTTGCAGATGTGGCCGCTCTCTTGTGTGATATATCAGTGTCCGTCTTGAGTCATTACCTGATTCCCGATCCCTAATGTTCTAGCAGAATGTTGACGTAATTTGTTTTTCACAAATGAAGTATGAGTGTCTTCCTTATGTGTTAGCTCAATCTCCAACCCCAGCCCATAATATAGTACCTTTCTAATGGCGGCAGGAACCCCCCTTTCCCCACACGCTTATTTCTCTGTAATTAAATCCTAAATGAATGTATTCCATGAGCATTGCAAGCCGTCATAAAGCAATGACAGCAGATGTTTTTGACCACGACACAACATAACCAAGATCTCTGTTTCTCAGCATAAAAATAGAGAACGTTTCTTCACTTGGCTGGAAACAGGCCCATTCCACTCAGTTGGAGCCAGGGGCCATATCTCTGCAGAATTCTTTTCCTATTTTCATCTAGTTAAGAATTTATTTCTTACTCTAAGGGAATTTACTCCATCGTTCCTTTTCCTTTCTTCTTTCCTCATTGTCATTGTTCAGTTTCCCCCCCAGAATACACCGGACTTTCCAGTTCTTCCCTAAACTCTTCATGGAACTTTCTTAATATGTCACTGATGACGCTTCTTGTGGGAGGAATTTCTCATGGCTTTCTCTCTTTGTCTTCCACAGATTCCTGTACCTCTCTGACAGATCACATATCTTCTCCCTAATTCAGGAGAAGTGTTGTATAGTAAGACATTTTTCCAGCTTTTATTATTCCATCATGATTCTCACTTCAAATGTAAAATTTTCTCCATATTCCATTGAGTTCTTAATGACTGATTTCAAGTGTTGGCTGTGACACTCATAAAGGTTATATGAGTTTTAGGCAAATCCCTTCTCTTTGTTTCAGTTTCTGCCTCTAAGTTGAAGAGGGTTGGACTAGATGAATTCTGGAATCTCTCTTTCAGCTCTAAATGATATGACTTTTGATGGTTTAGGAGTTGGTGACATTGAAGGATGTGGTTGTGGACTTCACTGAGGAGGAGTGGGGCCTCTTGGACCATTCTCAGAAAGAGCTGTACAAGGAGGTCATGCTGGAGAATGTCCAGAACCTGCTGTCCCTGGGTAAGGACCATTTCCTCTCTTTACTTGGTGTTAATTGTCAGGGCGTAATTAGCACAGGCAGCAGAGGATGGAGCCATAGTCTGGTGCATCTCAGCCTCAGAGGCTGCATTGAATGCACAGACATCTGCGTGCACCAACTCTCCATGCACTTTGGTCTTAGGTTGTAGCATTTTGAAGTTAAATAATTTACCCTCAGGCAGGTAACTGGAGATAGAGATGATGTCAGTTCATTCTCAGAGAAAGAAAGTGAAGTTAACAAAGCACTCTTATTTCAAAGGGAAATGTCAATCTGTTAAAAGCCCAAAAAACATTCTTGGAAGAACTTAAAAAGGGCTTCAAAAATCAAATGAGAGACTGAGGAGAAATTAGGGGGAAAAATAAGATCAGTCCAAGGAAATCAAGGAAATTATGAAAAGAAAGTCAACCAATTAGAAAAGGAGATCTAAAAACTTTAGAAACAAAATGACTTCTTAGAAACTGGATTTGGGCAAGAAGAAGCTAATGCCATAAGACACCAAGAAATACCTGAAACCAAAAGAATGAAAGAGTAGAAGAGAATGTAAAACATCTCATTAGAAAAACACGTGATATGGAGAATAGATCAAGGAGACACAGCATAAGAATTATTACACTACCTGAAAGGTATTATCTAATAAAAGAGTCTACATACAGTATTTCAAGATGTTTTAAGGAAAATTGTCCTGAAGTTCTAGAACAAGAGGTAAAATAGAAATAGAAAAAATTCACCATTCACCCTCTGAAAGAGATCCCAAGGTGATAACTTACAGGAATATTATAGCAAAGTTTCAAAGCTCCCAAATTAAGGAGAAAATACTGCAAGCAACAAGAAAAACACAATGTAAGTACTCGGGCAGCTACAGTCAAGATAATACAAGACCTAGCAGCTTCTACCTTAAAAGAGCATAGGGCTTGGGACATTATATTTGATAGAGCAAGGCAGCTGGAGTTGTGACCAAAAATAACTTATTCAGCAAAGTTGATTATAATCCTGAATTAAAAAAAAAATGGATAGTTAATGATGTACGAAAATGTTATTAGCCCTCTTAAGAATGTTCGTCATTACTTGGGTAGTTTGAAAGAAAAGCTTAAGCTGCAGTGAATATGATGGGTGAATCGAAAAATTAAATTGAGTAGGGAGAGGTAAAATGAAGCAATTATCACATACAAATGAATCCTCTTGGAATCAGGTGGGAGTGGAGGGCTGATATTGCTGGAACATTATTCTCATTGGATTAACAGAAGAGGAAATAGAATATCTAACTAATCCTGTTGTAGAAAAGGAAATTGAACAGGCCCTAAATGAGCTTCCTAAGAATAAAGCATCTGGACCATACAGATTTGCAAGGGAATTCTTGCAAATGTTTAAAGGTCACCTAATTCCAGTATTAAATAAATTATTTGGAAAAAAAAATAGGCAAGGAAAGGATACTACCAGACTCCTTTTATGAAACCGATATGGTATTGATATTCAAATCAGGAAGAATACAAGAGAGAAACAAAATTATAGACCAACTTCTTTAACATATATGGATGCAGAAATCCTAAATAAAATACTAGGTAGGAGATTATAATGATAAGTTACAAGGATTCTATGTTGTGACCAATTGGAATTTTATATGTTTTAACCTAAGGACAATTATTCACATAATTGATCATTTCAATAAAAAAATCATGAATGTATTAATAGCTGAAGAAAAAGCTTTTGATAAAATACAACATTCATTTCTATTGAAAACCCTTGAGAAGGGCAACTAGGTGGCGCAATGAATAGAGCACCGGCCCTGAAGTCAGGAGGATCTGAGTTCAAATCCAACCTCTGACCAAACACTTAACACTTACTAGCTGTGTGACCCTGGGCTAGTCACTTAACCCCAATTGCCTAAAAAAAAGGGGTGGGGCAGCTAGGTGGCACAGTGGCTAGAGCTCTGGCCTTGGAGTCAGGAGGACCTGAGTTCAGATCCAACCTCAAACCTGACACTTACTAGCTGTGTGACCCTAGGCAAGTCACTTAACCCCAATTGTCTTTACAAAAAAAAAAACCTTCAAAGTATAGGTATAAATGAATTTTTCCTTAAATTGATAGAAAGCAGTTACATTAAACCATCAGTAAGCACTATTTGTAATGGAAATAAGCCAGAAGCCTTTCCAGTATGGTCAAGTGTAAAACAAAAATGCCCACTGTCACCAGTATTGTTCAATATTGTGTTGGAAATCCCAGCAATACCGATAAGAGAAGAATAAGAAATAGAAGGAATCAGAATGGGGAATGAGGTAATAAAAATACCTCTTTTTGCAGATGATATATATATATGGAAAATCCTAAAGACGTAACTAAAAAGTTAGTTGAAACAATGAGTAATTTTAGCATTGTAGCAGGATGTAAAGTAAGTAAACAGAAATCATCAGCATTCTGATATATCAACAATCAAAACCCTACAAGGAGGGTTGGTAAGAGATACCTCATTTAAAATAATTCTAGACAGTATAAAATTCCTGTGACTACACCTGCCACAAACCCAGGAACTTTATGAACATAAATATAAAAGAAACCCCAACATTTTATCTAAATAAAATCAGATTTAAATAATTAGAGAGATTAATTGTTCATTCATAGGCAGGGCAATATAATAAGAATGATAATTTTACCTACACTAATTTATATCTTCTATGCCATCCCAATTAAATTACCAAAAATTTATTTCCTGATTTGGAAAAAAATAAAAACTATTCATTTAGAAGGACTTATGTTCAATAACATGAAGGGATCTAAGGAAAAATAATGGTAAAAGAAAGAGATTTACCAGAACCAGATCTTAAACCTTATTATCAAAACTATCTGGTACTGGTCAAGAAATAGGCAGATCAGTGGAACAGAGTAGACATTCAATTTTTAACAGCACATAAATAGAGTAACCTTATATTTGTCAAGTGTAAAGACTTAAGGTTTTGGGTAAGAATTCATTATTTGGTTAAAAAAAATTGTTGGAAAAACTGGAAAGAAGTATGGACATAGACTAATATTTTACATTATCAAAGTAAAGTAAAAATGAATACATGCCATAGATGTAAAGAGAGATAATACAAGAAAATTTGAAGAACATGGAATATATTATTTATCAGAATTAAGGATAAATGAAAAATTTATGAATAAATAAGAGATAGAGAACAGAGTGAGGTATGAAATGAATAATTCTGATTACATTAAATTTAAAAAGTTTTGTACAAGTAAAAGCAATGTAACCAAGATCAGAAGGAAAACAGAAATTTGATGCAAAAAAATTTCATATACAGTTCTTCAGATATATACGTTCTCATATCTCAAATACAAAGATCTTTGTAAAATCTATAAGAATACCAGTTATTTCTGAATTGATAAATGGCCAAAGGATATGGACAGGCAGTTTTCAAATGAAGAAATCCAAACAGTTTATAGTCATGAAAAAATGCTATAAATCATTATTGATTAGAGAAATGCAAATTAAAACATTTTTGAGATATAATTTTACACATATCAGATTGGGTAAAATGGTTGCAGGGGAAAGTAACAAATATTGAAGGGGATATGGAAAAATTGAGACCCTAATTCATTGTTGGTGCAATTGTGAACTGATCCATCCATTTTGGAAAGCAATCTGGAATGATGCCAAAAGAGTTTTTTAAAACAATGTCTACTCTTTGACCCAGCAATACCAGTATTAAGTCTCTTTCCCAAGACAATTAAGGAGAATGAAAAAAAAAACAGCTTAAATTTTTAAGAAATAGTTATTTCAACTCTCTTTTTGGTGGCAAGAAATGGAAATTGTGGGTATGCCAGTTAATTTGGGAATGGCTTGAGTGGCATTGAGTACAACCTGAGGTAAATGGTTAATAGCTTTAAGAGTTCTACGGAAGTGTTCAGCCTATCTCTCCGGGATCATGTCTTTATCACTCATCAATGTGGCTCCATCAGCACTGAGTAGTTGAGGGGCACCGTGGGTCTTTGGCCCATAAACAGCCTTCAGGGTATCATACAAGTCCTTTGCATTGTTACTATCAACATAAAACTGAATTTTACCTGCTTTCTTACTAAACCAAGAATCCTGCATCTCTCTAAGCTTTGCTGGTACTTCACTTCTGGTGGAGTTAAAGTTAAAATATCTTCCTAGATATGGGTGAACTAACCTACTGGTAGGCCCTGGAGAGTTTTCATTATTCATTAGGTTTTGAATTTCCCCATCATTTTCATCAAACCAGTTTGGATGTTTACAGGTGTTCTATCTCAGGTGAGTAGATGTGGTGCTGCACAACAAATCTCTGAAAGCTCCTCACTTCTTTCCTGCTGGAATGCTGCAGACCCTGTGTTGGCTCAGCTTTCTCTCCAAGTGATCCACAGACTGTTGTCCCGTGGGGAATCACTCCAGGCTGCTGACATTAAGTCTGGTGCCCATCTTGCCTCGTGGCTGCTGCTCTTGGTGAATGTGAGTGTTTAGCTTGGAGTGAATAAGTCTCTGATGGGTCCAGCACTCTGTGGTGTGCTCCTCCTTTGTCACTCACACAGCCTGTTTGTCTCTTCTCCTTAAAATGATGCAGTCTATTTAATACCAACGTTTGCTCCGAGAGTACACAAAGTTTTGTTGCATTTAGTTGGTGATAAGAAGGTCATGAGCCACATAAGTCTCAAGTAACTGCTGCTATTGCATACACTTTTGTGTGTATATCTTTTGATGTATATATTTGATTGTTTGTTTTCTTCAGATGTAGAGACCAGATTCGAAGTAAATGAGGTGCCTAGAAATTTTGGAATTTTTGTGGAAGAATGTGACCTGCACAGATTCATGAATGATGGTCCCTGTGGCTTCAATTTGAGAGAAATCCATGACTCTAATATCAAGTTAGATAAAAATCCAAAGAGTGACTGTGAATTTGATGAAATTGGAAAGAGATTTAGACAGTCTTCAATCCCAAATCACTGTAAGAAAAGGACCTCAGGCAATGACTGTGTTCAGGATAGTGAACATACCAAGTGCTTTACTGAAGGGCTGGAGCTTTTTCATTCCCAAGAGAAGGCTCCTGAAATGCCAATGTATCCAGGTAACCAATGGGAAATGGCCTTGAGCTGGAGTTCAGACCTCCTTAGACATGAGAAAAGTGATACTGGAGGAGTGTTTTCTGTAAGTTATACTGGTGAGAAGGCCTTGAATCAGAACTCTAAGCTCACTACTCATCAGCAAATTCCCATCAGAAAGGAGCCTAATGCATATAATGAGGGGGAAGCAACCTTATCCCATCACTCATCTCTTCCTTGCCAGTCTAGATTTCATCTTGGGATGAAAAGATATGCATGTCCTCAGTGTGGGAAGCCCTTTGGTTGGAGCTCAGATACTGATAGAACTGAGAAGATTCATACTGGGGAGTTTTATAAATGTAATGAATGTGGGAAGGCTATCGGCTACAAATCACTCCTTATTGGCCTTCAGAGAATCCACACTGGAGAGAAACGTTATGAATGTAATCAATGTGGAAAGACTTTCTCACTCAGGCAAAGTTGTGCTGCCCATCAGAGAATCCACAGTGGAGAGAAGCCTTTTGAATGTAATCAATGTGGAAAGACTTTCAAACAGAGCTCCCATCTTGCTGCACATCAGAGAATCCACACTAGAGATAAGCCTTATGAATGTAATCACTGTGGAAAGACTTTCACACAGAGGGCTAATCTTGCTGCCCATCTGAAAATCCACAGTGGAGAGAAACCTTTTGAATGTAATCAC
>NW_020953953.1:691088-748718 GCF_900497805.2 Vombatus ursinus | reverse complement strand
GTGGAGAGAAACCTTTTGAATGTAATCACTGTGGAAAGACTTTCACACAGAGGTGCGATTTTGCTGCACACCAGAGAATTCACACTGGAGAGAAACCTTTTGAATGTAACCACTGTGGAAAGACTTTCACACAGAGGGGCAATCTTAGTATACATCAGAGAATCCACACTGGAGAGAAACCTTATGAATGTAATCAGTGTGGGAAGGCTTTCATATTTAGGTGGTATCTTACAGAACATCAGAGAATCCACACTGGAGAGAAACCTTATGAATGTAATCAGTGTGGGAAGGCTTTCACAATGAGGCAGAATCTTGCTACCCATCTGAAAATGCACAGTGGATGGAAACCATTTCTATGTAATCACTGTGGAAAGACTTTCGCACACAGGTACCATTTTGCTGCACATCAGAGAATCCATACTGGAGAGAAGCCTTATGGATGTAATCAGTGTGGGAAATTTTTCACAAGGAGCTCACATCTTACTTTACATCAGAGAATTCACACTGGGGAGAAACCCTAGGAATGTAACTAATGTGGAAAGGCTTTCAGACAGGGCTTCAGAATTGTTAACATCAAAATTTGATACTGACGAAAAATCTCCTTAAGGTAATTAACATAGAAAGATTTGACACTGACCTCAGATTTTGCTAAACATCAGAGAGTCCACGCTGCAGACCAACATCATGAATGTGATGAATGTGGCAGAGGTTTTAGTTACCACTCAATATATTTAACAGAAGAGGTTCCACATTTGGGAGAAGCCTTATGAATATAACCAAAGTGGTGATGCATTTAGGTACCAATCATCTCCTATTGCCCATCTCAGAAGTCATATTAGATAGAAATGTCATGAATAAGGAAAGGCATTCAAATGGGGTTCAGAGTTTCTGCAGTTTTAGAGAAACCATTTTGAGGAGCAGGTCCCTGTGCACTCAATATGGGAAGGCTTTCAGCTAGAGATCATCTCTTACTTTCTATCAGAAGTTTCATTGTGGAGAGAAGCCTTACAAATGTGCTCAGGGAGGCTGTGCTTTTCTCTGGAGGAGGGTGATCAGTAGACACCCTTATTTCTACTGGAATGAAGGTGGACAAAGGCAATGGATGTGGGAAGGGCTTTCCCTAGAGCTCCTACTTGACTGTACTTTGGAGAAATTATACTGGAGGTAAAACTTTGGAACCTAATTACCAAGGGAAGGCCTGCTGCTGCAGCACAGACACAGATTTTCCAACAAAAGAGACCTCATTAAAGATCCCTAAATTCCATCCTGCGTCTAAAATGGTATACATGTAAGGATTATTCCATGAAATTCCAATGTTTGTCTTCCCTCCTCAGCATTTCATGGTGTTCATAGACTCTTATTTCTTCTAACACATTTTGTAGACCTGAATGAATCCTCATCCAACCAACAACTTTCCCTCTTGCTCCAGTTTTCCAAGACTAATTAGATGCCTCTGGTGTTTTTTTAATCTCCACTACTCTGTGCTGTGCCCTCCTCTCAGGGACTCTGTGACCTCCTAGGCATTCCCTTTTCCCTTATTTTAAAAAACAAAAATAAAATACTCTTTTCCCCTCCCCCCCACTGGCTTATTTTCTTTTTTTTAATTTCTTTTTATTAATTTCTTTTAATTTATCAATAATCACTTCCATATGCTTTTGAGTTTAAAATTTTTCTCCCCCTTCCTCCCCACCACCCTCCCCAAGACAGCACACAATGTGATATAGGCTATATATATACATTTCTGTTAAACATATTTTCACATTAATGATGTTGTAAGTAAAAATTAGAACCAGTAGGAGGAACCACCAGAAAGAGAAAACAAAACTCAACAGAAGAGGAAAAAAAAATAGCAAATAGTATGCTTTGATCTGCATTCAAATTCCATAGTTCTTTCTTTGGATGTGGATAGCATTTTCCATCATGAGGCCTTTGGAGATGTCTTAGATCCTTGTATTGCCAGGAAGGGTTAAGTTTATCAATATTAGTCATCACACAATGTGGCTGTTAATTGTGTACAACGTTCTCTTGGTTCTGCTCACTTCACTCAGCATCAGTCCATACAAATCTTTCCAGGTTTTTCTGAAGTCCAGCTGTTCATCATTTCTTATAGCACAATAGTATTCCATTACATTCATATACCACAACTTGCTCAGCCATTCCCCAATTGATGGATATCCTCTCAATTTCCAATTTTTTGCCACCACAAAAAGAGCTGCTATGAATATTTTTGTACATGTGGGTCCTTTTCCATTTGTATGATCTCTTTGGGATATAGCCCTAGAAGTGCTATTGCTGGGTGAAAGGGTATGCACATTTTTATAGTCCTTTGGGGGTAGTTCCAAATTGCTCTCCAAAGTGGTTGGATCAGTTCACAACTCCACCAACAATGCATTAGTGTTCCAATTTTCCCACATCTTCTCCAACATTTACCTGTTTTGTCATGATGACCAGTCTGATACGTGTGATGTGGTACCTCAGAGTTGTTTTGATTTGCATTTCTCTAATCAGTGATTTAGAGCATTTTTTCATATGACTATAGATGGCTTTAATTTCTTCATCTGAGAACTGCCTGTTCATGTCCTTTGACCATTTATCAATTGGGGAATGACTTGCATTCTTATAAATTTGACTTAATTCTCTATATGTTTTAGAAATGAGGCCCTTATCAGAGACTGGTTGTAAAAATTCTTTCCCAATTTTCTACCTTCCTTCTAATCTTAGTTGCATTGGCTTTGTTTGTGCAAAAACTTTTCAATTTAATGTAAACAAAGTTACCCATTTTGCTTTTCATAATGTTCTCTATCTTCTGTTTGGTCATGAATTCTTCTGTTCTCCATAGATCTGATGGGTAACCTATTCCTTGCTCTCCCAGTTTGTTTATAGTATCAGCCTTTATATGTAAGTCATGAACCCATTTTGACTTTATTTTGGTATATGGTGTGAGATTTTGGTCTATGCCAAGTTTCTGCCATACTCTTTTCCAGTTTTCCAGCAGTTTTTTTCAAAGAGCGGGTTCTTATCCCAGAAGCTGGGGTCTTTGAGTTTATCAAATAACAGATTACTATAGTCATTGACCACTGTGTCTTGCATATTTAGCCTATTCCACTGATCCACCACTCTTTATTTCTTAGCCAGTACCAAGCAGTTTTGATGATTGCTGCTTTATAATGCAGTTTAAGATCTGGAATGGCTAGGCCACCTTCCCCTGCATTTCTTTTCATTAGTTCCTTTGATATTCTGGACTTTTTGTTCCTCCAAATGAATCTTGTTATTTTTTCTAACTCTATAAAATAAATTATAAAATTTTATAAAATAAAATAAAAATAGTTTGATTGGTATGGCACTGAATAAGTAAATTAGCTTAGGTAGAATTGTCATTTTTATTATATTAGCTTGGCCTACCCATGAGCAACTGATGTTTTTCCAGTTATTTAGATCTGACTTTATTTGTGTGAAAAGAGTTTTGTTATTGTGTTCATAGAATTCCTGGGTTTGTTTCAGGAGCTAGAGTCCTAAATATTTTATAATGTCTACAGTAAGTTTAAATGGAATTTCTCTTTCTATCTCTTGCTGTTGGACTTTGTTGGTAATATATAGAAATGCCAATGATTTATGTGGGTTTATTTTATAGACCACTGGTGTATTTTCACAAATTTTTCCAGAAAGCCTTGTGTTTCTCTCTAGCTGGCTTGACATGCACTGCATGGGAGTTTAGTCCAAAACCTGCTCCCTTAAGTGGACGGTTTAGAACTGGCTCGATTTGGGATTTGGAGGTACAAGGTTATGTGCCCTTAGAAGAGTAGATCTTCCCAAGGGGTGCCAATCAACTCTGATTGGTCAACACAATTGCAGGTGTGGTATCTTGAGTTAGTGATTTATGTATCTTCATCCTGACCTGTTCTATCAGACCACTCCCAGTCTTGGGCTACCTAGGCAGAAGAAAATGTCTCTACCCAAACCTGAGCAGATTAAATCAATTCAGATCTGCCCCGGAGTTTGCCCAGGATAAGATTATCAGTAATGTCCTTGTGAAAAGTGAAGGAGGGCTGAGAGCCCTAAATCACAGCCATTTAGGGTTAAAGTCAGAGGCAGAGTAGGAGGGTTGGGGTTAGAGTCAGAGGCACTTGTCCCTAAGTAACTCTAACCATAAATGCCTCTGACTTTAAAGCTAAAGATGCAGCACTAGGGAAATAAGGATTGTGCCAATTGAAATGTGTCCCCAGTAAGGAGAGCAGAACCTCTGGGTGGCCTCTAAATGGCTGAGTGAAGCAGGAATCATGGCATGAATGTGGAAACAAAGACCACTTCTTGGTCTTTAAAGGCTAGTCACTTAGAGTACAGGTAGGCCATCTGCCTCTCTCACTTCCTGGCTCAGACCTACCTGGGAACTGCAAGCCCAGCACTGTATTTTCAGGAGACATAATTATCTCAAGGAAAAGGGCTGCTTCTCCCATCCAGGGAGTCTGCCAGGAGGAGGAGTCCAAGGCAGAATTTGCCTAGAAGTATGGGCCATATGGAAAGGAGAAGGCCCTAGGGGCCTCTGTGAACCAAGGCTTTTATGAGGGGTCCAGGTGGCTTTTTCTGCCTCATTCCTGAGGCCCCAGGATCATCCTCTTCCTCAATTCACACTCATGGCTAGAAACTCAGGCCCCTGTCTTTTTCTCCACTCCTATTCCTGGTCTCCATCAGCTGCAATGCCATGGCCATGGTAATGACCCTTCTTCCGCCTTGACCTTGTCCTGGTCCACCAGCATCCACTCCAAGGCTCACATTCTACCTGGGCCAAAATGCAAAATGCAAAAGCCTGGTTCCCCCTGAGAGCTCCTCCTCTCTCATCGGTCCATCCCTTCCCAAACTTTCTTTGATTCTATGGTGGGACTCAGACCTTTCTCCTTCTGAGTAGAAAGACAGCCACAATCAAACTTTGGCTGTAGACTAAGCCAGAGGAGTGGGCTTATATTTTGAGGTGCTGGCAACAAATGGAAATGAGTTTGTCCTAAACTGAATTAGAATGTGGTCTCCCTTAAAGTTGCATGTGTTCTCCTTTCAAGATACCTGTGATGTTTTGCCCTCTCTCGATGGGTCATACCTTCCTGAAAAGTAACTCTTAAAATTTGGCATTAAGGCAATATGTTTCCGAAATTACAAAGATGAGAATGAAGAATATCATGGGATCAAAAGGACTCTATCCTGATAACTGAATGCAGTCAGTCTAGAGCAGAGGTGGGGAACCTGCAGCCTTCAGGCCACATGGGCCTTCTAGATCCTGAAGTCAGGAAGACTCATCTGCATGAGTTCAGATATGGCCTCACTAGCTCTGTGATCCTGAGTCATGTAAGTCAATTAACTCTGCCTCAATTCATCATCTCTGAAATGAAATCGCAAACCACTCCTATATCTCTACTCAGAAATTCTCACATGGGGTCTAGAAGAGTCAGACACAACTGAAACAATTCAATAACAACTAAGGAGTGAGTGAGAGAGGAAATTAGAAAGTTTAGAGGGATGTTTCAAGGAGTTTGAGAATAGGAGGTGAGATAGAATGATTGCTGGAGGGTGCTAAGGGTTTAGGGAAAGCTTCTGTAAAGATGGGAGAGATCGGTATGTTTGAAATCACTAGGAAAGGGACCAGCTGATAAAGAAAGGTTGAAAATGTGAGGAATCCATCTATTGGGAATGACTTAGTATGTTAACTGCTGGGGAGGATAGGATAGGATGGGATTAAATGGCCATGTACCTGGTTGGCCTTTGCAGAGACAAGGCTCCCACTTTCTTAGAGAATGGAGGAAAGAAGGCCGCTAAGATCCCACGAAGAGGTTCTGAGGAGAGAATGTAAGCAGTTATTCACTCTACACTTATTAAGTGCTTCCTATGTGCCAGGCCCTGTGCTTAGTAGGGCTTATGCAAAAAGAGACAAACAGCAGTGTCTGCCCTCAGGGAGCTCACAGTCTAATGAGGGAGACGACAAGCACACAGTTATGTACAGCTGACAATGGAATATAATTAGGAGAATGAAGGCTCTAGAGTAAAAAGATTTGAAAAGAAGGTGATTTCTAAATCATGGTGGGCAAAGTAAAAAGCAGGATCCTCAGATGAGAGTGTTTGGGTAGTCACAAGTCAGTAAGCATTTATTAAGCACCATCTATGCACTGTGCTAATGTCTGGGGATTCAAACAGAAAAGAAGACTGTCTTCTCCCCATGGAGTTTTCATTTTCAAGGCAAGACAACACACCAAAGGAAGAGGTTTGGGGCTAAAGACAGCAGACACTGGGACTTGGTGGCACAGTCAGTGAGAAGTCCCAGAGTAGTGCAGCCAGGGGCAGATGTGGAGATGTGTGAGCTGACCCTCTCCTTTGTGGAGGTTTGGAGTCCATGAGCTCGCCCCATGGTGGGGAAGAGACTGTGGGGGGATGGAGAAGGAAAGAGGTGTGCAAGAGCTGATAACAAGAAGTTAGGGATTCCAGAGGTGAACTATCAATCAATAAAACCATGGCCTTCCTACAGTGATTGTTCACATTATGAACGAACATAGTGCAAAGAAGAGTCACGACTCAGAATACCTAGTGAAAAGAACATATCTGTTTCTTCTTGGGAATCTAAAAAAATCAGGAAATAATGCCTTAATTGCACAGAAGTTCAATAAAGAAATAAAGGAAGCTAAAAGTGAAATTATACATTACAAATACAAGACAAATCAGATGTTTTAAATAAAATCTAAGGGACAAAAAAGCGAAGAGATTTTTATGTATGAGAAAGAGAATTGCTCCAATAATAGAACTTCTTTGCATATCATACCATTCTGCTTGAAATGGAAGGGCATCAAAAGCCAAATGTCTTGGCTAAACACATATTTTGCATGTAGGAGACTGGGAAATGAGATGAGCTCTCCTAGGCATCAAAGGATCGGAAGAATTGTTCAATTTCTTGTATGATATCCATCAGTCTGCCTCTTGAATCATTCTCTTGACTCCTGATCCCCAGTGTTCCAGAGATCTAGCAGCATGTTGAAATAACCTATTTTTCATAAACTGTCAACATCTTTCTGATTCTTCAGCTCAACCTCTAACCCCAGTTGATAAACTACTACATTTTTAAGGAAGCAAGGAACCCTCCTTTCCCCACATAGTTACTCTTATTTCTCTGTAATTAAATATGGAAATGAATGAATGTATTCCATCACAATTGAAAGCAATCATAAAGCAAAGACAGAAGATGTTTTGACAGTAACACGTTATACCCAGTGCCATCTCAACCCTTCAGGATAAGAACACGGCTTCTTCACTTGGCTCCAGATACTCTCATCCACTCAGTTGAGGCCATATTGTGAGTAATCTCTCTTCAGAATTCTTTTCATACTTTTCTCTACTTAAAACTTTATTATAGACTTCTAGGGAATTTATTTAATAATTTCTTTATTCTGTCCTCAGGGATCACTGTTAAGTTGTCTCTCCCCCCACCGCCTCCAGAATACACAGTACTTACCACCACTTAAAGTGTCACTTATGACACAGGAGGAATTACACAGGACCTCACTTTCTCCACAGATTCTTAGGCATCACTAATAAAGCACATATCTTCTCCTTAATTCCATCGGGAGAAGCATTGTATACCAAGATATTTTTCTAGCATTTATTATTCTATTATGATTCTCACTTCAGATGTAAAATGCTTTTCTCAATATTTCATTGGATTTTTAATGACTGATTTCAAGTTTTATAAATTCTCTCAAATTCTCATGTCAAATATTCAAAGATCTTTGCAAAATCTATAAGAATATGAGTCATTTCCCAATTGATAAATAGTTTTCCAGTCCAGGAATCCAAATAGGAAAATCCAATAGAGAAATTCAAATTCAAGCAAACTTAGGACATTATTTTATACCCATCAGATTGGCTAAAGTGATTGGAAGAGGAAATGACAAATGTTGGAAGGGATGTGAAAAAGTGCAGAGACTAATTCATTGTTGGTTGAATTGTGAACTGATCGAACCATTTTGGAGAGGAACCTGGAATGATGCCCATATTATGACCCAGCAATACCACTACTAGGTCTATTTCCCAAGATGACTAAGAGAAAAGAAAATGAACTTAATGTTTTAAAATATTCCTAGGCTCTCTCTTTTTGGTGACAAAGAACTAGAAATTGCAGGGATTCACACCAATTGGGGGATGGCCATAGAGGGATTGAGTAGAACCCAAGGGAATGGTCAGTGGCTTCAGCTGGGGTTGAGGATGGTCTGTTGTGAATGCTAGGGAAGTGTTCAGCGCATCTCACTAGGCTCATGTAATTTTCACTTGTCAACGTGGCTCTGTCAGCACTGAATAGTTGAGGTGCACCATGGGTCTTTGGCCCATAAATAGCCTTCAAGGCCTCATACAAGTTCTTTGCATTGTTATTATCAGCATAAAACTGAATTTCACCTGCCTTCTTTCTGAGCCAAGAATCCTGCATCTCTCTAAGCTTTGCTGGTACTTCATTTCTGGTGGAGTTAAAGGCTATCTTCCTAGATATGGGTGAACTAACCTACTAGTAGGCTCTGTAGAGTTTTCATTATCTATTTATTAGATTTTGAATTTCCCCATCATTTTCATCAAACCAATTTGGATGTTTACAAGTGTTCTTTCCAAGATGAGTAAATGTGGTCCTGTACAACAAATCTCTGAAAGCTCCTCACTTCTTTCCTGCTGGAATGCTGCAGACCCTGTGTTGGCTCAGCTTTTTCTCCAAGTGATCCACAAACTGTTGTCCCATGGAGAATCACTCTAGGCTGTTGACATTAAGTCTGTAGCCATCTTGCCTCGTGGCTGCTGCTCTTGATGAATGTGAGTGTTTAGCTTGGAGTGAATAAGTCTCTGATGGGTCCAGCACTCTGTGGTGTGCTCCTCCTTTGTCACTCACACAGCCTATTTATCTCTTCTCCTTAAAATGAGGCAGTCTATTTAATGCCAACTTTTGTTCCAAGAGTATATTTGTTGCATTTAGGTTGGTGATGAGAAGGTTGTGGGGTTCATAAGTCTTCGGTAACCATTGCTACTGAATGTATTTATGTGTATATATCTTTTGGTGTACATATCTTTGATTGTTTTCTTCAACTTCAGCAACCAGGTTCAAATTTAGTGAGATGATTAGAAAACTCAGAATTTTTCTTGAAAAATGGACCTTCACAGATTCATGAGTGATGAGACTTCAAGTTGAAAGAAATCCATGACTCTAATATCAAGTTAGATAAAAATCCAAAGAGTGACTGTGAATTTGATGACATTGAAAAGAGATTCAAACAGTCTTCTATCCTAAATCACTGTAAGAAAATGGTGTCAGGCAATGACTGTCTTTAGGATAATGAGTATAACAAATGCTTTACTGGACTGGTAGAGCATTTGCAGTCCCTTGAGAAGCCTCTTGAAATGTAAATGTGTCCAGGTAATCAATGAGAAATGGCCTTGAGCTGGAATTCAGACCTCAGAAGTCAGAAAAGTGATACTGGAGAAATGCTTTCTATAAGTAATAAAGGTGGGAAGTCCTTGAATCAGAACTCTAAACTCATTACTCATCAGCAAATTCCCATCAGAAAGGAGCCTAATGAATATAATAAATTGGAAGCAACCTCATACCACCACTCATCTCTTCCTTGCCAGCCTAGATTTCACCCAAGAGTGAAAAGATATGCATGTGCTCAGTGTGGGAAGGCCTTTGGTTGGAACTCAGATCTTGATAGACCTCAGAAGATGCATACTGGGGAGAAGTTTTATGAATCTCATGAATGTGGGAAGGCTGCTACAGATCACTCCTTATTGACAATCAAAAAATCTACACTGGAGAAACCTTTTGAATGTAATAACTGTGGAAAGGCTTTCACACCGAGGTGAAATCTTGCAACACATCAGGGAGTCCACGGTGGAGAGAAGACTTTTGAATGCAATCAATGTGGGAAACTTTCAGATAGAGCTGCCATCTTGCTGCACATCAGAGAATTCACATTGGAGAGAAACCTTTTGAATGTAATCACTGTGGAAAGGCTTTCACAGACAGGTGCAATCTTGCTGCACATCAGAGAAGCCACTCTGGACAGAAGCCTTATGAATGTAACCAGTGTGGAAAGGCTTTCACAGTGAGGCATATTCTTGCTACTCATCTGAAAATCCACAGTGGAGAGAAACTTTTTAAATGTAATCACCATAGAAAGGCTTTCACAGACAGGCACAGTCTTGCTGCACAGAAGAGAATCCACAATGGAGAGAACCCTTTTGAATGTAATCAATGTGGAAAGGCTTTTACCGAGAGGTCCACTCTTTTTTTAAATATTTTAAAATTTATTTTGATTTGTCAACAATCACTTCCATAACCTTTTGAGTTTAAAATTTTTCTCCCCCTCCCTCCCCAAGATAGCATGCCATCTGATATAGGCTATACATATATATTCCTATTAAACATATTTTCAAATTACTGATGTTGTAAGGAAGAATTAGAACCAATAGAAGGAACCACAAGAAAGAAGAAACAAAACAAAACAAAGCAGAAGAAAAAAAGCAAATAGTATGTTTCGATCTGCATTCAAACTCCATAGTTCCTTCTCTGGATGCGGATTGCATTTTCCATCATAAGACCTTTGGATTTGTCTTAGATCTTTGCATTACTGAGAAGGGCTAAGTGTATTAAAGTTAGTCATTGCACAACATGGCTGTTACATTGTACAACATTCTCCTGGTTCTGATCATTTCACTCAGCATCAGACCATACAAGTCTTTCCAGGTTTTTCTGAACTCTGCCTACTCATTGTTTCTTATAGCACAATAGTATTCCATTACATTCATATACCACAACTTGTTCAGCCATTCCCCAATTGATGGGCATCCTCTCAATTTCCAGTTCTTTGCCACCACAAAAAGAGCTGCTATGAATATTTTTGTGCAGGTAGTTCCTTTTCCCATTTTTATGATCTGTTTGAGATACAGCCCTAGAAGTGCTATTGCTGGGTCAAAGGGTATGTACATTTTCATTGTCCTTTGGGCATAGTTCCAAATTGCTCTCCAAAATGGTTGGATCATTTCACAACTTCACCAACAATGCATTAGTGTTCCAATTTCCCACATCTTTTCCAACATTTATCATTTTCCTATTTTGTCATGTTGGCCAATCTGATAAGTGTGATGTGGTACCTCAAAGTTGTTTTGATTTGCACTTCTCTAATCAGTAGTGATATAGAGCATCTTTTCATATGACTATAGATGGCTTTAATTTCTTCATCTGAGAACTGCCTGTTCATATCCTTTGGCCACTTATCAATTGGGGAATGACTTGTATTCTTTTAAATTTGACTTAATTCTCTGTGTATTTTAGAAATGAGGCCCTTATCAGAGAGACTGGTTGTAAAAATTCTTTCCTAGTATTCTGCTTCCCAGAGGTCCACTCTTGCTGGTATCAGAAAATCCACTCTAGAGAGAAGCCTTATGAATGTAATTGATGTGGAAAGACTTTCACAATGAGGCACAATCTTGCTGAACATCAGAGAATCCACACTGGAGAGAAGCCTTATGGATGCAATCAGTGTGGGAAATCTTTCACACGGAGGTCCTGTCTGGGTACACATCAGAGAATTTACACTGTGGAGAAATCCTACAAGTGTAATTAATGTGGAAAGGCTTTCAGACAGAGTTCCAGTATTGTTAAACATCAAAAAGTGGATATTGAGGAGAAATCTTATTAATGTAAACAATGTGGAATGATTTCACACTGACCTCAGATTTTGCTAAACGCCAGAGAGTCCACACTGCAGACAAAACTCATGAATGTCATGAATGTGGCAGAGGTTTTAGTTACCACTCTTAATATATTTAACAGAAGAGGTTCCACACTTGGGCGAAGCCTTATGAATATAACCAAAGTGGTGATGCATTCAGGTACCAATCGTCTCCTATTGCCCATCTCAGAAGTCATATTAGATAGAAATGTCATGAATAAGGAAAGGCATTCAAATGGGGTTCAGAGTTTCTGCAGTTTTAGAGAAACCATTCTGAGGAGCAGGTCCCTGTGCACTCAGTGTGGGAAGGCTTTCAGCTAGAGATCATCTCTTACTTTCCATCAGAGGCTTCATTGTGGAGAGAAGCCTTACAAATGTGCTCAGGGGGGCCGTGCTTTTCTCTGGAGGAGGGTGATCAGTAGACACCCTTATTCCTACTGGAATGAAGGTGGATACAGCCAATGGATGTGGGAAGGGCTTCCACTTGACTGTACTTTGGAGAAATCATGTTGGAGACAAAGCCTTAGGATCTAATTACCAAGGGAAGACCTCCTGCTGTAGCACAGACTTCATTAGGCCTCCCAATGAAAGAGACCTCATTGACCATTTCCAAATTCCATCCTCTGCATGCAACCCTGTAAATGTAATGATCTTTCTCTGAGATACTAATGTTTGTTATCATTTCTTTAGCCATTCCCAAAATAATTGATCCTCACTTTGTTTCCTGTTGTTTGCTGGCAGAAAAAGTCCTTCTTTCAATGTTTTGGAACTGTTAGACATTAATTTCTGTAATGCCCTCTTTAAGGTGCTAGGTGACATGGTGAATAAAGTGCTGGACTTGGAACCACAAGGCCTGAATTCCAAATCAGTCTCTGGCACTTCCTAGCTGTACGTCCCTGGGCAAGTCATGTGACTTAATTCTGCCTGAGTTTTCTCATCTGTAGAATGGGGGTAATAAGGGCATATACCTCCCAGGGTTGACTTGAAGATTAAATTGAACATTATTTGTAAAATACTTTGCAAACATTAAATCACTATGGAAATATTGACTATTTTTATGATTACCATTCATAATAAAGTCAGTTGGCTAAAGTGTATGGATGGCTCAACTGAGAAAGAGAGAGGGAGACAGAAAGAGAAACAGACACAGTCATGACAGAGTCCCAGAGTTTACACAAGGGAAATTTGCTTACATTTCTTAATACTACAGAGGAAACATTTTCTTTAAAAAATTGCTTTGTATGTTGTAAAACATCCTGTTTTATTTGAGATGCGTTGGTATTTTTAAAAACTAAGGGGTTTTTTTTAATGAAAATGAGGAAACAATCAAAAGCTAATGATTATCATATGTATTATATGTACCTAGTTACTGAACCCCCAGTCAGTGGAGGGAATGGCCCTAGCTAATCTGATGTTTCCACATCCCAGGAGAGGTCAGCAAGGTCATCAAGCAGATGCCACATGAAGCCTCTGGCAAACGTTCCTTGGAAGCGTCACAGGAGTCAACAGCTGAGCAACCCTAATGTGCCAGGCACTGTGGTAAGCATTGGAGATACAAAGAGTGGCAAGCAGCCATCCCTATCCTCAGGGAGCTTACAATGTAGGGGGGAACCTACAGATATGTAGAAAGTAAGCTAGATACAGGACACGTAGGACTTAATTAGCACAGATAACCCACTGGGCCATCAAGGGCTTGGAGAAGGCTTCCTGGAGGAGAGGGGAGTTTAGCTGGGACTTAAATGAAGCCAGGAAGGTCAGCGGTCAGAGCAGAGGTGGGAGAATGTTCTAGGAATGGGGGACAACCAGAGAAAACGCCGAGAGCCGAGAGATGGAGGGACTTGTGAGTGAAACCTCCCGGAGGCCAGTGTCACTGGATGGAAGAGGACGTGTGGGGCAGAAAGGGTGTGACAAGCCTGGAAAAGGGGGAGAGGGCTGAGTTATGCAGGGCTTTGAGTGCCAGAGGGTTTTTTATTTGCTCCAGGAAATAGTTGGGAGCCGCTGGCGTTTACTGAGTGGAGTCAGAGCTCGCAATGCAGCTTGGACGGATTAATCAAAACTCTGGCAAGACTTACAATCACTGGACCTTAAGTGAAGCGAATCAAAGATTGTAGAACCTGTTCCTGTGACACAACTCTGGTTCTGCACTCTAGGGGAGGTAGTCACAACCTCCAAAAACTTGACTCCAGCATTATTGTACGGTGGGACTTAGGGAAACCATGAAATGATGGTTCATAATCCACCTTCTTTGCTCCTTCCCCTGTTGTGATTTAAGTGTATAACCTGTGCTTTTACTTCAGCTAGGAGAACAGTCGTCACTCTGATTAATTAAACTGCATGATTACTGGTACTCCCATCTGTAGGCCTGCTTTATTTGACTTTGAGCATTCTCAGGTTAGAGCCCGAAGCAGTAAATATCCTGTTAACATTCATTAGTGTCAAGTTTTTAAGGGGGGATGTGGGGTGAAGCCTCGAGCTCCTCAGTACAGGGACAAGGGACAGGTACCGTTCACTCGACTGATCAGTTCAGTGCTGCCGACTCTGGCTCTATTAAGGGCCCCTGCCTGCATCCAAGCCCAGCTTTTCATTGTGAGGAATGCTTCAGGCCCCTTTTCTTGGTCTGGATCAGTTTGTAAGGCCTGTGTTTGTTTGGTTGTTTCTGGCTTGTTTTGTTGGCACACAGATTTGGCTTTGCATGGCTCTTTTCTCTTCTAAGGCAGGGCCGGCTATGGCCTGTGGTTTTTCTCTTCTCTCTTTCATAAATGCAATCTGAGCAGGGTTTTTTTTCTGCAGGAAGTAAAATTTTTGCAGGGTAAGAGATGCTTGCAGAGTTTGTTTTGTGTTTGGTTAACTTTTTAATTTTGTGCTCGTTAGAAATGTTTACTTCTATAATTCAAGTGAATTGCTAGCACAGTGTGGAATACTTGCAATTGTGTACTTGTATTTTGTATATTTGTATTGCTACATTCCCTTATAGTGCATTTCTGTATTGTGTTGGTTGTCTGGTTGATCGGTGTCCTTCGTTTTCGAAAAGGACCAAAATGACATCGTGATGCTACAGTCAAGTTTCAGGGTATCCAGCTGTGGCTGATCAGACCAGTACGCACTCCGGATGCTCTGCCACGGGGCGGGCTCAAACAGTGCCTGTGAACCTTTGGGGTGGATTCTCTGTTTGTGTATCTTGTGTTTCTCGAGCTATTTCAATTCTCCTTTGCTCATAGAGCACAGCACCTTCTCTGATGTGAGCGTACCATGCCGAGCGGTCCTGTGCCACTGTCTCCCGTGTCACACAATCGATTCCAAAGTTCTCAAGAGACACCTTGAGAGTGTCCTTGTATCGCTTCTTCTGACCATCATGTGATGAGCACTTGCCCTGTGTGAGTTCTCCCTAACATAGTCTGTTTGGCAAGCATGCCTTTTGCATTCAAACAACGTGGCCAGCCCATTGGAGTTGTGCTCTCTGAAGCAGAGTTTGAATGCTTGGTAGTTTAGCTGGAGAAAGGACCTCAGGGTCTGGCATCTTATCCAGCCAAGTGATCTTCAGAATCTTCCTAAGACATTTCAAATGGAAGCGACTCAGTTTTCTGGCATGGCGCTGGTATATTGTCCGGCTTTCACAGACATACAACAATGAGGTCAGCACAATGGCTCTGTAGACCTTCAGCTCGGTAGTCAGTCTAATGCCTCTTCTCTCCCACATTTTCCTTCGGAGCCTCCCAAACACTGAGCTGGCTCTGGAAATGTGTGTGTCAACCTCATCATCCTTGTGTGCCTCCCTGGAAAGTACACTACCAAGATAAGTGAATTTTCCACAGCATTCAAAACTTCTCCATTTGCTATAACCGACGGTTCCACTTATGGATGGGTTTAGTGGTGTCTGATGGAGCACCTGTGTTTTTGATCCATACTTTGTTACATCTCAGCTTCAGAAGCTGCATTGAGTGCACAATCATCTGCAAACAGAAAATCATGCACCAGCAATCCCTCCACTTTAGCCTTGGCTTGTAGCCTTTTCAAGTTGAAGAATTTACCATCAGTGCAATAGGTGACCTTGATGCCATGTTCATCCTCATTGAAAGCATTTGACAACATGACTTGAAAACACCTTGTTAAAAAGCACGGGGGCAAGCACACAGCCTTGTTTCACTCCTCTGGTGACTGGGAAAGCTCGAGAGCGCCGTCCATTATCCAGAATCCAGGCAAGCGTGCCATCATGATATTGACATACAATGCTGATGAACTTCTTCAAGCAACCAAATTTTGACTAATTTTCCATAAGCCTTCACAACTGACAGTCTCAAAGGTGACTGCTTGGTCAGATCTACAAATGTTGTGTACAGTCCTATGTCTGGTCTGGCATTTCTCCTAGAGTTGTTAGGCAGAAAATACCATATCAATCATTCCTCAGCCTTTTTTGAAGCCACACTGGCTCTCAGGTAGAAGACCATCTTTTAGGTGAAGGATCAGCCTATTAAGGAGGATGCTGGCAAGAGTCTTGCCAGCAGTGACCAAGAGAGAGACCTCCCTGTGATTGTCACCGGACAATCTATTTCCTTTACCTTTATAGAGATGGACAATGGAGGCATCCTTGATCTCCTGGGGTATAACCTCCTCTTGCCATATAACCTGGAAAATTTCAGTCAGCTTTTGTATGAGCATTGGATCCCCCACCTTGCAAATCTCAGCTGGAGTAGAATCAGCACCAGATGCTTTGCCAAACGAAAGGAGCCTCTGCATTCAAATGCATTGAATGGCATTCAGAATGGCATTCTAAACCTCTTCTTCAGTTGGAACTTTTGTCTCTGCCTCTCTGGGTCCTGTTAAAGGGGTCAGAATTCAGGCCCAGTGGGCTAGAGACCTTGGACTCAGTTAGAGGTTGGTATATAGCCTAAGCAGTCACCTGGAAGTTGATGGCTAGGACCCTTAGAGTCTTGGCTGGAGAAAAATTTGGGATTAGGGAGTTTTTCCCAGTCAGGGAATCATATGTTGAGGTTTAAAGGTTGAGGGGTGTTGGGACCCTAAAATCACAACATGCGGGTCCTGCCTGAATGAATTCGACCCAAGTCTTCTTTCAGTCAAAGACAAGGTTTATTAAAGATCCACCATATTGGCCGGACTCTTAAGGAATGTGAACATTTGTGATGCTAGTAAAGACAAGTGGGCTTGAGCAAGTCTCAGCCATTGGCTGGATTTTAAGAATCTCACTGAGCAGACGATTTTTAGGGCACCTTTTCTAGCCCCTTCCTCACAGGAGGAGGTGAGCATTGCGATCCATAAAAGGCTGTTCAGAGACCCGGGGGTCTGCTGAATCTCACTGCTGCCTCCAGTGAGAAAGTGACCCTATGGCCTGGGCCACCTGTGTGCAGAGTTGTGACTACAGTTCCCAGTGTATCCTCACCTGCTGCTTCATCACTTGCCTGTCACCACAGGACTTTGAGATAGGTAAAAATGGTATAGCGGTATGGGTGATGTCTTTTGATTTGTGTGAAAATTGGATTTAAGCGAGGCAGAGTTGCACGAAGTCGTCAGCCTCACTCTTTCCAGAGACAGCACAGTCCAGTGGCAGGACAGAATCAATAAGACTGGCAATGGCTCAAGATGCAGTGGCTGACATTGGCTTCTTCGATGTCTAGCCAGGCTCTAAGTGCTCCACAGCACTTGTTTCAGCCGCCTTCATGGCCATTGGAACAGATTGTTCTCATCCACCCATTCCACCAGTGGAAGTCTTCACATGCTTGGGGTAGATATATCCCTAACTCACCAATGGGCTTGAGACCTCTCAGCTGCCCTCTACCTGCACATGCTGCAGCTTCTTGGAACCACAGGTGAGGGTTAGGTGGAACAGGTAGACACCAAGGATGGAAAGCAGCCTTGAAAAGGACTTGGCAGTCTTCACGCCAGAGGCACTAGTCTTCCCTGACCATACCCTACACCAATAAATAGAATTAAGAGCTGGTTTTAGGAAAAAAAACAATAAACTAGATAAACCTTTGGCTAATTTGATTACAAAAAACAAAGAAAACCAAATTACCAGTATCACAAATGAAAAGGGTGAATACACCACCAATAAAAAGGAAATTAAAGCAATAATTAGTAGCTACTTTACCCAACTCTATTGAAATATATCTGACAATCTAAGTGAAATGGATAAATATTTACAAAAATATAAATTGCCCAGATTAACAAAAGAAATAAAATAATTAAATAACCCCATTTTAGAAAAAGAAACCAAACAAGCCATCAATGAACTCACTAAGAAAAAATCTCCGAGGCCTGATGGATTTTCAAGTTAATTCTTCCAAACATTTAAAGAACAATTAATTTCAATACTATGCAAACTATTTGTGAAAACAGGCATAGAAGGAATCCTCCCAAATTCCTTTTATGACACAAATATGGTGCTGATATCTAAACCAGGAAGAGCCAAAATGGAGAAAGAAAATGATACACCAAATTCCCTAATGAATATTTATGCATCCCCAATTGACAAATGGTCAAAGGATATGAGTAGGCAGTTCTCAGAAGAAGAAATTAAAGCCATCTATAGTCATATTAAAAAATGCTCAAAATCATTATTGATTAGAGAAATGCAAATGAAAACAACATTGAGGTACCACATCACACCTCTCCGATTGGCCAACATGACAAAACAGGAAAATGATAAATGTTGGAGAAGATGTGGGAAAATTGGAATACTGATACATTGCTGGTGGAGTTGTGAAATGATCCAACCATTCTGGAGAGCAATTTGGAACTATGCCCAAAGGGCAATAAAAATGTGCATACCCTTTGACCTGGAAATAGCACTTCTAGGGCTGTATCCCAAAGGAGTCATAAAAATGGGAAAAGGACCCATATGTACAAAAATATTTTTAGCAGCTCTTTTTGTGGTGGCAAAGAATTGGAAATTGGGGGTATGCCCATCAATTGGGGAAATGGCTGAGCAAGTTGTGGTATATGAATGTAATGGAATACTACTGTGCCATAAGAAGTGATGAATAGGCAGACTTCAGAAAAACCTGGAAAGACTTGTATGGTCTGATGCTGAGTGAAATGAGCAGAACCAGGAGAATGTTGTACAATGTAACAGCCATGTTGTGCAATGACTAAAGTTGATAGACTTAGCCCTTCTCAGCAATGCAAGAATCTAAGACATCTCCAAAGGTCTTATGATGGAAAATGCTATTCACATCCAAAGAAAGAACTATGGAGTTTGAATACAGATCGAAGCATACCATTTGCTATTTTTTTCTTCTGTTTTGTTTTGTTTCCTCTTTCTTGTGTTCCTCCTATGGCTTCTAATTCTTCCTTACAACATCATTAATTTGAAAATATGTTTAATAGAAATGTACATGTAAAGCCTATATCAGATTGTGTGCCATCTTTGGTGGGGGACAGAAAAATTTAAAACTCAAAAGCTTACAGAAGTGATTGTTGATAAATCAAAATTAATAAAAAAGAAAAAAATGAATATTGATGCAAAATTTTTAAATAAAATATTAACAAAGTAATTAGAGCAATTTATCACCAAGATAATATGATGACCAGGTGGGATTTATACCAGGAATACAGGGTTGGTTCAATATTAGGAAAACTATCAGCATAATTGACCACATGGGTAACAAAATTAACAGATATCATATGATTACTGCAACAGATGCAGAAAAAGCTTTTGACAAAATTCAGCACCCATTCCCATTAAAAACACTAGAAAGCATAGGAATCAATGGGGTTTTCCTTAAAATGATAAGCAGTATCTATCTAAAACCATTGGCAAGCATTATGTTTAATGCGGATAAGGTAGAAGTTGTTCCAATTAGATCAGGGGTGAAAAAAAGGATGCCCATAATCAGCACTAGTATTCAGTACTGTACTAGAAATGTTAGCTTTAGCAGTAAAAGAAGAAAAAGAACTTGAAAGAATTAGAGTAGGCAATGAAGAAACGCTACCACACTATGCAGCTGACACGATGATATACTTAGAGAATCTTAGAGAATCAAGTAGAAACTGACTTGAAACAATTAACAACTTAAGCAAAGTTGCAGGATATAAAATAAGCCTATATAAATCGTCAGTATTTCTATATATTACCAACAAATCTCAGCAGCAAGAGATAGAGACATTCCATTTAAAATAACTAGATAATATAAAATATTTGGGAGTCTATCTGCCAAGACAAAGCCAGGAACTATATGAACACAATTACAGAACACTTTTCACACAAATAAAGTCAGATCTAAATAACTGGAAAAATATCAGTAGCTCATGGGTAGGCCAAGCTAATATAATAAAAATGACAATTCTACCTAAATTAATTTACTTATTCAGTGCCATACCAATCAAACTACCAAAAAATTATTTTATAGAGCTAGAAAAAATAGTAACAAAATCCATCCACCATGTATTTTCACAGAAGTCACTAGTCAACAAATGTTGAACCTGGAGTACTCCAAATCAGCAATACTTTGAGAACCTGCCCCACTCCCATATGTGTACACCCTACAAGCACCATGGGTCTCCCTTAAACTTTGAGAGACAGGTGCCTTCCTGAGCACGAATGTTTGACATTTAAGCATACAGTGACATTTCAGGATATGACTTCACTAGGAGGACTGGAGACTCCTGAGTCCTGCTGAGAGGGACCTGTGATTTGATGCTAGAGAACCATGAGAACCTTGTCTCTGTGATTGAGAATGTCTTTCCTTTGTGATCCACTATTTGCCTTTGGGGTGTTCTTTGCTTCTTATTTTGTGGGAAGACGCAAAAGTCCATTGAAGCCTTTAGATTGGTTACTTCTTGTTTTAGGGGGAAGGTCTTTGCTTTGGACAAGTTGCAACCCCTCAGAAGATTCTTGTTAAATTTCCAGACTAAATATCTTTTTTTTTTTTTTTGCTTTTTTTTTTTTTTTGGTGAGGTGATTGGGGTTAAGTGACTTGCCCAGGGCCACACAGCTAGTAAGTGTTAAGTGTCTGAGGCTGGATTTGAACTCAGGTCCTCCTGACTCCACGGCCAGAGCTCTAATCACTGTGCCACAGAGTAAATATCTTAAGGAATGGGTATTTGGTCAAATGAAGGAATTTTTCTTTTTTGGATGCAAATCAAGTGTCTGACTGGTCTCATACTTGTACAGAATACAAGACTGTCTCCTTCAGAGGTCCTTTGTAATATTCTCTACACCTTTTTAACATCTTTTCTTTTCCCTCATGGATTAGAGGATGGGATTCAACTTGAGCCAGATGTTTTTCAGAATGCTTTCTCTTTTGTCTCTCTGTGAGCAGGGTTTTCAGTTTCTTAGATGTCATCTCCCAGTTGGAAAAGAGCACCATAGATGCCAGCGACCAAAGTCCCAAGAGGTGCCTGTTAAAGTGAGAGATTCACAAGGTAGCTGATGGGATTTGTTGTAGCAGCCCATTACCTGGTCATTCAAATGGCAGGACTATTGGGATATTAGATATATCCTTTTGACTACTTATCCACTGAGGGATGATTCTAGGAATAAATCCTGCTGGTAGATTCCTTTCTCTACTAGAGAAGATCCTTAGTAGAAGACATTGGATGCAATGGTGTTTCCTCAGTTATTAGCTTTCCTTCCAGATGATCTAGGTTATGCATCCCTTCTTCGAGTTCAGAAATGTTTTCACAGCCACAGTTGTGAAAGTGACCCCATCCTGTCCTTTTCAACATTTCCTATTGGATTCTCTAACATTCAGATCATCCATCTTATTTTTTCTCTCCTGTGCTCATTTTGACCTCATCATGGATGTGGTATTGGTCTGAAGATCATTTCTGTTAAGCCTTTTTCCAGGTTTTGCAGCAAATTTTATCAAATAAAAAGTTGTTACTCAAGCAGCTGATGGCTCTTGGGTTTCTGGGACACTGTGTTTGAAGTGATCTATTGTTTGTATCTTTTCTTTGAAGGCTGAAAATGCTTTTCTTGGTCCAAGTAGGGAAAGTGACCTTATCTGGCCCCTGTCAATATTCTGTATTGTATTCTTTAATATTCAGATCATCTCTTTTATTTTCTTCTCTCATGTACTCATTTTGACTTCGTTGTCATATGTGATATCAGATGCTGGTAGGAACCTATTTTCTCCTAAGCCTCCTTCTTGATTTACCAGCAGTTCTTGTCAGATAAAAAGTCATTTTTCAAGGATGTTCTGCTCTCAGGTTTATGAAATACTGTATTTGTTTAGTTCAGCTGTTTCTCATCCATCCTGATCTTATCTGTCCCTCTAATCTACTTTTATATCTTTTTCATTTCCAAGTAGCTTTGAGGGGAGAATTCTTAAATAATAAAAGTAATAGGGAAGATCGGAGAAGCTAAGAGGCAGTTTTAATTATATAAAATATTTTGAAGTTTTTGTAGAAACAAAATCAATTCAATTGCTTTAAAAAAAAAAAAAAGCCATACTGCTAATTGAGAAGAAAAAATGTTTGTATAAAATGCTCTGACCAGAGCTTGATATTAAAGATATATTGGGAATTGACTCAAATATTTATGCACGAAAGCCACTTCTAAATGGTAGTCAAGTGAACTGAACAGTTTGAAGAACAGATGGACATGATCTTGACCTTGCCAAAAATGATCCTTCATTAGTAAGAGAAATCTAAGCATTTTTAAGAAATTCACCTCCATCTCATACCCAACAGCTTGTCAAAGATAATAACAAAAATACTGGAAACTGATCATGTTAAAGGTACTATGGCCAGACTGGAATACCAATTAATAGATGATTGGTAAAGCTTTTTATTTGTCCAGGCTGTCTGGACAATACTACTTCGGAATTACATGAGAAAATTCACAAATGTTTTACTACCCTTTGACCTAGACTGTTAAAAAAAAGTCTTCTGTGTAAAAAATAGTCCCAGCATCAAAATACTGGAAAGAAATGGGTGCCTATTGAGGAAGAAATGCCTGGATCAACTGTGGTAATGTGAATGCCCTTGAATATTATTTTGTTATAAAAAGATATGAAATTTTCAGAGAAGCAGGAAAAGACTGGTGTGAAGTGAAGGTGAACAAAGGAAGCCCATTTTCTAGGGCTGTATTCATAGTGACTACGTTATTTTGAACATTCCTTCAGTAAACCTTTATGACGGGCCTACTGTATGCAAGGCACAGTGTTAAGTCCTAGGGATACAAAAAGAGGCAAAAGTCCCTGGCCTAAAGGAGTCTGTAATCTAATGGGGGAGACAACATGCAAACAAATATATACAAATCAAGCTACAGACAGGATAAATAGGAAATAATTAACAGAGGCAAGGCACTAGAATTTGATAGGGATCGAGGAAGGCTTCCTGTAGGAGGTGGGATTTTTAGTTGTGACTTAAAGAAAACCAGGGAGGTCAATAGTCAGGGCAGAGGAGGGCATGGGGAACAGTCAGAGAAAATGCTCGGAGCATCTTATTAATGGAACAGTCAGCAAGCCAGTGTCCTTGGGTTGAAGAGTACATGTTGAGGAGTAAGTTACAAGAAGACAGAAAAGAGGAAGAGGGACTAGATTGGGAAGGGCTTTGAATTCCAAAGCATTTTGTATTTTATCCTAGAGACAAGAGGAAGCCACTGGAGTTTACCTGGGCGCGGTGACATGAGCAAGCAAACTTGGGTTTTTAAAAAGTGTCTACAGTGACTGAAAGGAGATTGGATTGGAGTGGAGAAAAACTGAAGGCAGGCAGGTCTACCAACGCATTGAGGTGATGAGAGCCTACATGAGAGGGGTGGGAGTGTCAGAGGAAAGAAGGGGCCTATTCCAGAGATGTAAATAATGGGAATCCTTCATGCCCTTCTCATTTTGATGAATTGTAGCAAATGATAATAATTAATTCTTGATAATTGATGATGGAACCTCCAGAGAGAGGGGAGGATCTCACATTGTGAACTGTGGTGGGCACTGTCTACTGCAGTCACTGCTGGTTTGTCATGCTTACCCTGGTTTTCATTCCCACAAGGCAGGATTAGCTTGAGCAGGTCGGGATGACGATGAAGTGGCTGGGGTCAAAACAAGAGCAAAGAGCGAGACTTCTGTCTAGAGATCTGGGCTTGGAGTCAGTTACCAACCTTTCTGGGTCTTCAGAGTTGACCCTCCTTGACTGACCTCCAGGGGGACCTTCTGTGCTCTGTATCTGGAATCCTGCGAATTTAAATTTTACTTTCATATCCAATCTTGACAAACCCAGGCCTTTAAATATATACAAAAGAATAACGAAAAGCAAATAAAAAAATAAGTTATGTAACATGGAAGAATTTTAAATGATTGTACACTTGTCTTTAAATTTACATCGTTTGGCAACTCTTAGCCCTTCCCTGAACCAGGTTAATATCCACATCATCGTTGTTGTTTTCATTAAATGCATTATCTTCATTTTTTCTGGCATACTGTGATTTTTACCTGTTGATGTTGACTTTAACTCCATAGTTGCAGCCCAAATATGTTGTTCCTCGAGACCTGCTTGCTTCACTCTCCGTCACTTCACTGATGTCCTTCATCTTTCTCTGGAGAAATCTTTCTAATTTTCCTGGCCCTAGATTATTCTGACAAGTTGTGGGCTACATTTTATTCTTATTCCCCAACCAACTGACAATAGGTTTTTAAGTTTGGGTATTTAACAAATAATTCTGCTGGGAATGTTGGTGGAGAGGCAGACACAGAGTCCCAATCATTTCCCACTTTCTGAATTTTCTGAGCTCATCATTTTACTTCTGCAGTGACACCCACCTGAAAATAAGGCTCTTTTTCTCTGAGGCCACTGTTTTTGGTGCCAGCTATAAGTCGAGTCATCAAGTGTTTATTAAGCGTATTACTATGTGGTATCGTTACTGTGTGGCAGGCACTCCGAGGAGCCTGGAAGTACAAATACGAGCAGAAAGAAGTGATTTCAGTGTTCTGGTAAGCAATTTATTTTGTGTTGGTCAGCTAGGTGTCTGTTCCTTTCTTCTCACCAACCTTTCACTTCATTCCCCTCCCCACCTCAAAAAAGTATTCATTCATACGGGCAGCTAGATGGCGCAGTGGATACAGCACTGGCCCTGAAGTCAGGAGGAACTGAGTTCAAATCCGGCCTCAGACCAAACACTTGACACATACTAACTGTGTGACCCTGGGCAAGTCACTTAACCCTGATTGCCTCACCAAAAAAAAAAAAAAAGTATTCATTCTTTCCATTTGAAGTTTCAGTATCTTTTTCTTTGATGGAAAAGACAGAAGTGGGAACTTAAAATCAGACTTCGAGGTCCCTGAGCGCAAGGATTGTCTTTGGCCCCTCCTTGTGTCCTCTTTGCTTAGCATAGTGCCTGGCACATAGTAGGCCCTTAATAAGAGTGATGGACTAGTAGAGAAGAGTGACTGCTTATCTCTTATGTCTTTAAGATTCACTTAAGAGCCCAGCTGCAAAATATAAGGATTCAACTTTGACAGAGGGCACTTGCCTAGAAGCATCTTCAAAGGAAGGAGAATCACAGGATGGTCCATGGTATCCCAACATGGGATAGTCTGGGAAATGGGAAATCAAGTTAAAGTCCAGGCAATTATAGTGGACTAACCAAAAAAAAAAAAAAGTACCTTATCAGAGGAGCATTGCTGAAAGAAAGTCATTAGTGAAATTTTAATTTGGGACTAGTCTTTTTTCCATAATGTAGAGTTGCTATGGAAAAAAAAAGGGGGGGAGGGGCTCAGTAGACATTTCGAACACATAGAAAGAGCATCAGATAGTTTTCAGGCAGAATTCAGGGAAACACAGTCTCCTCAGGGAAGAAATCAATAGGTATAATACACAAGAGACCTTTCATTTTCCTCTGAATATCGTTAAATATCCTAGAATACATAATAGTAAAAAAAAAAAGATATAAACATAACAAATGCAGAAGAACCTTTGACAAAAGATTAAATTGTACTCAACATCAGAGAACTGGAGAGAAACCCTTTGAATGTAAGGAATGCGGGAAAGCTGTTAGGCAGCAGCATTACCTTCAAAGAGACCACAGTTTTCATACTAGAGTAAAAACTCTGTATGTAATTCATGTGAGAAAGTCTTCACTGAGACAAAAGAATTCATCTCACTACTTAGGCAGCCAGTTTGCAACTCAAACATTTCAAATCAAAGTGTACTTTCCCAAGGAAACAAAGATGATGTCCTATTGCTAAGCGTAGAATCCATGGAGGTCAAAGAGAAAAAGAATGGCTCCACAGACACCCAGATGTTCACCAAAGCACCTTCTGAACCAGGCAAGAACCAGAAACAAATTCAACGTCCATCAATCCGGGAATGGCGAGACCAGCTGTAGACCCAGATGTAATGTAATACTGCTGCACCTGGAAGAAGACAGAGGAGCACACACAGACTTTGGAGAACTGACATGAGGGAGAAGAACACGCCTGCTACTGGAC
Source organism: Vombatus ursinus (assembly GCF_900497805.2). Classification (NCBI taxonomy): domain Eukaryota; kingdom Metazoa; phylum Chordata; class Mammalia; order Diprotodontia; family Vombatidae; genus Vombatus; species Vombatus ursinus. The sequence goes on along the minus strand of NW_020953953.1, from coordinate 722,599 downwards.
CACAGACACTTTCCTCCCTTTCCAATGGTGACTGTGCACCTACTGTCGGGGCAGACAAAGTCACTGGTTTTGTTGAACCTTTGTTCTCTTTCTCTTTTAAAATCTTTGTTACCAGAGAAGGCTTGCTAGCGGGGGGAGGAGGGAATGAGGAACGCAGCCTAAAATTCATGTCATGCAATGACAAAAGAAACCATTATACAGAACAAAAAGAAACGCTCACATTTAGGGCGCCTGAAAGCTGGCAAAGAGCTTTAAATGCATTATTTCAGGATCCTCACAACCATCTTGCAAGGGAGGGGCTGTTACTCTACAGGTGTGGAAACTGAGGCTCAGGGACATTGTTTCCCCCGTCACCCAGCCAGTGCCCAGGGTAGGATTAGGACTTAGAGTCTTCCTGGCTTCCAAATACAACACTATATGAGCTACACCATGATGTTATAGGCTAGTAAAAAAATAAAAAGATGCAACCTGATATTGCTGAAACGGACTTTTATAGTCAGCATGTATATAGCCCCTTAAAGGTTGCAAAGCAATTTACAAATATGATCTCATCTGATCCTCACTGCAACCCTGGGAGGGTGAGCTGTTATGGTCCTCATTTTACAGCTGTCAAAATTGGAGAAACAGGTTCGGTGACTTCCTTAGGGTCACACAGCTAGTGAATATCTGAAGCAGGATTTGAACCCGGATGAGAAATAAATTTGCTCTTTTTAACTGTCATGCGATAATACAGAACAATAGTATTCAGTGTTAAACACAACTTTTCTCATATTCTATTAAGACCAATTGATATTTTTCCATTTGATGCATATACACTAAATGTTCATATTATTTGCTTACCTATTAAGTCATCAAGTATAATAATTTCTCTGGTGAACTTTTTTATACTTATTTTTTTCAGGGGACAGATCTGAGGCCACAACATAATTAGGGGCATTTTTTTTCTACTCCCCTACAGTAGAATAGATTGTTTTGAGCAATCTCTTCTTTGGGATAGCTATTACTCATGCGTTCTTAAAAATGTATCTTCAGTGACTCCAAACCATCATGATCGATACATGAACAGCGTACAATGACTTTGGTGTTTATGCATCAATTACATCAAATTCTATCTCCTACTAAGTGCAACAAATTCTTTCAGTTTCTCAACCAGACATCAAATTGTTTCCAAACTTAAAGACAGTATGACATGCAAATGTAAATGAATTTTCAATGGATGACCAAAGCTATGCACATATCTTCATTTATTTTCTCTACACTGCAACAAAGTAGTCACTTCATTTGTGTTACTTGGTAATCTCATCTCATCAGTGCTATAATCACCACATTAAGATGCTACAAATGTCTGTGTTCTTTCATTGCAGAAAACAGACTCTTTGAAAAACATGGTCAGTAGGCATGCACCTTACAAACCATCTTGAAACCGTCCTGAGCAGACCTCCCATTGCCTCTCATTGGAGTGTTTAGGCTGCTTTCTGATTTGAACTTTTCTGTTTGTTATTCTTCTTCTGTCCAGGAGATTTTCAAGGGAACTGTTTGGTAACACAAGCCAGTCATTCCACAGAGTTTGGGAGAATGTAGCTAATATTGCCAACAGTAGAAAGAAGAAAGTCAGGTCTGTTGAGCTGTTTTCTTACAAAGTTTGTTATATTCTGTCAGCCAGGTAAAACCCATGCCTCAAAATGCAGAAGAGTCCAAGCTAGGTTGAAAGCAGAAAAGTTTTATAAGGAAGAAAATCCGACGCTAGTACGGTACAAAAAAGGCAACAGCCCAGCAGAGGCAGAGCAAATGTATACATGAAAACCACAAAAGGGAAGTTCACGGGGGTGTTGGGGACAAGGATGGACCATCTTTCCCAGGAGCCGGTGGACACAGAAGTATGACCTCCTTGTACAGCTCCTTCTGAGGAGGGTCCAAGAGGCCCCACTCCTCCTGGGTGAAGTGCACAGCCACATCCTGGAATGTCAGCAGCTCCTAAACCATCAAAAGTCACATCATTGAGAGCCGAAAGAGACTCCAGGATTCACTAGTCCAACCCTCTTCCACTCAGAGGAGGAAATTGAAGCAAAGAAGGGATTTGCCTAAAACTCACAACCTTTATGGCTGTCACAGCCAACACTTGAAACCAGTCATTAAGAACCCAATGGAATATGGAGAAAAGCATTTTACATTTGAAGTGAGAATCATGATGGAATAATAAAAGCTAGAAAAATGTCTTGCTATACAAGGTTTCTCCCCATGGAATTAGGGAGAAGATATGAGCTCTATAACTGGCATATAAGAATCTATAGAGGAGAAAGTGAGGTCTGTGTAATTCCTCCCATGTCCGAAGTGACATGTTTTTTTTGTTTTTTGCTAGGCAATGGGGTTAAGTGACTTGGCCAGGGTCACACAGCAAGTAAGTGTTATGTGTCTCAGGCTGGATTTGAACTCAGGTCCTTCTGAATCCAGGCCAGGTGCTCTATCCACTGTGCCACCTAGCTGCCCCCACTAAGTGACATTTTAAGACTAGTCTATGAAGGGTTTGTGAGAAGTTGGTAAGTACTATATATTCTGGGAGCGAAAAAAACCAACTTAACAGTGATGCCTGAGGAGAGAACAGAGAAATTATCAAGCAAATTTGCTAAAAGTCTATAACAAATTCTTAAGTAGAGAAAAGAATTCTAAAGAGAGATTACTCACAGCATGGCCTCAACTGAGAGGATGAGAGTATCTGGAGTCAAGTGAAGAAGCTGTGTTCTTATCCTGAGGGGTTGAGAACTCCCTGGGTATGACATGTCAGTCAAAATATCTTCTGTCTTTCCTTTATGACTGCTTTCAGTTGTTCAAGAAATACATTCATTCATTTTAATATTTAATTATAGAGAAGTGAGAGTAACTATGTGGAGAAAGGAGGGTTCCTTCCTTCATTAAAAAGTAGTATTTCATGCAACGGGTTAGAGATTGAGCTAATGACTAAGAGAGACATTGACAGCTTATGAAAAATGAGTTATTTAAGCCTGCTGCTAGAACTCTAGAACATTGGGGACCAGGAATCAAGGGGCAGACTGATGGATTTCATACAGGAAAACAGTCACGTCTTCCAATCCTTTGGTACCTGGGAGGGCTCATCCATTTTTCCAATCTGTTTCACACAAAATGTGTTTGGCTGATGCACTTGGCATCTGATGCGCTTTCATTTCAAGCAGAATAGTATGATTCCCTTTTGAAGAAGTTGTATTATAGGGGCAGCTGGGTGGCACAGTGGATAGAGCTCTGGCCTTGGAGTCAGGAGGACCTCAGTTCAAATCAGGCCTCAGACACTTGACACTTACTACCTGTGTGACCCTGGGCAAGTCACTTAACCCCTACTGCTTCACCAAAAAAAAAAAAAAAGCTGTATTATTTTGAAGTAACTGTCTTTCCTGTGGAGAAAAATCTCTTCACTTTTTTGTCCTTTTGATTTTATTTAAAAGTTTGATTTATTTTCTATTTGTAAAGTATATTTTACTTCTACCTTCTTTTATTTCTCTCTTGAACTTTTTTTGGGTGATAAATTCCTTTTTTATTTTGTTTTTATAGGAAGCAAAACATATGTGATTCTTCTCTTTTCTGATCTGAAATGACATTTGTAAATATGAGCAATCGAAAGAGTGAAAAAAGTAGACAATGAACATTGAACCAACATGGTTTTGTTTTTTTTAAATTTAAGTGTTGCTAGAAGAGGGTTTCTCTTGACACCACTTATTCAAAAAACCTTTGGAAAAGACCTGAGTTATATGGAAGCTGTTGTGTTTTATGGACTAATAAAAATAGACTTACAAGCCTGCTTTTCACACAGAGAAACTGAGAGTCTGGAAGAAAGCCCTTTATATAAAAAGAGTGAATCACCAGTAGAGCCTGAAATATGACTTTAGAGATTGCTAGATGATTACTAACTCTGAACCTGTTGAAATCTGCTCCCCCTCCAAATGTTGGCTGTACATAAGACTATATACCTAGCGGCTACCTTTTATTGAACTTCTGAGCAATTAAAGAATTCCTTAGTCTTTTCCTGATTTTTTTAAGATTCACAAGAATTTACAAAATTTCCCTTTTCACTTGGTCTTCTGAGTCACGACCCTTCACTGCATTGTAATTTATTCAGAGTGTGAACCATCACTATAGGACTCCCTTTTCTTCACCGATAATTCATCTATGGCATCCCTACCTTGTGCTTATCAGAAGCTCTTGCCTGCCTCTTTCCTTCTTCATCCCCCCCACCCCAGTCTCTCTTCCCCACCAGGGCTGAGCTCATCAAACCTCCACAGAAGGAGAGGGTCAGCTCACACATCTCCACACTGGCACCTGGTTGCCCTACTTTCAAACTCACATAGAGGGAGCTTAATCAATGCTTATTGACTAGTGACTACCCAAACAGTCTCATCTCTGAGAATCTTGCTGTAAAAGCCCACCACGATTTAGAAATCACCTACTTTTCCAATCCTCTTACACCTGACTTCGTCCACCTTCTCTGTGACCCAATGGCACTGCCCTCCTTCTCGTGCCAGGAAGAAGACGCTCCATCTCCAGGCTCTGGGCATTTTCTCTGGCTCTCCAGAATGGCTGGAATTCTCTGCCTCCTCACTGAGGCCTCCTGGGGTCCTTCAAATCTCAAGGAAAATCCCACCTGCTACAGGTAACCTTTCCCAGCTCCCCAGTATTCTAGAGCCTTCATTCTATTAATTATCTCCCATTGTCGGTTGTACATAACTGTGTGCTTGTTGTCACCCCCAATAGACTGTGAGCTCCCTGAGGGCAGACACTGCTGTTTGCTTCTTTTTGCATGAGCCCTACAAAGCACAGGGCCTGGCACATAGGAGGCACTTAATAAGTGTAGAGTGAATAACTGCCTGCATTCTCTCCTTCTCAGAACCTCTTCATGGGATCTTACAGTGCCTTCTTTCCTCCATTCTCTAAGAAAGTGGGAGACTTGTCTTTGCAAAGGCAAACCAGGTACGTGGCCATTTCATCCCATCCTATCCTGTCCTCCCCAACAGTTAGCATAGTCAGTCATTCCCCACACCCAGTTCTCTCAGATTCTGTATCAGTCGGCACCTTTCTTACTGACGCCAAACATACCCATCTCCCCGATCTTTACAGAAGCCTTCCCTAAACCCTCACCACCCTTGAGCAATCATTCTATGTCACCTCCTTTTCTCAGCCAAACTCCTTGAAACATCTGGGAGAACTTTCTACTTTCCTCTCTCACTCCCTCCTCAGATGCTATTCACCCGTTTCAGATGTGTGTGACTCTTCAAGATCCCATCTGAGGTTTTCTAGGCAAAGACACAAGAGTAGTTTGCCATTTCCTGCTCACGCTCATTTTGGAGATGAACAACTGAGGCAAACAGAGTTAAGTGACTTACATGACTCAGGATCACAGAGCTAGAAAGTGGCTGAGGCCAGATTTGGACTCATGGAGTCTTCCTGATTCCAAGCCTACTGCTCTACCATGGGCCACCTTGCTGTCCGCCTCCCCTCACGCCATAACCCTTTACACAACTTGGCTTTCATCCTTGGTTTACTAAAAGTACTCTCTCCAAACAGTCACTGAGGCTTTAATTGCTAAATCTGACAAACTTGTTCTTTAAAATTTGGATTTAGTCAAAAGGCCACACTTAAGGATCCAGATGGCCCATGTGGCCTGAAGGCTGCAGGTTCCCACCTCTGCTCTAGACGGACTGCATTAAGATACCAGGATAGAGTCATTTTGATCTAATGAGGCTCTGCATTCTCATCTTTAGAATTTCTGAACATATTGCCTTAATGCCAAATTTGCCTCCCACTTTAACTCCTTCTCTTTGGCCTCATGCCCCTCCCCCATCCTCCTCCAGAGACCAGGAGGCAGAAGGGGCTTGGGATCCCAGCTGGGATGAGACCAGTCAGAGCCCAAGGGCACCAGAGCCAGAGCTCTGCCTCCACCTGATACTATGGGTGAGATATGTGGGTTGGGCACCTGTGACCCATTGGGAAAACTGGGCGTGGCACCCGAGGACCTTGAGGATGGGACAGGGAGCCTGGACAAGTAGCTGGTGCAACCCCCCCGCCAGGCCTTGGAGGGAGGCCCGCTCCTGGCAAAGCTGGAGGACAGTCACCAAGAGGTCAGAGGGGGCAGATGAGGCCCAATGGAAAGGGCAGCCAGCAGAAGTGGGGGGTAGGGAGGGGCCTTCCTTCAGACCTACCTGGCACCTGCAGGGTGGCTTCCCACAAGGCAGAGAGATCTCAGCTCCAGGGAACATGGAGAGATCTCTGTTGTGGGGGAAGAATGCAGAGAGATCTCAGCTCCCAGTGCTTCTATTCCCAGCCAACCTGCTCTGGGTGGGTCTTCCTAACCCCAAGAGACCTGCCCTGCCCTGCTGTCCGTCTTCTAGAGTGACCCCTCTTCTCCCCTATCCTCCTCCCAGGTGTCCAAGCTTCACCCCAGTCAGAGAAGTCCACCAGGGCCACCACCCACCAGGCTGGTAATCTCTGGGCTCCCCTCCCCCACTGCTTTACCACCTCTCTCTCTCCCTCCCTCCCTTGCCCTCCTCTGAGGCTCCAACTCTTCTCAGCAGAGTCTCCTGGTCTCCCCCTGCTACATTCATCTTCTTCCTCACAAGGATATGCCCAGCTTACATCCCTCCTGGTTCTCCCAGCCATTCTCCTCCCGATTCCCTCGCCCCTGAGACCCCCATTGCTTCTCTGCAGCCTGGGCCCAGACTTGCCCACCCTTACTCAACTCTCCTTCAAACTGGAAACATTTACAGCCTTGGTCCATCTCCCTTCTTGACCTTCCATCACCCCAATCCTAACACCGAGGTGCCTTCTGTTCTGTCTTGTTTTTATTTCCTAAGAGATGTTCTCTCACTGGAAGACAGCTGGGTCCTAATGAGGAGCTGAGGCCAGGACATCAGGACACCTGGTGCCAAGGCATGTGTTACAGCTCACCTTATAAACTTCATCTACTTATATAAACCTTCACACCTGCCTCCAAGTCTAGGGGTTTGGCTGTTATCAGATTAAGCAAGTGAAATCCATCCACCCAGAGGTCCCACCAAATCCCTCTTCACCCCTCCAAACCCGGGTTCTAATGGTAAGGGGAGAGGTGCAGAAAGCAGGGCATATGCTGGTCCTGGGGCAAGAGGATGGCAGGAAACGAAGAAAGAGGCCAGAGAAGGAGTGATGTGGGATTGCCATTGGGGCTGGGGGGAATACATTACCCCAGCACAGAATTCTTATTGATCCTTCTGGTTTTTTGTTTTTTTTTTTAACAAAAGTAAAGACAGTCCCCACCCCCTGGGCCTTACCTGGCAATGGGGGTGGTGAGCAGGGAGGTGCTCTAAGGATGAGAATGTTACTGGGCTGGGCAGTGGGGCCTTAGGGCCTAGACTGCCACTCATCCTCCAGGTACTGGAGCAGACTGGGATGTCACCTTGGTTCTCTTTTCCTCAACTGGAGGGGAAGGGACTTTGGGGATGAAAATTAAAGCCAAAAGAAATATAAATGGTAGCTATTATTATCTTTATTTCTCTCCAGGAGGTCCTCAGGGCCTCTGGGCTGAGCAATTCCCCAACACTAGACCTTGTTTCTCCCTTGCACCCCAGTGCAGTGTCAGGAACATACAGATGAGGAAACTGAGGCAGAGAGCAAGTGACCTGACACAACTCATAGGTATCAAGGCAGGATTTGAACTCGGATCTAGCTGACTGAGGTCCAACACTACCCATGGCACCCCCCAGGTAGTTCCCTTCACAGAGATGACTGAGTGTGAGGCCCAAGGGGCAGCTAGGTGACCCAGTGGATAGAACACCAACCCTGAAGTCAGGAGGACATGAGTTCAAATGCCGCCTCAGACCAAACACTTGATACTTACTAGCTGTGTGACCCTGGGCAAGTCACTTAACCCCAATTGCCTAAAAATAGAAAAATAATTTAAAAAAAAGTAAGTCCAGGACTGAGGGTCAGTCAGCCCCATGGGGAAGGAGGTGCACAAGGAGAAAAGGAGACCAGGTCACATCAGAGGAAGGACTTACTAAGGGCATGGATCCCTCAGTTATCAGCCCAACAGGCAGGAGGAGAACCAGGACAGGAGAGAATCCCCAAGCTAAACCTCAACACCTCTTTATGCAACAGGTAGCCATGGCTGACGATCACCATGGCTACAGGGGAGTCAGGAAAAGCCAATGAAGGGGCTACAGAGGGGCTGGGCTGGGCCCCAGCCGAGGGTCTTTGGAAATGAGAAGACCATTGCTTTTAGCTGCCTGGATGATTCCCAGGAGGTGGAGAAGGGAGCAGGGGGTGGGAAAACCAGACACCTTCCAGTACAGGGAGCCTTTTCTAGATAATTACCTGTGAAAAGGAGGAGAGGATCCCTGAAGGAGAAGGTCAAGTGAAGGTCTTTTAAAGGTGGGGGGATCTGGGCATGTTGTGTATTCACTTAGCAGCTCTGTGCACCGAGGGCTGAAAGGAAGTCGTCCATCCATGATTGAGAGAAGAGGAGGGAGAGGAAAGGGGATGGGTAGGGGAGGTGGAGGAAAGCAGGCCTAGAAAAACGGGGGAGGGGAAAATGGAATTCCAGAATGCAAATTTGGGGGTGGAGTGCAAAGGAAGAACAGTGCTAATCCAAGTGAATGGAGGAAGGGTTAGAGGTGGGAGAGGGGCTAGAACCCAACCCCCACACTCCCATTCCATCCGCGGTCTTGGGGCTTAGCAATCTAAAAGACTTGGATTTCAGGAAAGGGTTTCCAAAGGCCAGCACCTGTGCTTAGTGGGCTAATGGAGGGCAGATCTGCCCTCAGGTCCTAGAATCTACAGCACGTATGGCAAATCCTGGCATGGATTAAGAGCTGAATAAATGACCGTTCATTCATCCATTCATACATTCATACATTCATTCATCCATTCATCAGGAGAGGTAAGAGGAATTGAGAGACAAGTTCCAGGTCCCCAGTCATTCAAGAGGTAGCCACAAATTCCCTGGCTCTGGGGACCCCAGCCCCTGCCCATTGGGCACAAAGAAGTAAAGCTGAGCTGGGGTGGAAAGGGGATACAGCACCCAGGCTCCTACTTCCTTAGAGGAACCTGCTAGGTCAGCACTGGACAGAGCACCCTGGTCTAGAGTCAGGAAGACCTAAATTCAGACGCTGGCTAAGTCACTTTACCCTGTTTGCCTCCATTTCCAAATGTGTAAAATGATCTGGAGGAGAGGCCAAACCACTCAGTACCTTTTCCAAGAAAACCACAAAAGGAGTCTGAGAGTCAGACACGACTGAAATCGTCCAAAATTGCAACAAAAAAAGCATCTACTACGTGCCAGGCACTGAGCCAAGGCCAACAAGGCTTCTGGGAGCAATTTTTGAAAATGGGCCACTGCTAGGGGGAAGAAAGCAGGGCATTTGATGTTTGTTCCTTTAAATATGCAAAGAGAGAATGACTAGGAGGCTACAGACAGTCCCTGAGAGAAGGGCAGAGCAGAGGAGGGGAAGTTAAAAAGTCACAACAGGGGCGGCAGCTAGGTGGCTCAGTGGATAGAGCTCTGGCCTTGGAGTCAGGAGACCTAAATTCAAATCCAGCCTCAGACACTTAATACTTACTAGCTGTGTGACCCTGGGCAAGTCACTTAACCCCTATTGCCTAAGCAAAAAGAAAAAAAAAGACACCACAGGAACATAATTGGTCTGGGAAAGGAGCCAGGGAGAAAGTTGGTGGTTGGAGTAGGATTCCTTGAGGTCCTTTTGAAGGATTCTCCCAATTGAGCCTGGGCCCCAGCAGGGGCTGGGATGCTGTCCAAGGGAGGAGAGTAGCAGGAACCAGGAAACTGAGTAGGGACAGAGATGGTTTCACAGGCTGGAGTCCACTTTTCAAGTGGCCAGCTCTCAGAGGACCATGGGAAGAGCCAGGAGGGGCCTCAGAGCTCCAAGCCCTCATTTTGCCTGAGGAATAAGGCTCAGAGAGGTCGATGACTGGCCCAAGGTCACAGGGGCATTAAGGAACAGCCAGGATGCCAGCCTGGGTCATAGATTTACACCAGCAGGGAATTCCAAGATCATTTTCTGACATCCTTCCAACTCTAAACATCCCTGAGGTTTTTTTCTGAGCTGATTTCCAGATGACAGGAATGCAGGTATGTGTGACACCTGAAAGGGGTTATTGTCGAGGTCACCAAGTCTAACCTCCTCATTTTACAAATGAGAACACTGAGGTTCACTGACTCAGCAGCCAAGGCTAAGTGGGCAGATCCCTGGACCTGGGGTCAGTGAGACCCGAGTTAAGAATCCTCCTTCTGACCTGTCCTAGCTAAGACTCACTACACCTCTCAGCCTCATTTTCTTCATCTATGAAATGGGGATAACAGCCCCCATCTGGCAGGGCTGTGAGGATCCCACGAGATCACACATGCAAAGCATGGTATGACCATTAGAGGTGGTAGTACCACCTGGGGGAACTGAATTCAAACCCAGATCTTGATTCCAAATGCAGTCCTCTTCCCTTCTCTACCAGGCAGCCTCCCAGTATGGGAGGAGGGTGGAGGATTCTTGGGGAGGGGGACACAAGACAAGAAGGATTCTTAAAAATGGTTCCTTCCCTCCTCCCGAGGTGGTTTATCTACCAAAGGAGGTGGGGGGAGGGTAGATAGCTACAGGGCTGCTGAGACCAGGGTTTGGGAGGCAGGGTAGGGCACCTGAGACCCAGACTTACTTTCTCTGGCCAAAGATTCTGGGTTCTTCAATGTCTTCTCAGTCTGTCTGGAGAGTTGAGTGAAGACAGAGTGACTACTCCCTGGGATCTGTCCTCCAGCCTTCCATAACTCCCACTATTTATATCTCTTCTCCTTCCTAGCCAGGCCAAGTTAACCTGGGCTCCTCCCTGCCCCGCCTTCTCCCAGCCCAGGTGTGTGGGGGTGAAATGGGGGAAGGGCCGAATTCCAAAGCTCTCTTTACCCAGCCTTGGTTAGATGGCCTGTGGTCAGTGCTCCCACCCCTGCCCCATAATACAGAGATGCCTCCAAGTAAAGACATGTCCTTCCTTGGAGCAGGGGGATCTGATCCCAGACCCACCCCCTTCCCAGACTCAATCAGATTTGGGACTCCCCAGAGAGATCTCCCCTATTCGTCTATGCCTGGGGGGGAGGAGACAAAGACTGTTGGCCTGCCTCAAGTCTCTCCCCATTCTCATCCAGCCCCAAAGTCATTTTCTTAAAGTGCAGGTCTGACTATGTTACCCCGCCTCTCCCACTCAATAATCTCCAGTGCCTCCCTGGTGGTTCCAGGAGCAAATACAAAATGCTGGGTCTGACATTCAAAGCCCTGCATAACTCAGCCCTCTCCCCCCTTTCCAGTCTTCTTACACCTTTCTCCCTCACAAGTCCTCTTCCATCCAGTGACACTGGCCTCCTGGAAGTTTCACTCACAACACCCTCCATTTCTCCACTCTGTGCTGAAGAAATAATGAACACAAGAGTAGGGGGCAGCTAGGTGGCACAATGGATGGAGCACAGGCCCTGAACTCAAGAGGACCTGAGTTCAAATCTGACCTCAGACACTTGACACTTATATGAGAAATGAAAGAGTCAAGTTTCCACATAAGTAGATAAGAAATCAGCACAGACAGGCTAATTTCTCTGTCCAGGGGAGGGAGTGATAACACAGTTCTAGGCACATAATGTATGTTAGGGGTGGGGCATATAAGGTAGATTGTAACCCAGAAGGATCAGGACCAATCCTGATCCAGAAGAGAGGAGTTAGGCAGTTAGTAACTATAAAACTTGCTCTGGTTTCTTTTACCAGGTGCATTTCTCTCCTTCCAAGGAGATGCACCTGCTTCTGCCTAAAATCGAAAGGACACACTTCAATCTCTTTAGTAAAAAGTCTTTGAGACACCAGTCTTTGGAACTGAGTCTGGGGTCATCTTTATAACACTAGCTGTGTGACCCTGGGCAAGTCACTTAACCCTATGCCTCACCAAAATAAAAAAAAAAAAAAAGAAAGAAAATCATAGACCAATTTCCCTAATGAATATAGATGCAAAAAAAATTTAAATAACATATCAGCAAAGGGATTACACCAACTTATGAGGATAATATACTTTGACCAGGTGGGATCTGTGCCAAGAATGCAGGTCTTGTTCAATATTAGGAAAGCTATCAGCATAATGGACCATATCAATAAAAAAACTAACAGAAATCATTTGATTATCTCAATATATGCAGAAAAAGCTTTTGACAAAATACAGCAACCATTCCCATTAAAAACCCTGGCAAGCACAGGAATATATGGAGTTTTTCTTAAAATGATAAATAGCATCTATCTAAACCTATCAACAAGCACTACATGTAATGAAGAGAAGCTAGAAGCTTTTCCACTAAGATCAAGGCAAAATAAGGATGCTCATTCTTACTGCTATGATTCAACACTGTACTAGAAATGGTAGGATCCCTGAGGTCTTGTAGGTAGGCTTACAAAAAAGTTTTAGGTAAGATCAAGTTAGGAGAGAGAGAGAGGAAAAGGAACATTTTTAGGAAAAAAAAACCAAAATGTAAAGTTAGAGTTAGAAAAGTGTTGCAAAGGTCTTTAGCATAGCTACTTACACCCATAGAAAGAAAGAAAACAGCAGCTAGTTTGATTAGACAGGTAGTTAATCAACATTTGCTAAGCCCTTTGTGCCTTCTTAGACAGAATAACAGCAGAGTAAGTGAATCTATGAGTTTTCTCAAATAGATGGGTGGAAGGGAGGTACTGAAGGGAACCGTGAGTACATTGATATAAGAACACCCAGTACAGCATCAAATGGAGTTAGTCATGGTCTCTCAAAAATTCACTTTTGAAAACCATTACCCACTTACTGTATGAAAGCCTCAGTGGTAAGAGTTGGGGGATATGAGTGCAAAAGATGTGACTGTGTTTCCCAGAGTTAAAGGAAGATAGAGATTGGGAGGTGGTGACCAGAGAGCAGCAGTCAGGGGACCATGGTTGGGCTGGTTGAGAGGTCTCCCCAATCATATAGGCAGGCCTTTGGATGGACTCCAGAGAGCTGAGTGATGCAGGAATCATGACATGAAAGTGCCATCAAAGTCCACTTCTCCTTTCTAGGCTAGTCAGTTAGAGTAGGCCATTTGACCTTTCTGACCTCCTGGCTCACATCTACCTGGGCACACTAAGCCCAGAACTGATTTTCTAGGAGATAATTATCTCATCTAATAGGGCTGCCAGTCAGGGGGTCTGCCAAGAAGAGGAGTCCAAGGGACAGCTTGCCTAGAAACGTAGGCCAGGTGGAAAGTAGAAGAGGCTTCCTGAGCCTCAATGGGCCAAGCCCTTCCTAGGAGGGTCCAAGATCATCATCTGTCTCTAACTTCCTAACTGATGAGGTCCCCAAAGCATTCTACTCTTTCTACATGCTGTCAATGGTCTCATCGATCTCTTGGATTCAATGATCCCTTTTATGCTGATGACTTCCAAGCTAAATGTATAGCCCATAGCTCCCTCCTCTGTTCTAACCCCCACATCACCAACTGCCCACTGGAGATTGGGAACTGCGTGACCCTTAGGCAGCTCAAAGCCTGCATGTACAAAATGGGACTCATTCTCTTATTCCTCCAAGTCTTCCCTCTTCCCTATTTCTATCAAGAGCACCTCCATTTTTCCAGTTACTTAGGTTCACATCTTGTGAAAGATTATTCAATTATTGACCTTTATTTTTAGTCACACTCTTCAATTATGCACACACACACACACACACACACACACACACAGAATTAGTTGTTTTGTTCATATAAATCCTTCTAGGTTAAGAAGTTTGCATGCCTGTTAGCCAACTTCACTTTTTACACAGCTCCAGTGGAGCCTAACTAAGCTGGGGCTAAGCTCCTCATTTCTACTAAAAGCAAAGATGTAACTTACAGGTGATAGAAACTTCAGGTCACCTGGGACTGAAAAACCTCCAAACCTTGAGTGTTGCTCACCCATCAAAGTTCCCCATCCCTGTGGGAATTCCCTGTTCTGGATGCAGGATGGCTTTCCATGATGACAATGGAAAGTCTCAAAACACCCCAACCAATCAGCTTCATTCCTGATATTGATCATTTTCGCCAATAAGAATACTCTGTAAATGTTGGTCTGGGTCACTAATTACTGAGGGACTAATTGACCTGCCTTAAGGGCAATCAGTTGACCATTAATATTAAATGATTATTCTCTGAAGTTTGGGTCTCAGACTTTTCCTTTTTAGATAAGAAATCCACAGTTGGTGACCCCAGATGGGACCTGATAGACTGACTTCACACTTCCATTAGTGGCCTTTTCCTCAGAATTTCCCTAAGGGCTCTCTGGTCACCAAGGGACTTCTGGGAGGACCATTTGGAGGCTTGCACTCCTTCCAGTCCTGAATCATACCTCTTCTGAGCTAAGATAAGCCTCTGCTTTGAGGAGGAAACCAGCAGAGCCATCAAATTTTTCATTACTCTACAGAGATCGTTAAGATCCAATTTGTAAGTAAGATTCTTTCATGTTAACAGTAAGCCTTCACTTTGGAGAAGAAATGACTTTTTATTAAGTTTTATCCTCTACACTAGTGTGGAAGAAAAGACTTCTAAAGAGCCTTTTGTCAGAAAAGTTATCTTCTATATTGCTGGGAGAGGGAAAGCATTTTACTAGGAATGTTAGACTCCACATCAAGGGAGAAGAAAAACCTTATAAGAAACACATAGAAATCTCTCCTAAAAAAAAACAAAAACAAAAACAAAACAAAACAAAACAAAAACCTCTATAGATACTTTAGTAAAGAGTTAAGAAAAACTGGACCTGCTAAGTTCTTTTTTGCAAGGACTTTCCTAAAATGCCCAGGGAGGAAGACTTTGCTCAAGTGTTGGTCTTAAACCATAAGAAATCTTTACCTGCCTTAAGAGTGCACTTTACATGGCTGAACCACATTGGCAAATTAGGTTAGAAGAAATTGACATTGTCACCAAACTAAACCTACTGTTTTGATCAAATTGTGAATACATAATTCCAACTACTAAATAGAACTGATCTTAGCCTGACAGCAGGATCCCAGCCACAGGACTGTTCCAAGTTGTAAATTTAGCACAGAGGACAGGTAAGTTCCTGGCTTCTAAATCTCCTGAAGAAACTCAAGCTTGTTTCAATGCTGTGTCAAGTCTTGTGCGTTCTATGTGTGTCCCTTTTGTGAATGACAGAACTAAGTTTACGAATAGTAGGTTCCCTGCTGCAGATGGAAGGGGGCTTTATACAATCAGGGAAATATTTATGAGAAACAAGAACACTGATCAATAGGCTTTAGCTCTGATATTCTGGAAAATCTGTGCTGTCTTATCTATGCATTGTGCTAATCCATGCCAGCAGGAGCTTCCAAGCATGTATTTTGTTCTATGCTTTTTCTTTTGACTAATTAACCAAGAGGAAAAGAGTGAAGAGGGAAAAAGCAAAACCTTCAAAAAGCCTTCAGAAAAGACAAGTTTCTCTTTTCTCTCTGTATTTCAAGTACTGGCCACAGTAGAGGTGGAGAGATGAAAGACTGATAAAAATAAAAAAAATGAGAAAATGAATTGGTTAATTCTCTACTGGAAATTTCTAAATTATGATTCAAATGTTTTGTGCATATCTGGATGAGCTTTTGAGGTACCAGCAAACTTTTAAAAATTTAATAAAACAAAATGGAAAGATCCTTACTCCTATAAAAGGGTCTTTAAAAGGAATAGAAGATGTACATAATAGATTTGCAGTTTCATGTTAACTCTGTTTTTATTATACTATAGTATGGAAAAGCTTGTTTTATTCCATAAATTAAAAAAACATTTTTTTTTATCAATCATGTAATCTGTTCAAGAAAGATTCAATGAAATAGAGATTCAGTAAAATTAAGAGAAGAAAAACTTAGGGAAACAGTATAGGAGATATTAGAATAAAATTCCTGCCAGTTTAAATAATTCCACAACTCAGAAATTAAAAAGACACACACACACACACACACACACACACACACATTTGCTAAGCCCAAAGCAGTTTTAGTCAGTCAGTCTCTGAGTCTGAAGGTTTTTTGCATGGTGTCACTCTGGGGAAGAGATTTTACAGGGGACCTTTAGTCCCCAAAGGAATAGAAGTCAGAACAGTTCCAATTTAATTACTGCTTTTAAACATCAACCAGACCAGAGAGAAAAAAGGATGTTGCAAAACCACGAAGCAACTAAAAAAGTAAAATTTAATGTGTTGTGTGTGTGTGTGTAAAGGTTATGCTAAGTTAGGGTAAGAGTTATCAAGGATAGAATTGAACAAGAACATAGCATAGGAAGATATAGGAAGGAATTACATGCATGTACATGTAACAGAGGGTGCTCAGACTACAAAAGATCAAATAAAAAGGTATGGTTGTAAATGAGTATAAAAATCTTGAATTTTGAGAGAAGACAACAGAATCTGCCAATTATTTCAGGATGTTTCCTGCCTCATTGTCAAGCATAAATTAATGCATAAACACATTGATTATACTGGACCCTGAGAGTTGAAACATTAGCAGCTAATGGCCTTCGTGCAAGTTGAGATTCTTAAATTGCTGTTATTAGTAATTATACATCTACATTTCATTTAGGTAAATTCAAAGATCAATGAGTGTAATGGGGAATTCTGTTCACTTAAAATCAATTTTGATCCCACTTAAAAAAAAAAAAAAGATTTGGAGAATTTTTGAGACATGCCTGACGGGAAAGTTATGGGGTTGAGACACTGGGGTAAGGTTAAGTCTGAAAAATAAAAAGATTTGATTTGACTCTTTGGATGACTCAAAGAAATAAAAACCATAGTTATGGGTGCTGAGAGCATCACCATGAATTTTTTTGGAAAATGAGCCAACTTAAAACGTGGGACCCTTGTAAAAAAGAAGTTGAATTATTTCCACTTGTTTTTGGAGTGTTTATAATAGTCATCATGGCTTATTCACTCCAAGTTGTGCTTTAAAATATTTTGTGGTTACTGTGTACAATGTTGTTTTACTTCTGCTCCTTTCCCTCTTCATTATTTTGTGCAAGTCTATCCAGGTTTTTCTAAGATCATCAAGCTTATCATTTGTCATAGGACAGCCATGCTTCATCACAACCTTCTACCACAACTGGTTAAGTCATTCCCCAATTGAAGGGAATCCAGTTCTTTGCCACCACAAAAAGAACTGTTATAAGTACTGTAGACTGTATAGGTTCTTTTCCTTTTTCCCTAATCATCTCTGGAAACACACCTAGTAGTGGTATTTAGCCAGTTACTAACTCTTTGGGCATAATTCTATATTGGTGTCCAAAACGGTTGGATCAGTTCACGATTCCACCAATAATGAATTAGTATCCCAAATTTTACACATTCCCTCCAAAATTTCTTAGTTTCCCTTTCAATCATTTTAGCAAATCTGATTGGTGTAAAATGACATCTCAAGATTGTTTTAATTTATATTTCTCTACTCAATAATGGTTTAGAGA
Organism: Vombatus ursinus; assembly: GCF_900497805.2. NCBI lineage: Eukaryota > Metazoa > Chordata > Mammalia > Diprotodontia > Vombatidae > Vombatus > Vombatus ursinus. The sequence continues at coordinate 705,126 of NW_020953953.1, read as the reverse complement.
ATTTTTTTCATATGACTAAAAAGCCTGTCCATATTCTTTGACCATTTCTCAATTGGGGAATGACTCATATTCTTATAGATTTTACAAAGATCGTTGTCTATTTTGTAACTTTCAGAAAAGAGAGCTTTATTTGAGAAATTTTATACAAAATTCTTATTATATTGGTCTTGCATACCCATGAACAATTAATATCTCTCTAATTATTTAAGACTGATTTTATTTGTATAAAAGGTTTTTGTTTTTTTTTTCTATTTGTGTTCATGAAGTTCCTGGTTTTGTTCTGACAGGTGTACCCTAGAAATTTTATACTGTCTAGAGTTATTTTAAATGGAGTATTTCTTACTATCTCTTCTTGCAGAGTTTTCTTGGTGATATAGGAACGCTGATGATTTATGTGAGTTTATATTATGTCCTTCTACTTGGCTAAAATTATTGTTACAACTAACTTTTTAGTTGAGTTTTTTGGATTTTCCATGGATATGATCACATCGTCCGCAAGAGAGATATTTTTACTACCTCATTCCCTAGTCTGATTCCTTCTATTTCTTTTTTTTTCTCTTATGGTTATTCTAAGATTTCCAACACAATATTGAATAATATTAGTGACAGTGGCCATCCTTGAAGGCTGGATCTTATTGGGAAGGTTTCTAGCTACCCAAGCAAAAACATTCTTAAGGGGGCTGCTAGAATTTTCACACATAAAAAGTAAATAGTTTGACCTTATTGAGTCCCTTATAAGGCCTTTAATGTTTACCTTATGTTTCTCCTGGATCTTCTATGTCCAATTTTTCATTAAGTTTAGCTCTTTCTCACAAATACTTGAAAGTCTTTCAGTTAATTCAATATACATTTTTTTTTCATTCAGGATTATACTCAGATTTGCTGAGTGAGTTATTTTTGGTCACCACCCTAGCTCCCTTGTTCTAAGAAATATAATGTCCCAATCCTTATCATCTTTTAATGTAGAAGCTGCTAGGTCGGTATTTACATTGGTTTGTTTTTTTTTTCTTGTTGCTTGTAGTATTTTCTTCTTAATTTGGAAGCTTTGCTATAATATTCCTATAAATTTTCATCTTGGGATCTCTTTCAGGGGGTGAACAGTGAATTTTCTATTTCTACTTTACCTTTGTTCCGGAATTTCAGGGAAATTTTCCTTAATAATGTCTTCAAATATTGTATCTAGACTTTTTTTCAGAACCCATAACATTCAGGTAGTCCAACAATTCTTATACTGTGTCTCCTTGATCTATTCTCCATATCATTTGTTTTTCTAATGAGATGTTTCACATTCTCTTCTACTTTTTCATTCTTTTGGTCTTTAGTATTTCTTGGTGTCTTATGTCATTAGCTTCCTCTTGCCCAAATCCAGTTTTTAAGAAGTTATTTTCTTTCTAAAGTTTCTGGATTGATTTTTCTAATTGATTGATTTTCTTTTCATAATTTTCCTGATTTCCTGGACTGTTCTTATTTTTTTCCCTAATTTTTCCTCAGTCTCTCATTTGATTTTTGAAGTCCTTTTAAAGTTCTTCCAAGAACTCTTTTTGGGCTTGTGACCATTTCAAACTTCCCTTTGAAGGAGTTTTTTTTTTTTTTTAACTTCACTTTCATCCTCTGAGAATGAACTCAGATCTTCACCAGCTACCTGACTGATTTTAAATTATTTAACTTGGAAAGGTTGAAAGCCAAGAACAAAGTGGATGGAGAATTGCTGTGCACAGATAACTGTGCTCTCAATGCAGCCTCTGAGGCCTGAGATGAACCAGACTATGGATCCATTCTCTGCTGCTTTGCTAATTTTGGTGTGACAATTAACACCAAGAGAGGAAACGGTCCTTACCCAGGAACAGCAGGTTCTGGACATTCTCCAGCATGACCTCCTTGTACAGCTCTTTCTGAGAATGGTCCAGGAGGCCCCACTCCTCCTCAGTGAAGTCCACAACCACATCATTGAATATTACCAACTCCTAAACCATCAAAAGTCACATCATTTAGAGCTGAGAGACTCCAGAATTCATCTAGTCCAACCTTTATCCACTTAGAAGAAACTGAAGCACAGAGAAGGGATTTGCCTAAAACTCATAAAACCTTCATAAGTGTGAGAGCCAAACACTTAAAATCAGTCATTAAGAACCCAGTGAAATATTGACAAAAAGCATTTTACATTTGATGAGATAATTATCTCGTCTAACAGGGCTGCCAGTCAGGAGGTCTGCCAAGAATAATTAATAATTTGTTAATTATTTAATTATTAGCATTTTAAAATATTAATTTATGGTTAATAAATTATTTCAACATGCAGCTAAAACTTGAGAACACTGGTGATCAGGAGTCAAGAGGCAGGCTGATGGGTATCATACAAGACATGGCAACATCTGTAAATCCTTCGATATTTGGGAGGGCTCATCTATTTAACCAACCTGCTACATGTAGAACACATGTTTAGCCAATGCATGTGGCATCTGAAGATCTTCCATTCCATTTTCTTCCATTTCCAGCAGTGGTGTGATTCACTTTTTCAGAAGTTGTATCATTTTAGAGCAGTTTTCTTTCACATAAATAAAAATCTCTTTTCACTTTTTTGTCATTTTGATTTTACTGAAAACATCTTATCTTCTATTTATAATCTATACTTTACTTTTAGCTTCTTTTATTTCTGTTTTTGAACTTTTGAGCAGTTAAAGAATTTATTAGACTTTTCCTGATTTTTTAGATTCCCAAGAATTTAAACATTTTCCTTTTCACTTGGTGTTCTGAGTCATGACTCTTCTTTGCATTTCATTCATAATGTGAACAATCAGTATAGGAAGGCCATGCTTTTCCTTGATAATTCATCTATAGCATCCCTAACTTGCTCTTAACAGAAGCTCTTGCACTCCTTTCCTTCTCCATCCTCCCACAGTCTCTCTTCCCCACCATGGGATGAGCTCATCAAACCTCCACAGAAGGAGAGGGTCAGCTCACACATCTCCACACTTGCCCCTGGCTGCACTACTCTGGGACTTCTCACTGACTCTGCCACCAAATCCCAGTGTCTGGTGTCTTTAGCCCCAAATCTCTTTTATGTGTTGTCTTCCCCTGAAAGTGTAAACTCCCTGGGGACAGGATGGTCTTTCGTCTTTTCTATTTTAATTGCCAGGCCTTAACATGGTTCATGGCATACAGAAGGTCTTTAACAAATGCTTACACTAGCCCTCTGAGCCAGAGGATCAGTGTGGCTTCAGAAAGGGCCAAGGAATGGTTGATGTGGTGTTTGCCACCCGACAACTCCAGGGGAAATGTCAGGAGCAGAGCAGAGGTCTGTATACATGTTTGTGGATCTGACCAAGGCCTTTGAGTCTGTCAGTTGTGAGGGCTTAGGGAAAATTAGGTCAAAATTTGGTTGCCTGGAGAAGTTCATCAGCATTGTACATCAATTTCACCACAGCATGCTTGCCTGGGTTCTGGATAAATGATAACACTCTTATGCTTTCCCAGTCCCCAGTGGAGTGAAATAAGGCTGTGTGCTTGCTCCCATGCTTTTTTGTTGTTGTTTTTGCTTTTTGGTGAGGCAATTGGGGTTAAGTGACTTGCACAGGGTCACACAGCTAAATGTCAAGTGTCTGAGTCTGCATCTGAACTCAGGTCTTCTTGACTTTTAAGGCCAGAGCTCTATCTACTGTTCCACTCAGCTGCCCCTGTTCCCATTCTTTTTAGCATGATGTTTTCAGCCATGTTGTCAAATGCTTTCAATGAGGATGAACATGGCATCAAAGTCAGCTACTGCACTGATGGTAAATTCTTCAACTTGAATAAACTACAAGCCAAGACTAAAGTGGAGGGAGTGTTGGGGCATGATTTTCTGTTTGCAGATGACTGTGCACTCAATGCAGCCTCTGAAGCTGAGATGCAACAAAGTATGGATCGATTCTCTGCTGCTTATGCTAATTTTGGCCTAATAATTAACAAGAAAACACAGGTTCTTCACCAGCCAGCATCACACCACCCATACGTGGAACTATCAGTTACAACAAATGGAGAAGTTTTGAACGCTGTGGATAAGTTCACTTACCTTGGTAGTGTACTTTTCAGGGATGTAGACATTGATAATGAGGTTGACTCACACATTGTCAGAACTAGCTCAGTGTTTGGGAGACTCCAAAGGAAAGCATGGGAGAGAGGAAGTATTAGACTGACTAACAAAATGAAGGTCTACAGAGCCCTTGTGCTGACCTCCTTGTTGTATGCCTCTGAAACCTGGACAGTATACCAGTGCCATGTCAGGAAACTGAATTGCTTCCATTTGAATTGTCTTAGGAAGATTCTGGAAATCACCTGGTAGGATGAGATACCAGACACTGAGGTCCTTTCTCCAACTAAACTGGCAAGCATTCAAATTCTGCTTCAGAGAGTGCAAGTCCAATGGGCTGGCCGCATTGTTTGAATGCAAAATGTATGCTTGCCAAAAACACTATGTTAGGGAGAATTCACACAGAGCAAGTGCTCATCATATGGTGGTCAGAAGAAGCGATACAAGGACACTCTCAAGGTGTCTCTTGAGAACTTTGGAATCGATTGTGTGACATGGGAGACAGTGGCACAGGACCGCTCGGCATGGCGTGCCCACATCAGAAAAAGGTGCTGTGCTTTAGGAGTAAAGAAGAATTGAAATAGCTCGAGAAACACAAGATCCACAAACAGAGAATCCACCCCAAAGGTTAACATCGACTATTTGTGCCCCAACTGTAGTAGAACATTCTGAGCTCTGATCAGCCACAGTGGGACACACTAAAACTTCACTTCAGCAAAGTGATGTCATTTTGGTCCTCTTCGAAAATGAAGGACAACATGACATGATTCACTACTGACTATGCAAAGATTCTCATCTCAGTATCTTGCCTTTTATTTTGCTTTAAAAAGCTTTTTTGCTTTAAAAGCCTATTGTGACCCAGACATCCCTTACTTTTTCAGTCTTCTTACACCTTACTTCCTCCACCTACTCTGACCCAATGGCACTGCCCTCATTCTCGTGCCAGGAAGAAGGCATTCCATCTCCAGGCTCTGGGCTTTTTCTCTGGCTCTCCAGAAAGGCTGGAATTCTCTGCCTCCTCATTTGGGCTTTCTGGGGTCCTTCAAATCTCAACCAAAATCCCACCTTCTATTTTTCCCACCACTCCTTCATGCTAGTGCCTTCATTCCATTGACTATATCCAACTGACTAGTCTATACCTTTTGTGTACCTATGTGTATGCCTGCCATCTCCCCCATTAGACTGTGAGCTCCCTGAGGCAGACACTGCTGTTTGCCTGTTTTTGCATGAGCCCTACTAAGCACAGTGCCTGGCACATAGGAGGCACTTAATAAGTGTAGAGTGAATAATTGCCTGCATTCTCTCCTTCTCAGAACCTCTTCATGGGGTCTTACAGTGCCTTCTTTCCTACATTCTCCAAGAAAGTAGGAGCCTTGCCTTTGCAAAGACCGGCCAGGTACGTGGCCGTTTGATCCCACCCCCATCCTGTCCTCCCCAACAGTTGGCACACTCAGTCATCGCTCACAAGTAGATCTGTCACATTTTTAACTTTTCTCTATCAGCTGATACCTTTCTTACTGACGCCAAACACACCCATCTCCCCCATCTTTACAGAAGCCTTCCCTAAACCCTCACCACCCTTGAGCAATCATTCTATGTCACCTCCTTTTCTCAAACTTCTTGAAACATCTGGGTGAACTTTCTACTTTCCTTTCGCACTCACTTTTTAGTTGCTATTCACCCATTTCAGATGTGTCTGGCTCTTCAAGATCCCATCTGAGGTTTTCTGGGCAAAGATACAGGACTGGTTTGCCATTTCCTGCTCATGCTCATTTTAGAGATGATGAACTGAGGCAAACAGAGTTAAGTGACTTACATGACTCAGGATCACAGAGCTAGTAAGTGACTTAGGCCAGATTTGGACTCATGAAGATGAGGCTTCCTGATTCCAAGCCTAGTGCTCTACCATGGGCCACCTTGCTGCCCACCTCCCCTTACTCCTTAACCCTTTACAAACTGGCTTTCATCTTTCCTTTCCTGAAAGTGCACTCTACAAAGTTAGCATTAATGCTCTAATCACCAAATCCAACGATCTCTTCTCAGTCCTCATCCTGACTCACCTTTCTGCTTCAATCGACAGTCCTGATCACCCATCTTCTACAAGAAGCCCTTCTTGGTCCACTTTCTCTTTGATTTCCTGAAATCTACCTTACACAATGTGCCTGCCTACTAGGTGTCAAGCACAAGCACTTTCTAAACATTATCTCACCTGATCTTCACACTCACTCTGTTACGTAGGTCCTACTGCCACCATTTCACAGGAAAAGAAAACTGAGACCAACTCTCTGGCAAGTGTCTAAGGTCCTATGTGCCAGGCACTGTGCTTAGTAGGGCTCATGTAAAAAGAGGCAAACAGCAGTGTCTGCCCTCAGGGCGCTCACGGTCTAATGGGGGAGACAGCAGGCACACATATAGGTACACAACAGGTGTAGACTAGTCAGCTGGATATAGTCAATGGAATGAAGGCATTAGAATGAAGGGGTGGTGGGAAAAATAGAAGGTGGGATTTTGGTTGAGATTTGAAGGACCCCAGAAAGCCTCAATGAGGCGGCAGAGGATTCCAGCCTTTCTGGAGAGCCAGAGAAAAAGCCCAGAGCCTTGAGATGGAGCGTCTTCTTCCCGGCATAACTCCGCTTTTCCTGAATCCAGGCCGAGAACTCTATCTACCCTACCTCCTAGCTTCTGATCACTGAAGTACATATGTATGTATGTATGACCCCACGCCACCTCCCATGGTTAATCCTATCTAGACCTCATTCTCCCGGGGCCACATGGTCCAGGTCCCTGGTGTTCTAGGTTACCTCCCAGTCACCCCAGCCTACTGGCCACTCCCAGATCCTTCCCATAGTCTTTTTGTTTATAAAGCCCATCTTGCCCCTCCCCTCATTAAACTACTTAGATTACTTAAGATTCTGGTCAATATGTGGGATTTTTGGAATCACGCCCACCCTCTACTGGTGTTTTTAATAAACTTTTGCCTTTGGCTGAAAGGTTTGGGTTAAATTCATTTGGGCAAGACCCTGTATCTCTATTTTGGGGTCCCAGCACCCCCAAACCTCAACTATGGGTAATTTTGTTTACTTGGCTCCATAAAAGAAAATTCTTTCTGCAGCCAATACTCCAATGCAGTTCAGGAAAATAGTGGACGGGAGGAATACGTGATACTTACAGATAATAACTTATCACTTTCAGACTTAGACAAATTAAAAGGATAAACAAGAAAGAAGTTTAAGGACATGCAAATAATCTGAGAAACATCAGCAGTAACAGAACTGTTAATTACTGAATTGGAATAAAAAGGTGTATTCCAATCAGCTTATTTCCTGTTTGCTGCATCCTTTCACTTGAATTTGACTCTCCATGACCTAATTTGGGGTTTTCCTAGCAAAGATACTAGAGTGGTTTGCCACGATCATGTAAACTACTTTTATGAAACGAGGGTGTTCAGATTTCTAAACTTTTGACTTTTTTTCTTTCCAAGCTCAAAGGAATGTGTAGAGAGGTACACCAGGCAGTTCTTAAAGGCAGGTAGGGCTTCAAAACTTTACCCTTGGCATCATGGGAGGCAAAGCCTTCACACTGGCCTCAGATCTGTTAGATTAAGAGTGTGAGTATGGTTGAACGCACTTAGACTTCTAACACAACCAAGATGTACCCTTTGAATAGACTTCACTTCAGTCAAATTGAGTTTCTAATTGGTTTGCACTGTCACAAATCTCTCTTCCCTTTATTCGTTTTGAGAAAACTGATTTTTCTTAGTAATCATTATCTTGAAGACTCAGAGCTCCCCTGCAACCCCAGCCCCCTTCTTTCAAAGTCTTGACTTTAAGTTCAGTTTCTTCTTCAGAAGGACTTTACTGATGAGACTGCAGGGAGTCTCCTTATCTTGGTTGAACTCCAACCCAAGCCTGAATTGATTTAATCAAAGCTATGCAAGCTCCACTGTTTTCTTCTCCAGCTGGTGGGGAGACAGTATTCTAGGTAGATAGCCCACGGCTAGGAGTGGTCTGGTATGGTCCAGGGAATTGATAGAAGAGGTATTTCCTCTGACTGGAGGTAAAATGTGATGGGGTGATATCAGCCCCTGTTGAAAAGGTATATAAACTGGGTACTCCCAGCCCCCAAATGGAGCCCAGTTCTAGACCGGCTCCCTCAGGGGGGGCTCGGTCTTTGTAGCTTATAACGCATACCATCAGCTTCAGAAATAAAAACACGAACTTGGACAACATAATTTCTTTTGTCTTTCTTAGATTAAATCTGCCAGGCTGACAATTGGTGCCCTGACTTGGATAGGAGACTGGCCCCACAGGACTCTTTTCTCCCGAAGCCCCAGCCCTGAAAGATGGGCCAGGCCTATCCCCCAAATCCCTGCTTCTAGCTCTTGGACTTCCTGTATTCCCAGTTGCAGTCTGCTTCCCTCTCCAAGTGGCTCTGGGGGCAGAGACCTCAAGAAGGTCTCCTCTGAAAGGATATCCTATATAATTGGGCTACGGTTAAGTCAGATTAAATCGGCCCATGAAAAATTGTATTGTAATCGGAATTGACTGCTTTTAGAAGGATGTGGGGAAAAAATAAGAGTAATGAAAAGATAACTCTGAATTTTGACCAGTCTAATTCTAATTCTTAAAAAAACCCCAAAAATTATGCAATGGTAAGTCCCAAGAAAGCAAGAAAAAAAGGGGGGGGTGTGTGTGACAATATGGCAATGAAGTGGTTTTGTGTAACAAAACCTGGTGCTGAAGTGTAAAGTGAAATTCGGTGGAGTAAAGATTAAGTCTGGATAACTGAGAAGTAAAGACAAAAGGTTTTAAACAAGTAGGACAAAGTAAGAGAAATATTGGAGAAGGAAATAAGAAAAGTCCAATTTGGGAGGCCCTTAATCAAGATCCACTGGAGGAATACTAAAAAAAAAGGAACGAAGAGACTGTAAGAATGTAGAGGTGAGAAAAGAATAGTGAGAGTTTTTACGGAAAGCCAGGATCTTCACTGACACTGTGAATACAGAGGTTTAAACACAAGGGTTTGAACTTGGAAAAGGAAATTTAAAGACCAATTTTGATCCTGCTTAAAAAAAAAGAGAGAGAGAGAGTTAGAGAATTTTTTGAGAACTGCCTGAAGGTAAATTGGTAAAGTTAAGTCTGAAAAAGAAAAGGATCTGATTTTGCTCTTTGGGTGATTCAAAGAAATAAAGACATAGTTATGGGTGCTAGGTGCATCCCCATGAATTTTTTTAATTAGCCACCTAAAAACAATGGACCCTTGTGAAAAATGAAGTTTAGTTATTGGCACTTGTTATTATAAAACTAACATTGATTCTGGGAAAAATTTTGTTTAGAAGCTACATTGTAATTATAGAATATTAGGGAATTTGACCAATCTTGGAACGTACAAGGGGGATGATAATAATAATAATAATAATAGCACTTACATCCCAGGATTGTTGAGGGAATTACACAATTCTAAAGCACTTAAAACAGTCAGCACAGTACCAATACTGACTACTGTTATTGGATTTTGGAATAAATAACATCTGAGATAACGTAAATGATTTTCTAAGAAGGATAAGATTTTATCTAATTCAGTAGATGAAATCTGACTTGAGAACTTGGTAAGTCTGGCATCATAGTTAAAAACAAACAAGAAAACATGGTATTCTTTAAACTAATAGTTTTCTTGTGGAATTTGGAAAGAATATTAGAAATGTGCCTAGAACTGTAAAGCTTTTTCATTGGAAAAAGATGCTTTTAAAAACATACTGTTATGTGAAATTTTTCTAAAATATTGCAAAATGTTGTTAGAAAAGCTAATTCCCTATCGAGTTATTTAAATGGATGTGATAAGTCTTTAAAAATAGTAATAATGAAGTGTCTTTTGCCTTAAATTCTTGTGATTTAATGAAAGATTGAAGGACCAGTCCAACCACAGTTGAGATCTAAATTTTGTTAACTGTACTTGGGTAAAGTTACTTTGAAATGGACTAAATTGTTGTTATTCAGCTTAATATCTTATGAAATGAACTGCTAAAGATAGCAAGATCGTTTTTAAAACATTATTAAATACCCAACGGGTTATACTTTCCTCTAAACTAGCGTCTTAAAGGGAAGGACTTCTGGTATCCTATTTATGACTACCTCAACATTCTAAAGTACTATGGAAAGCAGGTCTCTGAAATTCTTTAAGTTTCTTTAAAGTGCCCTCCTGTATTGGACCTGGTCTTAAATCAGCAAAGAGGTAAATCTGCTACCCCCCAAGTACTGTCACCAATCTTATAACATTCTTGGGGAGGCTGTAAAATTTTCCTTTACAACTGGGATGGGGGCAGGGAGAGAATTCAGGGGACCATTCATTGAGGTTCTGACAATTAAAAAAAAAAAGAAGTACAAAGGCAGAATATACAAAGTTTTTTTTCCAAGGGTTACATGTAAAGCAACACTAGCTCCTACCATTACCCAGTCTCATCCCCCTAGTTTGGATTTATCTTAGATAGCTTTTTGTAGAGCATGACAGCCTTCCTAGAGGCAAGTCGCTGTGTGTCTGTGTGCGCGTGTGTGTGCGTGCGCGCATGCATAACAATGCATTATACAATATTTGGAACGATCATTTAAAAAATGTAGAATGCTTCAGACCCACTGTAGAACTTTGAGGATGTTTATCTCCAACATACTTAAGATTACTCATCACCACCACCTTTCCAGTTTTTTTAAACCTTGAGTCAAATGGCAAAAAAAAAAAAAAAAAAAAAAAAAAGCATACCAATCTCATTTTTTATTGGGGGCCCATTTATCACACTCTCTGACCAAAGAACAAAAACAAAAAAACCAATCACCAAAAAAGTAAACAGTCCATTCAGAAGCATTTGTGGTAGATAACGGTGGGCCTGGATTCATCATACCTCTGCATGCTATTCCACATCTGTGGGAAGATGGAGAGAGGCCAGCATGGAGCCTCCAAAGCAGACAGGGTGTTGGTGCTCAGATGGGGCAATGGTCTAGGTCTGAGATCCCTCTCTGCATTCTGTCAGCAATGCCTGGGTCCAGGGTGGTACCACCACACAATACGGTATTGGCATACAAACCCTTACAGATGTCAGCATCACACCTCATGACTGAGTTGAAGGGAGCTTTGTGGATTCCACAGGATTCCAAACAGAAGGATGGTTGGAAGAGAGCTTCTGGGCACAGGAAATCTCATTGCCAATGGCGATGACCAGACCATCAGGGAGCTCAAAGCTCTTTTCCAGAGAAGAGCTAGATGCAGCAGTGGCCATCTCCTGCTCAAAGTCCAGGGCTATGTAACGCAGCTTCCTGATGTCACCCATGACTGCTTTCTCAGCTGTGATAGTGAAACTCTACCCTCTCTGTCAGGGTCTTCATGAGGCAGAATGTCAGGTCATAGCCAGCTGGATCCAAGCAAAGTATGGCATGTGGAAGGGCATGACCTTCTGTGAGCAGCACAGGGTGAACTTCAGGGGCCTCAAGGAGCTCACTGTATAAAGTATGACACCAGATCTTCTCCATGTCATCCCAGTTGGTAACAATTCCATGTTCAATGGGGTACTTTGGGTCAGAATACCTCTCTTGCTCTGAGCTGCATCCACCATGGAGCTGTTCCGGCCCATACGTACCCATCACACCCTGCTATCTGGGGTGCCCAACAATGGAAGGGAAGACAACCCTAGGGGCACGGCCTGCTGCAAAGCCAGCTTTACACATTCTGGAACAATTGTCAACAATGAAGGCAGCAATATCATCTTCTGGGGTGAACTTTGCAGTGGCAAGTTTAAACCCTTGAGAGAGAGGAGATGGTGTGGCACCTAGAGGTGGGGGGAGGGAAGTGCAAGCTGGCTGGAAAACCTCACAGCTCTCAGAAATTCTTTAATCTTTAAGAAGTACGGGGGAAAGCCTGGCATGTGCTAAAAACTGTAGAAATGAACTGTTGACTGCACTTACTCCATACTAAATACTGTATTTTTGATGTCATTAGATGTGATAACTAAAATGTCAAGGGAGATAGGATGACTGATTTTTGCCTATAACATCTTTTGAAGATGCATTCTATTGAACAGTTTTTCTTTTGTCTTATAACTTTAAAAAAAAAAAAGCTGGTAAGGCAGGTTACTTTTGATCTGGATGCTGTTAGGTCATAAATGTATCTATGATAGAATATGACAAAATGTTTGAAAAGTTAATGGGGAATATTTTGTTTTAATTAGCTAATTATAAAGATAAATAACTCACTTTTGGTAGAAAAGAAGGGCAAAATCCTCTTAAGAGATCTTTTGTCTGTGAGTTTCCTTTGGACTTCTTACTTAACCTGTGAAAGATCTCACCAGCCCTGCTGACAGTGTTCAGAGACTGTGCAATGCTGCAGTTTAAGGCACTAGGACCTCCCAGCCAAAGTAAGGAAACTTAGGGGTTAAACTTTAAATAAGAAGTGAGTTTCATCTGTCATCATTTAGGAAATCATGAAATCATATCTGTTAATAATTGGTATATAGTAAAGTTACATTTCTGAACCAGCTATTCACTGGGTGTAAACTAGCGCTCAGTGTATTCTGTAAGACTCCAGAATGTGCTCTCTGTGCTGTCTGTCCTGCTTATCCAACATTCCACCAGTTTGGCTCCCCAACATTTCCTGGGGTAGTTGCTCCCTTCTACTTACTCCGTGGATTAAAGCTTTTTAAGTCCTATTGTCAAGCTGTACTCTGAAGCCCACCTGCAGTGGTCAGATGTACTCCCCCTTCCTCTATCCTACCTACAGATGGGACCAAGTGGGGAGTTTGAAAACCTGTCAAATACTTTATTTAGATTTAATTTATAATGGATGTGCTTTCGGTAGATGTCGCCTCCGACAATTATACTGAAGGCATGAAAAGGTTAATGACTATTGTATGAATTTGAACCAAGACTGTTAAAGATTATTGTCACATGAACACACTAATTATATTCGGCCCTTACATGATGAATGAAGTTCCTACGGTTTCTCCCCCATGTGAAATATCTGATGTAAAGCCAGACTGGAGCAGCCTTTCCACATTGATTACATTCACAATGCTTCTCTCCACTGTGGGTTTTCTGATGCTTAGCAAGATGGGAACTTTGTGTGAAAGCATTTTTACACTGATTACATTCAGAAGGTTTCTCTCTGCTGTGGATTCTCTGATGCTTGGCAAGACTGGAGCACTGTGTGAAAGTTTTCCCATATTGATTACATTCAAAAGGCCTATCTCCAGTGTGGATTCTCTGGTGTGCAGCAAGACTGGAGCTCTGTGTGAAAGTTTTTCCACACTGATGACATCTGTAAGGTTTCTCTCCGGTGTGAATTCTCTTATGTACAGAAAGATGGTTCCTCTGTGTCAAACTCCTTACACAATGATTGCATTCATAAAGTTTCTCTCCAGTGTGGATTCTCTGATGGCTAAAAAGGAATGATCTGTAGCAGAAGGTCTTCCCACATTCATCATAATTGAGAACATGCTTGCACATGGTGAATTTTACCTCCGAATACATGAATGTATGAAATATATGAAAAAGTTAACGAATACTGCGTGAATTTGAACCAATACTGTTAAAGATTATTCTCACATGAACACAATAATTATATCCTACCCTCATATGATGAATGAAGTCCCTAGGGTTTCTCGCCAGTGTGAATTCTCTGATGTAAAGCAAGACTAGAGGTGAATCGGAAAGCCTTTCCACATTGATTAAATCCATAAGGCTTCTCTCGACTATGGATTTTCTGATGTGTAGTAAGATGGGAGCTCTGTGTGAAAGCTTTTCCACATTGATTACATCCATAAGGCTTCTCTCCACTATGGATTTTCTGATGTGTGGCAAGGTGGCCCCTCTGTGTGAAAGCCTTTCCACACTGATTACACTCAAAAGGTTTCTCTCCAGTGTGGATTCTCTGGTGTTTAGCAAGACTGGAGCTCTGTGTGAAAGCCTTTCCACATTGATTACATCCATAAGG